>NW_026585580.1:4899826-4911084 GCF_907164565.1 Psammomys obesus | reverse complement strand
TATATATATATATATATATATATATATATATATATATATATATATATTACAAATAGTGAAACTAAGTATGAGATGTGTTGAGTATGAGTTGTCTATGTTTAATGGTTTTCTGGCTGCAAATTGCAATGGTAATGCTCAAAATTATATGTTTCTTTGTTTTCTAATAAAGAGAAGAACCTCTAAAGTTCATATTAACTATATGTCAATCATATTCATTTTAACATATCTTATGTAATTTTACAAACTTGAAAGCATTCTTCAGAATTTGAGTTCTAGTTTTCAAAATGCATAATCATCTCTGCACTGAGGAAGCTTGAATTTCTCAATACACAGCATTCATTCCTGTCTCGTTAACTACATTCATGTGAGATTTTTGTTGAGGGGGGACATGTTGCTTTCTGAAACAGCCATTTTTTAACTCCAATTCAACCGAGTTTTGCATTTCTTTATTTGTTTATGTAAGCAAAAGTGCAACTGGATTTTCAATGTACAAAATGAGAATGAATACCATAATTTTAAAAGTTGAAAATTATAAAAAAGGAAATCCTGAGTGCACGGAAAGAGGAAAGTACTTTGAGTGTTATGTCCTTGAGTAAGACTAAAAGAAAAACAAAACAAAACGCAGAGTATAGGGAAAATAGCCAAAGATGTCCTGCTATCTATTTGCCTTGAATTTGTCTGCTCCTTTCCCTAATGTATTTGAAGGTATCCTCATCATAAAGACTATAAAAAATGATAAAGGTATTGCACTAATGGACAGTATAAGTAAGAAAAAACCTTGAGACTATTACCTGACAGTCCAGAAATAATTCTTAAATAATAATGGAATATTTAATTTATTTTTATTTTTCAAAGAACAAAACTTGCAGTGATACTCTTGCTAATTTTTCCATGTTAAAAATTTTATTTTCAACAAATGAAAAGAACTGCACCCTTTAATGAAGATAATGCCAAATCAGTCATATAACTTCATGTGCTAGGAACAACCATAATAACCATATATTTTTCAAAACAAAGCTGTCTTGTCTGTGGAAACTGTGGTTTTGAGGTGCCTATTAAATTATAAACACTTAGGAAGACATTACATAAGTGGTGGTTACACTAACATTCTACATATGATAGAATCTAAAATGCAAACACACAAAGAATATCTCCCCCCACCCCAACTATCAAGGCTTTCACGGAGCTGAAAGACTTCTTTAGGCAATTCCTAGACTTTTGAATTGCTTTGGGGTCTAATAGCCAATTGCTGCTCTCTCTACTATGTGCTACTGTTGGGAGATACTGGAAACTCACATCAATTAACTACATTGTTTAATTAAGTGATATACGTTGCCTCTACTCATCTTTTGCCATGATGAGTCATATGTTCAGACCTGTTACAAAGAATTCTAGAAATGTAACCTTGTCATTATCCTAGAAAGAAAGCAGTGGCGAATGCACATGGGTAGGAGAGGTTGCGGTTCCATTCTGGTATGTTAGAACTCTGCACAGAACCTCCAATTCAGACAGAACAAGGATCACTTCACACTACCAAAAATACAAGCTTTGAATTACTAAGTGTTCTGTGTTTCATATTGTGATAAATTTGTAATAATGGGTAGGACGTTAAAACTATAAGAAAGATATAATTCATAACAACACTTAGGGTGATACTGAAAAATTTAATGACAATAGTAACATAAAGGGTGGTTATGCATACGGGCATACAGTTATAAAGTTACTCGTGCATTATTTTAATGTCTAGTGAGCATAAATATTCTTTTAAGGCAACTATGCTTTTGCCACCTAAAGAATTATAGAACACGTTAACATCTGCGCTCCTCTTGGCCCGTGGTAAGTACACAGGGGGATTTTTCCCAAGGCAGTTTCCTCCCGAGAAAAGACCTCACAGTTGCTTCATCTGTTCTTGCTGGATGAGACGGTTATTATGTTCGAAGCAGCAGGTGTCGCACCTGGAGGTTTGTCTCCTACTCTTAGGAAAATTACACCATAGAACTAGAAGCTTTATGCAAATCAGTCATGTCACAAAATAAATGTCTGAACACAACTGCCATCAAAAAAAAAAAAAAATGAACACGCTTTAATTTCATAAACCTAATGGGATTATTTGAAATGGCCTTCAAATAATTATTATTCCCCAAACTCTAAAAACAGAAAAAGAAAGAGGATTTTGATATACTAACTTCAATTGTGAGATAATTTCTGTTCAGTTTTTATTTTTAATTACCTATGACTTGGTTGTAATAGTAATTATGGTGAGGCCTAACTGTATTTTCATATTTAATTGTTTTACTTTTAAGTGTGACAAAAGCACTCAAACTTTCACACTTAATTATAATCACAGGATTAATCTTGTCATGACAAAACCTTCAAACAAAAAGAAAGCAGAAATATATTGGTTAAATTAATTTGTCTCATTATATTATCTGTCTGAGATTGCTGATTAAATATTAGAGAAAAATTCAAATTGAAACTAATTCAGATGCTGAAGACCATTCCATGAACAAATTGCATTAAATATAATTTATTAAGCCAATATTTAATGATCACCTACTAATACTCTTACCCTACCTATCCTGAGTTTGTAATATAGAATTGTCAATCAAAATCCTGGAATGCAGAACTTGGTGAAAGAGATCAGTTTCTTCCCTGCAAGGAAACAATAACAAACACACACTATCCAATTGGAAGATACAGGAGCCCCTAGGAACAAGATGCGCTCTAAAACAAGATAAGTATCTTCCTGCAAGAAAATAGCAGAATAAATACTTCAGTTTCAGAGTTGCAAACTGGTCAGCCTACAGTCTGGACAATCCTTCCCTTAAGGGAATATAAGTAAATAGTACATGCTACTACTCAAAGCTTTCTGATGGTGATGATGTTAGTTTTCAACTCCTGTAATGAAGGAACTGGTAAAATTCCAGAAAGACTATTATTATATTTGCTCTTATTGAATCACACTTCTCACACATAATTCTATCTTTAAATATTTTCTCTGGAAAATACAGATTCAACTATGGTAGGAGCACATTTTCTCCACTAGAAAAAATGATGTGTTCTCTGTATTGTGCCTTACTGAGAAAGGAAAAGAATACCCTTCCCAATAGCCATGAATAACATAAAGTACCTTGGTGTGACTCTAACCAAGCAAGTGAAATACCTGTATGAAAAAGACTTCAAGTCTTTGAAGAAGGAAATTGAAGAAGATATCAGGAGATGAAAAGATCTCCCATGCTCATGGATTGCTAGGATTAACATAGTGAAAATGTATATCCTACCAAATGCAATCTACAGATTCAATGCAATTCCCATCAAGATACCAACACAATTTTTACAGACCATGAAAGAATAATTCCCAATTTCATGTGGAAAAACAAAAACAAAAACAAACTCAGAATAGCTAAAACAATCCTGTACAATAAAAGATCTGGAGATCTCCATCCTAGAATCTCAAGCTGTAGTATAGAGCAAGAGTAGTAAAAATGGCATAAAACTGGCATAAAAAACAGACTACTAGAGTAGATCAACAGAATAGAATCAAAGACACAGAAATAAACCCACATACCTATAGAAATTTAATTTTTGACAAAGAAGCCAAAACTATACAATGGAAAAAAAAGAGAGCATCTTCAACAAATGATGCTGGTCTAACTGGATGTCTACATGTAGAAAAATGTAAATGATCCATATTTATCACCCTGCACAAAAGTAAAGTTCAAGTGGATCAATGATCTCAACATAAAACCAGACACATTAAATCTGTTAGAAGAAAAAGTGGGGAACAGCCTAGAACTCATTGGCACAGGAGACAACTTCCTGAACAGAACACCAACAGCGCAGGCTCTAAGATCAACAATCAATAAATGAGATCTCATGAAACTGAAAAGCTTTTATAAAGCAAAGGACACTGTCATCAGAAAGCAAACAAACAAAACGACAACCAAAAAACAAATGACAGCCTACAGCCTACAGATCTTCACCAGCCTTACATCTGACATACAGCCAGTATCCAGAATTTATAAAGAACTTAAGAAGCTAAACAACAACAAACTAAGTAAGCCAATGGAATCCAAGGGGGTAGAGAGCTAAACAGAGAATTCTTGACAGAGGAATATCTAAAGGCAGAGTGCTCAGTGCCCTCAAGGGATGATGCATGCTGAAGAGGATGTGGAGAAAGGGGGACCCTCCTCCATTGCTGGTGGGAATGTAACCTTATACAGCCACTTTGGAAATCAATCTGCTGCTTTCTCAGAAAATTAGAAATAGAGTTACTTCAAGATCCAGCTATACCACTCCTGGACATATACCCAAAAGTTGTCACACCAGTCAATAAGGACTTTTGCTCAACTATGTTCATAGAAGCATTATTTATAATAGCTAGAATCTAGAAACAACCTAAATGTCCCTCAATGGAAGAATGGATACAGAAAGTATGTACATTTACACAATGAAATACTACTCAGCAATTAAAACAAACAAACAAAAAACAAGGAAATCATGAAATTTACTGGCAAATGGTGGGAACTAGAAATGATCATTCTGAGCGAGGTAACCCAGAAGTAGAAAGACACATATGGTATATTCTCACTTATAAGTAGATATTAGCCATATAATATAGGATAAACATACTAAAATCTAGAGCCCTTCAGAAGCTAAACAAGGAGGACCCTAGCTAGGGAAGAGCCTGAAACCTCACTCAGAAAAGCAGACTGGATTCTGGAAGTAGGGGAAGACAAGAAACAGGACAGGAGCCTTCCACAGGGGACCTCAAGGACTCTACCCACCATGGTGTCAAAGGAGATACTGAGACTCATAGCCAAACATTGGGCAGAATGATGGAATCCTTATGGAAGAAGAGGGAGATAGAAAGACCTGAAGGAGACAGGAACTCCACAAGGAGAACAACAGAGCCAAAATACCTAGGCCCAGGGGAGCCTGAAGAGACCCATACTCCAGTGAAGGACCACACATGGAGAGGACCTGGACCCCTGCTCAGTGGAAGCCCATAAGTTGCTCAGTGTCATAGTGGGTTCCCTAGTAAGCAGATCAGGGTCTGTCTCTGACATGAACTCAGTGACCAGCTCTTTGTTCACTTCCCCCTGAGGTGTGCAGCCTTACCAGGCCACAGAGGAACATGATGCACCCCCCCCATGAGACCTGTTAGACTAGGGTCAGAAAGAAGGGGAGGAGGTCCTCCCCCAAAAGGGCACTAGGAAAAGGGCATAGGGGGAGAAGAGTGAGGGCAGGTGGGACTGGGAGAAGAGGGAGGGAGCTATAATGGGGATATAAAGTGAATAAATTGTAATAAATAAATAAATAAAATTTAAAAGCATTTTACATATAAACACACATACACACACAAATGAGTACTCATATTTTTTTGAGATGAGTAATATTAGGATGTTCCATTTATGAACATGTTAATAAAATGAGATAGATATAGTGTCACACATAATAGCATTACAGTTATATTAAATAGATATTTGACATTAATTTAATGGAAATTCTGCAGATTTTCCCACATTGGTTACTACATGTCATTTTAAATGGCCATTTAACCTTACTGGGAATTCAACTCCTTTGGGGCCAGAAGATTAAGCATAGTTCAAAATGATCTAAATGGAGATGTTTTAAACTGCTTGTAACTGCCTTTGATTCTGTGGTTGTCTTCCAAAAAAGTCCCCCTTCAGGGGGACTGACCTCCAGGATATGTTGCCTATGCTCAAAAGAACAGACGATAATAGAACTTTTAACACAGCTATTGAGAACTAACAGAGCATTTTAGAAATCAGAGGAAAAAAAAATATATATATATACCCTCTGAGAGATATATGTTCCGGGAGATAGCTGAAAACCATGGTTCGCCTGTGGATTTCTTGGCTAGCAGCCTGAGTTTCTAGTCAATTTAAGGGCACGGAGTCATGCCATGCTAGAGAGTCAAATGAACAGTGGCTTCATTATCTGAGAATATCCCACTATTAAAGTGTCTAGCGGTTTATGGATTTATTCCATTGAGTATGCATGATTTATTAGACTTTGAAGGTTACACACCAACAAGATATGCGTGGGCATTATGATGGGAAACAAAGCAAAATGGAACAATAAGCCAGCAGACTCAAATTGTTCTATGGGTGATTTTCAAATGTGGAAGCACGTTTTATCAATTTCTGCCGCAATGCTTCTGGCAGTGTGCTCAAGGATACCCGGCACCCGGAGTAGCAGAGTGGATTTCACATCTGCAGTATCTCCTGACATCAGAAGATACCCGCGTTGAGCACTGAATCTGTAATAGAAATGAAATCACCAATGCTGTTCAACTGGAGTCAATGGAACAAAAGTCAGATTTTTAAACTTGAAACTAGAACACTCCTCTAGAGTATTAAATATTCACACTCCAAAAACAGTGACAGGTAATGAGCTATTTGGTATAATATTTTCTGTTGTCTTAAAAAACAATTAAAATAAATTTGATAATAGTATGCAGAACCAACAAATGGCCCAATGAGGTACATTTTTCCAAAGTACAGGAAACATCGTGTTGGAGTTGGCTCTCCCTTTCCTTTATTGAGGTTCCAGGTAACTAATAGGTAGTCAGGCTTAGAGGAAGGTGCCTTTACTTGCTAAAACATCTGGCTGGCCCACAGTTTATTTTTAGACATACGGAGTCCAATATAAGCTAAATAAGTTAGTGTATTGAAGCAGAGACTGAGACTCATAAACAAACTTTGGGCAGTGTGCAGGAAATGTTAGGAAAGAAGGAGGGATATACTAAGACCTGGAGAGGACATGAGCTCCACAAGGAGAGCAACAGAACCAAAATATCTGGGCACAGGGGTCTTTTCTGAGACTGATACTCCAACCAAGGATCATTCATGGAGATAACCTAAAACCCCTGCTCAGATGTAGCCCATGACAGCTCACTATCCAAGTGGGTGCCCTAGGAAGGGGAACAGGGACTGTTTCTGACATAAACTCAGTGGCTAGCTCTTTGACCACCTCCCCTTGATTTGGGAGCAATCTTGCCAGGCCATAGAGGAGGACGATACAGCCAGTTCTGATGAGACCTGATAAGCTAGGGTCAGATGGAAGGGGAGGAGTACCTCCCCTACCTGTGGACTTAGAGAGGGGCATAGGAGGAGATGAGGGATGGAGGGTGAGATTGGGAGGGCGTGAGGGAGGGGGCTACAGCTGGGATACAAAGTGGATAAACTGTAATTAATATAAAAAATAAAATTTTTATTTTAAAAAGATCTTAAATGTGTTAGGTAAATATGAACTCAAAGTAACTGAGGGATTTAGCTGTTTCACCATGCATTGTGTAAGAAAATATTTTCGTATGTGTCACATGTATGTTTATACTCATATAGAACATTAAGCTTTCAACATTTTCATGTATATCACTTGTCTGCTGTTTCTTCTGTTCTAGGTGGGAATGGGGTCAAGATGAAGGAATTGTGAACACCTGAAATGAGTGTAGAATCCAAAAAGCAAGGCATCTTTGCTGGTTAATTTTTTTTCTGATAACAATCTAAAATTACCTGAGGAGAAAGTCTCAGTGTGTCATTATGCATATTATACTGGCCAGTGAGCATGTGTGTGGATACGGAATTGTCTTGAATAGATTCACTGACATAGAAAGACCAAACTGGAATATAACTAACAGCATTCCGTGGGTATGGGAAGTATAAAAAGGAGAAAGTGTGCTGAGAACAGCTATAAATGCATTCATTCTCTCTCTGGTCCTGACTATTTATCACAGTAGCTACTACAATTCATGTTTCCACTCGCCTACAGTAATGGACTGAGGCTTGGATTCATACGCCAAAGAACTCTCTCCCACTTCAAGTAGATTTTTTTTTCTGATATTTTCTAACACCAACAGGAGACATAACTGGAGCAGTACCTCCAAAACTCAAAAGAAGAGAAGAAGCCATGCATGTGAACTACATACAACAGTTAAATCCCTTAGAGTGAAAAACTCTGTAGGTTCAGCAATTTGTAAATAAGCTGAGAGTCTTTGATTTCAAGGTGGTTGCTTTGCAAAGCTACATTAAGATCACTGTATGTGGGCTCTACCATTATCAGCCATAAACTGTTAAGAAATAGGTCCAGAACTGTCTCATCCCTCAGAAATATTACAAGAACAGGTTTACAGATAAAATCCACATACCACTGTATACTCATAAGTCAGTGTTTCACTGAACCATTGTCAGAGAAGCTTGAAATCCTTGCAGAGGATTGTAATTAAAAAAGAAGCCCACACGGGGTATGTATTCACTCATAAGTGGATATTATACATGTAACATAGGATAAACATACTAAAATCTGTACACCTAAAAAACTAATCAAGAAGGAGGACTCATATCTTGGCATATCATTTAACAATACTGAACAAACATCAAATTTAAGGCCTTGTTCCCAACTTGTGCTGTTTTGCAGATGTGGAGTGAACTTCAGGAGATGACAATAAGTGAAAGGTGCTAGATCACTGTGGGTGTGCCCTTGATGGGGTATCAGGGTGTGCTATTGATGGGGTACCAGAGCCCGGCTTCTTTGCCCCTGTCCTCACAGAGGAGATGAGTAACTTTCCCCAGCATGCCTTTCCCACCACACGGTGTCATAATTTGGAGATCTACAGCACCAGGGTTTGGAGACCATGAATTGAAACATGTGAAACCAGGAACCAAAGTAAATCGCCTAAGTTTTACTAGAATCTCATACATTGATTATCTTGATCATTTTATCTGAGAAATGGAAAACAGACTAACCTGTGTTAGTTTTTAGTGTGTGTGTGTGTGGGGGGGGGGGGGTTGAGTTTGATTTTCATCTTGACTTTTTTCTGTATTTTTTTACCTAGACACACAAGCCTCTGTTGTTATTTGCTCATATGTCACTCAGTTTTTAATGTTTTTTTTTAATTTTTATTATTAGTTACATTTTATTAACTCTGTATCCCAGCTGTATCCTGCTCCTTTATTCCCTCGCATTCCCACCCTCCCTCCCTCCTCTCCTCCCTGCCCCTTTCCAAGTCCACTGATTGGGGAGGACCTCTTCCCCTTTCATCTGACCCTGTTTTATCAGGTATCTTCAGGACTGGCTGCAAAGTCCTCCACTGTGGCCTAGCAGGACTGCTCTTCCCTAGTTTTTAATGTTTAATTAGCTGTTTCCTTGCTGATACCTGCTCACATACTGAAAGTTATTAGGTCAACTCTAAACAAAGACTTATTAGCACAAATAGTTTGATTGTAAGCTGAAATATAAACACATATCAATTTATATTTACAGACTGAAAGTAATAAGAATTTTACAGCTTGACCTAGGAATGAAGTCAGAATATCTTAGAGTTCATGGTTTATCTGTAGTTGGACCAAGTCCTTGTAGCTGACAATTGCAAAGTATTCATTTACCACTAATTTCATTATTGACAAACATTGCATTGACATAGCAATTATTTGTATAAATTTGATTTAGGTTTTCATATGTTCTTAAGTGGCCAATTGCACTTGGAAAAATGAAATAGGACATATTTTGTTTTATTCATTTAATGCTATCAAAAGGTCAGTAATTCTTAAGCTTTAATAACATCCTGGATAATGTACAAAAAGAAAGAGTTTCAGCAAGCAAAGTCACCTAAGATATGCACTTATTCAGTTAGCATATGATAGATCCACAGTATTTGTGGTGGTATAAGATTATAACTTTCCAGGATAATCTTCATAATTTAGACCCTGTGTTCCCTAGAATACATGCACAAATTTTGTCTCCAATGCTAATGAGATACATTATGTAAACTAGCAATAGCCAACTAGAAAATGTCTTGGTACTAAGGAAAACTGGAATTCTGACAAAACAGACGTAAATACTCTTACTCTTACATACATAAATATGTATATTTGTATATTCTCAATATGAAAATTTATTTAAATATTTAAGATGATGTCTTACTATGCAGCCCTGGCAGGCCTGTGACTATTATGTATAATAGGATGGCCTCAAGACCATAGTTTCACCTGATTTGATCTCCAGAGTACTAAGATTAAAGGCATGACTCACTAAGGTGATCTATAACACATTTTGATATTTAAAACAAGCATTATTCTGCTTGTAACTTGTGGTGGATATTTCTTTTTTTTTTCTTTTTTTTTTTAATTTTTTTTTCTTTTTAGTTACATTTTGTTAACTCTGTGTCCCAGCTGTATCCCGCTCCCTCATTCCCTCCCCAACCCCACACTCCCTCCCTGGTCTCCTCCCTGCCCCTTTCCAAGTCCACTGATAGGGGAGGACCTCCTCTCCTTTCATTTGACCCTGTTTTATCAGGTATCTTCAGGGCTGGCTGCAAAGTCCTCCTCTGTAGCCTAACAGACTGCTCCTCCCCTGGTGGGGGGGTGGGGTGGGGTGACAAACAGCCTGCCCTTGAGATCCTGTTAGAAATAGTCCGTGTTCCCCTTACTTTGGAAAACTACTTGGTTACTGAGCTACCACGGGCCACATCCGAGCAGAAGTTCTAGGTTATATCCCTAGATGGTCCTTGGTTGAGTGTCAGTCTCAGAAAAGACCCTGTGCCTGGATATATTTGGTCCTTGTAGTGCTCCTTTCCATATCATACTAACTTCCCTTCTTTCATATGATTCCCTGCACTCTGCCGAGGGTTTGGTTATGAGTCTTAGTGTCTGCTTTGAAACACTGCTAGGTAGAGTCTTTCAGATGCCTTTTGTGGTAGACTCCTGTCATAAGTTCAATGCACATCCCATTTGTCTTTCTAAATGAGGATTAATCACCTTCGCCTGTGTCCACTTTCTTAATTATCTTCTTTAGGTGTGTAGATTTCATTATGTTTATCATATCTTGTAGGTCTATATAAGCGAGTATATACCAAGTTTGTCTTTCTCCTTCTGGGATACTTCACTCAGAATGATCTTTTCTAGATCCCACCACTTGCCTGCAAATTTCATGATTTCCTCCTTTTTGATTGCTGAGTAGTATTCCATTGTGTAAAAATACCACAATTTCTGTATCCATTCCTCCGTTGATGGACATCTGGGTTGTTTCCAAGTTCTGGCTATTACAAATAAAGCTGCTGTGAACATGGTTGAACAAATGTCCTTGTTGTGTACTTGAGCAAATTTTGGGTATATACCTAGGAGTGGTATAGCTGGGTCTTGAGGTAGCACTACTCCTAGTTGTCTGAGAAAGCGCCAGATTGACTTCCAAAGTGGTTGAACCAGTTTACATTCCCACCAGCAATGGAGGAGGGT
>NW_026585580.1:4871107-4894826 GCF_907164565.1 Psammomys obesus | reverse complement strand
CATCTATGTTGATTGAAAGCTTTGCAGGGTATAGTAGTCTGGGTTGATATTTGTGATCTCTTAGAGTCTCCATGATGCTTGCCCAGGCCCTTCTGGCTTTCATAGTTTCTGATGAGAAGTCTGGTGTGATTCTGATAGGTCTACCTTTATATGTTACTTGGCCTTTTTCCCTTGCTGCTTTTAATATCTTTTCTTTGTTCTGTAGATTTAGTGTTTTGACTATGATGTGATGTGATGTGTGGTGGATATTTCTAGCTAAGGAAACTGAGTTTAATATTACATCTCAGTAAAATAAGGTAGAGAAATATGTATTTTTTCTTTCTTTTTTTTATTAAAGTTTATTCACTTTGTATTCCAGCTGTAGCCCCTCCGTCATTTCCTCCCACCCAATCCCACCCTCTCTCCCTCCCTCATCTCCCTGCCCCTTTCCAAGTCCACTGATAGAGGAGGTTCTCCTCACCTTCCATCTGACCCTAGCTTATCAGATTTCATCAGGACTGGCTGCAATGTCCTCCTCTGTGGCCTAGCAAGGTTGCTCTTTTCTTGGGGAGAGGGGAGGTCAAAGAGCCAGCCACTGAGTTCATGTCAGAGAAAGTCCCTGTTGCCCTTATGAGGGAACCCACTTGGATACTGAGCTGCCATGTGCTAAGTCTGAGCAGGGGTTCTAGGTTATATCCATATACAGTCCTTGGTTGGAGAATCAGTGTCAGAAAAGACCCCTGTGCCAACATATATTTGGTCCTTGTGGAGCTTCTGTCCTCTCTGGGTTTTACTAACTTCCCTTTCTTTCATATGATTCCTTGCACTCTGCCCAAGGTTTGGTTAGGAGTCTCAGCATCTGCTTTGATACTCTGATAGGTAGTCTTTCAGAGGCCCTCTGTGGTAGGCTTCTGTCTTGTTTCTTGTTTTCTCCTACTTCCAATGGCCATCCCATTTGTCTTTCTAAGTGAGGATTGATCATCTTACCCAGGGTCCTCCTTATTGTTTAGCTTCTTTAGGTGTACAGATTTTAGTATGTTTATCCTATCTTTCAGGTCTAGTATCCACTTATAAGTGAGTATAAACCATATGTGTTTTTCTGCTTCTGGGATACCTCACTCAAGATGATCTTTTCTAAATCCCACCATTTGCCTGCAAATTTCAAGATTTCCTTGTTTTTAATTGCTGAGTAGTATTCCATTGTGTAAATGTACCACAATTTCTGTATCCATTCCTCCATTGAGGGACATCTGGGTTGTTTCCAGGTTCTGGCTATTACAGATACAGCTGCTACAAACATGGTTGAGCAAATGTCCTTGTGTACTTGAGCATCTTTTGGATATACGCCTAGGAGTGGTATAGCTGGATCTTGAGGAAGCACTATTCCTAATTTTCTGAAAAAAAAAAAAAAAAGCGCCAGATTGCTTTCCAAAGTGGTTGTACAAGTTTACATTCCCACCAGCAGTGGGGGAGGGTTGCCCTTTCTCTACATCCTCTCTAGCATGTGTTGTCACTTGAGTTTTTTTTTTTTGTTTTGTTTTGTTTTTGTTTTTTTGCCATTCTGATAGTTGTAAGTTGAAATCTCAGGGTGATTTTGATTTGCATTTCCTTGATTGCTAAGGACATTGATGATTTCTTTAAGTGTTTGTCTGCCATTCTATACTCTTCTAAAGAGTATTCTCTGTTTAGCTCCATACCCTATTTTTAATTGGATTACTTGATTTGTTGCTTTTTAACTTCTTGAGTTCTTTATATATTCTGGATATTAGCCCTCTGTCAAATATAGGGTTGGTCAAGATCCTTTCCCAGTCTGTCGGCTGTTGTTGCGTTTTGCCTACAGTGTCTTTTGCTTTACAGCAGCTTTTCAATTTCATGAAGTCCCATATATTAATTGTTGCTCTTAGAGCCTATGCTTTTGGTGTTCTGTTCAGGAAGTTGTCTCCTGTGCCAATGAATTCTAGGCTCTTCCCACTTTTTCTTCTAACTGATTTAGTGTGTCTGGTCTTATGTTGAGATCTTTGATAATATGGATCTATTTTCAGTTTTCTGCATGTAGACATCAAGTTGAACCAGCATCATTTGTTGAAGGTGCTGTTTGTTTATTTTTTTTTTCTAATGAATGGTTTGGGCTTCTTTATCAGAATTCAAGTATCCATAGATGTCTGGATTTATTTCTGGGTCTTCTATTCAGTGCCAGTGATCCTCCATTCTGTTTCTATGCCAATATCATGCAGTTTTTTATTACTATTGCTCTGTAGTACAGCTTGAGATCAGGGATGGAGATATCTCCAGATGATCTGTTGTTGTACAGGATTGTTTTGGAAATTCTGGGTTTTTTGTTTCTCCATATGAAGTTGAGAATTTTTCTTTCAAGGTCTGTAAAGAATTGTATTGGTATTTTGATGGGTATTGCATTGAATCTGTAGATTGATTACTTTTGGCAGAATGGCCATTTTTCACTACGTTAATCCTACCTATCCATGAGCATGGGAGATCTTTCCATTTTCTGATATTCTTTCTTCAGTCTTGAAGTTTTTTTTTTTTTTTAAACAGGTTTTTCATTTCCTTGGTTAGAGTCACCCCAAGGTACTTTATGTTATTAGTGGCTATTGTGAAGGGTGTTGTTCCCATAATTTCTTTCTCAGCTTTTTGTCTTTGGTATACAGGAGGGCTTCTGATTCTTTTGAGTTAATTTTGTATCCAGCCATTTTGCTGAAGGTGTTTATCAGCTGAAGGAGTTCTCTGATTGAATTTTTGAGGTCTCTCATGTATACTATCATATCATCTATGAATAGTGATATTTTGACTTCTTACTAGCCTATTTATATCTCCTTCATCTCCTTTAGTTGTCTTAATGCTCTAGCTAGGATTTCAAGTATCATGTTGAAGAGATATGGAGAGAGCGGGCATTCTTGCCTTGTCTCTGATTTTAGTGCGATTGATTTAAGTTTCTTGCCATTGAGTTTGATGTTGGCTATAGGCTTGCTGTATATTACATTTACTATGTTTAGGTATGCCCCTTGTATTACTGATCTCTCCAAGTCTTTCTTTTTTTTTTCGGGCTTTTATTTATTTTTTTTATTTTTATTTTTAGTTACATTTTGTTAACTCTGTGTCCCAGCTGTATCCCACTCCCTCATTCCCTCCCCAACCCCACACTCCCTCCCTGGTCTCCTCCCTGCCCCTTTCCAAGTCCCCTGATAGGGGAGGACCTCCTCCCCTTTCATCTGACCCTGTTTTATCAGGTATCTTCAGGGCTGGCTTTAAACATGAATGGGTGTTGGATTTTCTCAAATGCTTTTTCAGCATCTAAGGAGATGATTACGTGTTTTTTTCTCCTTCAGTTTGCTTATATGGTGAATTACATTGATGGATTTCTGTATATTGAACCATCCTTGCATGCCTGGGATGAAGCCTACTTGGTCATGGTGGATGATATCTTTGATGTGTTCTTGGACTCAGTTTGCAAGTATTTTGTTGAGTATTTTTGCATCAATGTTCATAAGAGAGATAGGTCGGATGTTCTCTTTTTTCGTTGAGTTTTTGTGTGGTTTATTTATCAAGGTGAATATGGCTTCATAGAATGAGTTTATTAATATTACTTCTTGTTTTTATTTTGTGGAATAGTTTGAATAGAATTGGACTTAGCTCTTCTCTGATGGTCTGGTTGAATTCTTCACTGAAACCATGTGGCCCTGCACTTTGTCTGGAAGGGAGACTTGATGTTTGCTTCAATTTCCTTGGAGGATATAGGATTATTCAATCTTTCTATCTGGTCTTGATTTCGTTTTGGTAAGTGGAATTTATCAAGAAAATTGTCCATTTCATTTAGATTTTAAAATTTGTGGCATATAGTCTTTTGTAGTAAGACCTAATGATTATTTGGATTTCCTCAGTGTCTCTTGTGAGGTCCCCCTTTTAGTTTCTGATTTTGCTGATTTGGACAGTTTCTCTCTGCCTTTTAGTTAGTTTGGCTAATGGCTTCTCTATCTTGTTGATTTTCTCAGAGGACCAGCTGTTGGTTTCATTGATTCTTTGAATTGTTTTATTTGTTTCTATTTTATTGACTTCTGCCTTGATCTTGATAATTTCCAGCAATCTACTCCTCTTAGGTGTATCTGCTTCTTCCCCCCCCCCCCGCCCCCTAAGGCTTTCAGGTGAGCTATTAAGTTGCTTGTATGGAATGTTTCAAATTTCTTCTTGAAAGCACTTAATGCTATGAACTTTCCTATTAGCACTGCTTTCATTGTGTCCCATTAGTTTGTGTATGTTGTGTCTTCATTTTTATTGAAATCTAGGAAGCCTTTAATTTCTTTATTTCTTAGTTAACCCACTGTCATTCAGTAGCAAGTTGTTTGCTTTCCATGAATGTGGAGGCTTTTTGCTATTTCTGTTGCTGTTGAGTCCCAGCTTTAGACCATAGTGTTCAGATAGAATACAAGGGATTATTTCAATCTTCTTGTATCTGCTGAGGCTTGCTTTGTGACTAACTATATGGTCTATTTTGGAGAAGGTTCCATGAGGTGCTGAAAAGAAGTTGGATGAAAAGTTATGCAGACATCTATTAGGTCTATTTTTTTAGGGCTCTGTAAGTACCCTTATTTCTCCTTTTAGCTTCTGCCTGGGTAATCTGTCCCTTGGTGAGAGTGGAGTTTTGAAGCCTCCCACTATAAAGGTTTTGGGACCAATGTGTGATCTCAGCTTTAATAATGTTGCATTTACAAATGTAGGTGGTCTTGTATTTAGAGCTTAGATGTTCAAAATGGTGATGTTCTCCTGGTGGAATTTTCCTTTGATGAGACTAAAGTGCCCCTCCTCATTGTTCTTTTTTTATTAATTTTTGTTGAAAATATTTTTATTAGATATTAGGATAGCTACTCCAGCTTGTTTTCTGGGTCCGTTTGCTTGAAAAATCTTTTTTCCAGCCATTTACTCTGAGGTAGTGTTTATCTTTGTTGTGTAGGTGTGTTTCTTGGATGCAGCAAAATGTTGGATCCTGTTTCCACAACCATTCTATTAGTCTGTGTCTTTTTATTGGAGAGTTGAGTCCTTTGATGTTGATAGATAATAGTGACCAATGGACATTAGTTCCTTTAATTGTGGAGTTGGTGGTCTTACTGTGATTCATTGCTTGTTTTCTTTTATTTTTTTATTTTTTTGGTTGGGAAATTATCTGTATCCTATGTTTTCTTGGGGGTAGTTGTTTTCGTTGGATTGGAGTTTTCCTTCTAGTATCTTCTGTAAGATTGGTTTGCTGTGTAGATATTGCTTAAATTTAGTTTTGTCATGGAATATATTGTTTTCTTCATCTATGTTAATTGAAAGCTTTGCAGGTATAGTAATCTGGGCTGGCATCTGTGGTCCGTTAAAATTTGCATGACATCTGTCCAGACCCTTCTGGTTTTCATAGTTTCTGATGAGAAATCTGGTGTTATTCTGATAGGTCTACTTTTATATGTTACTTGGCCTTTTTCTGTTGCTGCTTTTAATATCTTTTCTTTGTTTTGTAGATTTAGTGTTTTAACTATGATGTGACCTGAAGAGTTTCTTTTCTGGTCTAGTCTATTTCGTGTTCTATAGTCCTCTTGTATGTTTATGGACATCTCTTTCTTTAAATTGGGAAAATTCTCTTCTATGATTTTCTTGAAGATATTTTCTGGACCTTGAAGTCTGGAATCTTCTTTTTCATCAATTCCTATTATTCTTAGATTTCGCCTTTTCATGGCACCTTTGATTTCTTGAATGTTTTGTGTTTGGGACTTTTCTGATTTTACTTTTTCTTTAAGAGATGTATCAATTTCTGCAAGTGTATCTCAGCACCAGATATTCTCTCTTCCATCTCTTGTATTCTATCGGTGATGCTTACCTATGTGGTTCCTGATCTTGTCTCTAAGTTCTCTAGCTCCCAGGTTTTCTCTATGGGTGGGAGGAGTCTGATGTCTGGCTGAAGTCTAGTCTATTTGTGTTTTCTTTATTGATTTTAATTCTGTTTTCATGCCTTGCACCATTTCCTTCACCTGTTTGAATGTGGATTCCTGTCTCTCTATGATGGTCTCTATTTTGTTGTTGTGGTTTCCTCTCTATAAGCCACTATGTGTGCCTCTACTTGTGCCTCTATTTATTTGGCTATATTTGCCTGTGTTTCTTTGAGAGCTTTGTTCATTTCCTCTTTATTTTCTTTCAATTGTGTGGCTATTTCTTTGAGAGATTTGTTTGTTTCCTCTTTATGTGACTCTAAAAACTGGATAAGCATAGATTTAAAATAATTTTCCTGTTTCGGATGAATTGTAATATCCATGGATTTTGGGGGTTGCTAGTAACGCCATTATGTCCTGATTTTTGTTGGATGTGTCCTTACACTGACCTCTGGCTATTTGCTTATCTGTAACCTTCACTGTTCCTGGATTCTGCAGTTCAGACTGGTACTGTCTTTCTCTGGTGTCTGGAGAATTCTTCAGGAAGATGAGAGAAGTCAAGTGGTTTGAGAGTGTGCGGTGTTGAATCAACTATACCTAAGGGAGGAAGATTTGTGGGCGCAGAATAACTAATGCAGGTGAGCGTGTGAGTGTGCATGTGTGTGTGTGTGCATGGAAGTGTGCCTTGAAGGACAGGGTGTTAGAGGATGTAGATGCGCTGTGCAGGCACTTGTCTTTGCACTTGTGTAAATTCCCCGAATACCTTAGGCCACTGGCCTTCAGCTCTGTCTAAGCTCCAGGGGTGATTTACCTGAAATCCACTTGTAGACTCACAGAGCAGGGGCTTCACTATTCCAAGAATCCCTCTTTTTCCCAAAGTGGATCTGTGGGTGGGAGGAGTCTGATGTCTGGCTGCTATCTTAGATGGACCCTCAGTCTGGGGCTCTGCAGGCTCTTGAAGGCCCACTCACTCTCTAGCAGGTCAAATCAGAAAGCACAGTGGTTCCCCTGTTCTCTACTCTCAGTTTTCCACCTGCTGCTTCAAATGCAGGAGTAGGAGTTCTGTCAGCTCAGTGGTGCTGTAACAGCCGAACTTGCAGCAGCAGTGCTGGGAGGCTGGAACAGGTGCCTGCCGGCAAGTCCTGGGGAGCCACAACAGTGGTCCACAGACCTAGGTGGCCCGGGGGCCTGGTGGACCTGAGTGGTTCGGATCTAGCGACTTTGGTGGCTGTACAGCCGGCTATCCACCACTGAGGGATTGGGTGGCCCATACAATCACTGGCTGAGAGGCCCTATGGAGTCCATATAGCCTCTCACAGACCCAGCACCCAGAAGGATGGAACTGTGGATCTGGGACTCAGAAGGCTTGTACAGCTAGCAGCTGAGGCTGAGGAGCTAGGAGCCCCGCCTCTGCTGTCTCAGTTCCCAGGCAGTGAGCTCTGTGCTAAGAGTCTCCAGCATTGTTGTCAGGTTCTGCCAAGGAGGAGGAAGGCCCGAAAAAGGGAAGTGCAAGGGTTTCGAGTGTTCACTACTCAATGTTCCTAGAGCAGTCCGCAGTTGACCTGAATCTAAGTGGCCTCACTCATGTGATCCCTCTCCTTCAGGAAGCCTCAATGTCGATTTTCTGGCTTCAGTTGCCCCTCCACTCACCAATTTCAGGGTTTCATATTCTCTGCCTCTCAAATACAGTGTGTGCGGGTCACTGCCATCTTGGATCCCCAAAATATAAGTTTTATCTATGTATAATTAGAAATTCTAGATATTTGACAAGAACTTGTCTGAAAATTTTCAAATAGCACATTGCTTATTGAGCACCTGTCTTTTTCATTCATTTTTATCATGTTTCAAAAAGATAAACTCGTTTATTACATGATTTTAACATGATGATAATCACAAAATATTTACTTTCACAAATTATATGCTAGAAGTATGAACTGGTTATCATCTTAGGATGTGTAAGCCTATGTTAGAAGGAATTCCCATTCCACACACCTGCTGGTGTTGTCTCTTCTCAACATCCCACAGAGTTAACATTTAATTTATGGAAATTTCTCAGTGCCTCTAGGCATAGCCACAAAATAGCAAACAAAGAAAAATAAATGTTTTATTTTAGCCTTGGAAATATGTAGCCAATTTTAACTATTTTGCTTATTCAACTAAAAATAAGTCATAAACAGAAATGAGCAAAAAATAAATAAATCTCCAACTAAATGCCTGAAAATTGATTGGTATTTTATAAATGTAGATTGAGTGGGAGAAATATATATATACATATATATACATAAATATATATATACATATATATACATAAATATATATATACTTATTTATTTATGAGTGATAAGAATAGCTAGTAAAAGATATTTGTCACAAACATAGGAAAGGTTCACCTTAATAGTAACTATTCAAAAATGTCTGGCTAAATTAAGTATACCTGATCATTAATCAATGTTAGAAACTTAACTGGATTTAAATGACTAGAATATTTTTGAAGCATAGCTATCGTTGTGTGTGTGTGTGTGTGTGTGTGTGTGTGTGTGTGTGTGTGTTTGAGAGGGGGAAGGAAAGGAAGGAGGGAGAGAGAGAAACTTACAGGAACAAATGAGTGATCTGACTAATGATCTAGGGATGTTTTTGTACTATATATATTAAAATTTTTGATAGGTTATTGGGAGATGCTAGAATTTTTTTTCCTGATTAGAGAAAGTTGGTAAATGAAGACAAGTTCTTGAATATCCTTATTTCTTCGCTTTAGTGATTCTTTGAGTTTTTTAGTTGCTATAAAATCCTCCATCACGTATGTGGTCCCACTTCCTTAAATTCTGCTTCTTTTCCACCCTAACAATGAAGTTAAAGGACTGTGGCCTCTACTGTAAAATCATTGACTAACATAGCACTCTACTCCATAAGATGTTTTTTGTTACGTCTTTAGTGAGAGTGAGGCAAACTTTACATTTCATTGTAGGAGAGGAGGAACATGAAGGATCCATCTGAGAAGGTGACATGATAGTTCTAGAGAAGGTGATTATGTATGGCTGCTTTGAATGGACAACAGGTAAAGACTGCAAGAAATTAGAAAAAAAAATATTACTGGTAAAAACGGAGAGAAGAACATTGGTTTATGGAATTACTCAAGGAAAAAAAGCTCTGATAAAAGGGACTTCCCCTCTCTCCTTCTACCTTGGTTGCTGGAGTGTGTGCATGCATAAACATGTATTAGCATGTATGGGCACAAAAGCATTTCAGATCTAGTATTTTAACAATTATAAAGCTTCAAGGTTATAAGCTTATAGTATGATCATTATCATATGAAATGACACACCAGTCATTTTTCATTTTACTATGAAATGTTTACTGCCTTTAATCAACATATCTCATAATATTATGTCCATCCATGCAAATCAGTTTACACTTAAAATCATGAACTTGAACTTTTTTTTATTATTTTTCTGTGTCTGGCATTTAATATTAATTAACGTCACTCAATTGTTGTCTATGCTGACAAATGGCAGGGATTTTTGTTAAAGGATAAATAAAATATGGGAACAACTGTTAACTCTATGTGGGAATGCAATTAATGTAATTTATTAAAGAAAGAAATATGGACATTACTTAAAAAAAAACATTGAAGCTTGGATAACAAGGTGAAATTCTAGTTTTGAGCAAATATGAAAGGGTCATTATCTTTAAACACATGTATGCATTTTGTGTTTATTGAAACATTGCTCACAGTTGCCAGGGCACAGTTAAGGATTTGTATCCACCTCTTTGTATTATCATTACCAAGTACATCCTAAAATAAACCTGATCAAAGGAGAGACTTGGAGGAGGTAATTGCCATTAGTCATGGTTGTTCTGACACACATGTGTCCTGATAGACTTTGTCCTTTAACTTAGTTATTCTTGACCATTTTACAATTATAATTTAATGGTAGAAGAAAAAACAAAGGTAAGGTCTTCAATGCAGGCAGTTTCTCTTTCAAATTGTCACATAGCATTGTTGTGATAACTGTGATCCTCAGAGCCAACCAACCAAAGTTAAACCAAACAGATACTTGCAGAATGTATGTGCGTGTGAATATTATTTCCAATAGGTGATCAAAACTTATTTATAAAATGGTTCATTATTCCTGAGAATTTTATATATCTATGAAATAAAATGCGATCATATTCAGGCCTATTTCCACCTTCAACTCCTCCCCATACCCTTTCCAACATGCCTACTCCTGGCTTCATGTCTCTTTTTCCCTTTTGATAATCCAATAAGTCCAGTTAATGCTGCACATATGTGCCTTTGTGGTGGTCATTCACTGAAGCATGGGAAGCCTACCAGTGGTCAAATGCTCAAAAAGAAATGCTTTCTCCTCACTCAACAATTATCTGCTGTCAATAACTCTTAGTAAGTGAGGGGGCCTGGAGATCACTTACTCAGTCTACACCAGATTTTGGCTAGCTTCAATGTAGGAGGGCCTTAGTGCCCTCCTACTCTCTTTAAAAATTCCACCATAAACTCCCTATCATTAAGTTGGATGAACAGGAATCTTAATCTTATATGTTAATTTCCTTCTGTGAGCTGATAATTTTATGCTTTATAGATTAGCATGTGTAAATGATCAGTTATGTTCTGCTTATTCAATTACCTCCTTTGTTATGTTATATTTTACTAATATTATTTATTGAGCTTCAACCTGTCGGGTCTTCCTGTTGGAGTAGGAGACATGCATCTTCTTAATTACGGGACTTGGCAGGGTGGCCACAGTGTACATTCCATGCCAATCTGAGCTATATAGTGACAGCCAATTTCAGAAAGCGGTGAAGAGGTGAAGGTGAGAGTAAGTGAACTTTCCAATTAAACTCAGATTCATAATAATGTCTAAAGCTTTCAATAGTGAAAGCTCTTTCTGACAAGAATATCCGAACTCTATACTTTTTGAAATAAGTTGCATAAAACATTGAAGTGTGAAAATGCCCTGGTGTAACAGAGAATAAAAAGAAAAGGAAGGAATGATAGAAGAAAGGAATAATAGAAGGAAAACAAAATTAATGAATGGAAGATGAGAAGAAAGAAGATAGAGGGACAATAAGGGTATAGAAAGAAAAGTTGTAATGGTGGGGAGACACTTGGGAGAGAAGAGAAGGGAAGCTGAGGGAAGGAAAGGGAAGGAAAGGGAAGGAAAGAGAAGATAAGGGAAACAGGAAGGGAACAGAAAGTAAAGATGAACAAGAAATAGAACATCCAGTCTATGTGAATTATTATACACTCTTGAAAAGAATCTGGAGAGAGAAAACATTTTTTACCTGAATTCCCCATGGTCTCAAGTTACCTTCTCTCTTCTTCAGAATAGGTGCTCCATAGAAAAAGCTTTGCTTGTTTGACCTTATTCTTTAGCATGCTGACATCCTCTTGTTTTATGAGCTTGCTCTAGTACAGTCTTGACAATAATCATAGATGTTACAACCTTACAATGCGTATTTTATAATTCTGCAGGTTGAACACTTATAACTAGACCAGTTGGCAACAATGAAGGTCAGCCAGGTTATACTACTTTTTAGAGACTTTAAGGAAGAAATACATTCCTTTACTTTTTCTGATTTCTAGAGCTTGCCTGCAATATTCGGGTAACGACCCCATTATTGTTTCTTCAAAATCAGCAAATAGGGGACTACAAATCCATTCCGTCTGAATACCTCTTTTCTTGGTTCTTCTTTTTAAGTACCTTTGAACAATACTGGGCCCACCAACAAAATCCACCACAATCTCTCTATTACAAAAGTTAGGTGAGCAGAAAATTTTGTCCTATCTTTTACGTTAATTCCCTCTTGTGATCTGACATTTTTATGTTTAACAAAGTTAGTATGGGTGAACAAAGGGTTAAATATGCTGAATTATCTCCTTTGTTATGTTATATTTTACTAATGTTCTATTTCCATTAGAGTAAAACACAAGTTTCTTCTTAATTCGGAGACTTGATCAGCTCTTTGTATATATTCATGTGTTTCACTGTCAGGGTCAGTGAATTGCCTGATGAAGTCACCACATTTAAACAGATAAATCTCTCATAAGTAGTCATTTCATTTTATACTTTTAATAATTTTATAATTAATTATATACAAATAAATTATTCTAAATAATATTTATAAATAAGTTTAAAATATATAGGTAAAATCAAGAACAGTCACAAATTACATCAACATACATGAAGACTAAATAGTTTTTGAGATTGATAGCATACCAAAATCATGAATACATATCACAAAAGTAAGTGTTCAAATTTATCCAGAATCCACTAAGTATAAATATTCTAATCTAGAACTGAGTTTTTCAGTGCTCAAAATGCAAGACTAATGTTTACACAGGAATGAGAAATGTACATTTTTTTCATCCATACAAATTTCATATTAATTTCTTTGTATAAATTTGATTGACATTTTGCTGTAGGATTATTTTTATATATTAGCACTTCTCATAATGTGTCCTATATGCTTTCAAATAAAATTTTGTCTGATGTTTATCCGTGATTTTAAAAAATGTTCTTTTCTAGACACCACTAGATTCGGTAGCTCAAAAACCCAAGCATAATAAAAAGACAATGAAACAAAAACTGGCAAAGAGAACAACTTAAGTCCTCAAACAATGTACAATTTGGCTACAGGATGAGGTTGGTGTTACACTATGGATCTGAAATGGTTTATTATATGTTCATTGAATAGCTTTTTATTACCATATGGCAGGCTGTGAGTGCAGCAGTTAGGATAAATATCCTAAATGGTCATTGTAAAAAGAACTTAACGTTCCCATGGTTCAATTGAAACTTTTGTCATGCAGAATGGAGGAGCACTTTCCTTCAGACAGTTCCTAAGGCATAGGTAGTTACACTAGATCAAAAGTATTTTACAGGGCGCCGAGCTTCCACACTAGATTACTTCAAATTTCCTTTCATTTCCAATTATAAAATAAAGGCTTTGTCCAGAATGAATTAGTTTAACGCATCAATCATATAGTAATATTTCATTCACAAATAGTTTTGAGCTGCTAAGCATTATCATCCTTGACTAATTCCATGACTGTATTTATTAACACCCCCTGAATAAGCAGACAGGTAAACAGCGGGTTTTTCCATAGCATGCTTGCAAGTTATCAGTAGTAAACTGCCTATATTTTTCCTTAAGTTTGTCAGAGGAAATAATTTTAAAAATTTATCGTGCTAAAAGAAAAACAATATAATTGAAGAGTTAGAATAAGACCTCCTGAGGACACAGTTACATTCGTGTGTGTGTGTGTGTGTGCGTGCATATATACATGTATATGTATGTAAAATGAATAAATCACAATTTATATGCATTTTATGAACCTAAAGAGTGGTATTGCTTCTGTTGAAATATTATGTTACCTACTGTCACATGAAAGTTAAGGTTGACAATCTGTGTAGACAGAACAGAAATAAAAGTAATGGTGAACCAATTATCTGAGTGCTGAATGTAAAAATGCCCCAAGACCTAAAGAGATTATGCAGAAGATGGAGCAGTCGGGAATCCTCCTTTCAAATCAAGTCACAAATTCAACTGATCTGATAATACCTTATGAAAATACATCATTTTATATGTTATAGCTTGTTTGTAGCAGTAGATTCATAGTATTTTAATGTATGTAAGAGAGAAAATTTTGAATTTATTACCAAATAGATTGAGTAGAAATACTCCACTAGTCTAGTAATATATTTGTGTATAAATCAAAATCAGTTACATGAAAATCTTAATTCAAAGAGCTAAAAATTCAAAGCTAAAACATTCTCAATTTATATAGATAGAAATCATTAAAACTTAGAGATGTTATTTGAATAGTATAAAACAATAGAAATATCCATATCCAGTTGGTAATTTCTGATATCCAGGACATTCACTTTGATTATCTTATAAATGTTCTGGGGTGTAAGCATTATAATTAAGAAGGCCAAGTGTAGGAGTATAGTGCCTAAGATTGGAATGTTCTACAACAATGAATAGTTCTTCTGTTGAATGTTGTATACATTCAAGACAGCTGGTGTAACTACAGATACTCAAAGACACCATTATATCTGAGAGAACAAAATAAAGACTTGAGACAATACTGGTCATGGTGACTGATGCTTGTGATTCCAGCATTTGAGAGGCTGAGGAGGAGCAGTTGAGAAATTAGTAGCAATCTTGGTTACATAGTAATTACCTAGCCAGGCAGAGTGACACAAAGAAAATTTACCAAAAACTAACAAGAAATGAGTCCTTTATTTTAGTGTGTGTGTCAGGGATGTACCTCAAAATAACAAAAGATTAATTTAGCTTATCACTGTATTAAACCTAAAAGCACACCCTTGTCATTAAAGATTTGTACTGACAAGAGCTGATTTGTGAAATAAACTGGGGTGTCCAACAACAAAAGGAAAGTCAAGAAAAATGTGCTACAGATATACAGTAGAACAATTTCTAACTACAAAGAAGAATAAAGCTATTATATTGGTGGGAAAATGAATGCATCTGGACATAATAGCCTGAAGTTAAGCTAAGAGAAGAAAGACATATTATTTCCTTTAGTTTCTAGTCTCTGGCATTAATACAAACAACAAACCGTGTCTCTCTCTCTCTCTCTCTCTCTCTCTCTCTCTCTCTCTCTCTCTCTGTGTGTGTGTGTGTGTGTGTGTGTGTGTGTGTGTGTGTGTGTGTGTGTGTGTGTGAACATGCGTAAGTAGTGTGTAACTTGAAAGAAAAGTTTCTGGGGGAACAAAGGGAGCCAGCAGGTGGAGAAGAAAAAGAAAAGAACAAGTAATGGCATATCAGAAAGCATATGTTCAACATAAGATATATACACGTATGCACTGTTTAAAATACAAAACCATAAAATTTGAATGGGAATATTTTATGTGGCATATAAAACCACTCCCAGAAACATACAGTTATTAATCAAAAGTCCAAGTGCCTTGGGTAGGCTTCCACACTATGAGTTCTTATCCAGGGAAATTTTAGTGATGTTAAAACAAGACAGACATCCCATTTGTCTTTCTAAATGAGGATTCATCACCTTCGCCTGTGTCCACTTTCTTGATTATCTTCTTTAGGTGTGTAGATTTCATTATGTTTATCATATCTTGTAGGTCTATATAAGCGAGTATATACCAACTTTGTCTTTCTCCTTCTGGGATACTTCACTCAGAATGATCTTTTCTAGATCCCACCACTTGCCTGCAAATTTCATGATTTCCTCCTTTTTGATTGCTGAGTAGTATTCCATTGTGTAAAAATACCACAATTTCTGTATCCATTCCTCCGTTGATGGACATCTGGGTTGGGTCCAAGTTCTGGCTATTACAAATAAAGCTGCTACAAACATGGTTGAACAAATGTCCTTGTTGTGTACTTGAGCAAATTTTGGGTATATACCTAGGAGTGGTATAGCTGGGTCTTGAGGTAGCACTACTCCTAGTTGTCTGAGAAAGCGCCAGATTGACTTCCAAAGTGGTTGAACCAGTTTACATTCCCACCAGCAATGGAGGAGGGTTCCCTTTTCTCCACAACCTCTCCAGCATGTGCTATCACTTGAGTTTTTCATCTTGGCCATTCTGATGGGTGTAAGGTGAAATCTCAGGGTCGTTTTGATTTGTTAATTATATTTTCATTTTTCACCCAATGTTTGGACTAAATGACTTTTCATTATATGCAACTCAACATTATCTAGATCTTTATTCCTATCACAATGACCTCTGTGTCTTCAGGATTGTGCTTTTGTTTCCTTCACAGTGATAACATGAGTAAAGAAAATGGTCCTAAAAAAAAAAATAAAATAAAACAAGACAGACTGTTACCATTGTTCTTGGCTGCCCAGCAGAACTGGTGATAAGACCCTATTGTCAAATGGACACATGCTTGGGTTGTAGGACAGAGGAAAATAAAACTGGGACTGACTGGAAAGGTTCCTGTTTATTTGGGTAACTTTCCTGGTTCTGGAAGTCACCATTCAGACCACTGGGAAGGAAACAACATCAACAGATGTACTCAGCTGTAGACCCTGTACAGTATGTTGCTGGCCTTCCAGGAAAGATATACTCACTGGAACAACAATAATAGGACTATTGTGGGGCAGACAATAATTTTCTGATCGGTTTAGCGTCTACTCCATGCTTGATACTGCCAATACAAAACTCCATTGTTGGGAACTCAGAGAATTTAGTAGGAAAGCTACTTTTGTTTCCTTGCTAAATGTGCATGGTACATCTGTCAATTTTCCTGCTTAGTATTTATACTTCAGTCATCTATGTGTAAAGATTAGGGATAATGCCAGAAGTGGTTAGAGAAACACTGTTTTTTTGTTTTGTTTTGTTTTGTGTTTTTACATTGAGCATTGGTTACTTCCTAAACTTCCTGACTGAAATGCTAAGAATACACAACTACAGAAAGAACACTCTAAACAGAATAACATGAGTCATACTCTTGAAGCTTCAGGAAACATTGAGGAAGAGGGAGCAGTGAGAATGAAAGAGAAGGAGGAAGGGTTAGAGATGCAACTTCGGTGATCTTAAACTCTCAGCAGCTATGACTAATTGCATAAGACATGACCAACACTGGGCTTGTCAACATTCCATCACAGAGAGCAGAGGGCTCTATGAGGTGTCTCCAACATGAGGGTAGGTAGGTGTGGTAGGTAATTCTATAAGTAATTCTAGTGGTAGGTGATTCTATAGGTAGGTAATGATTGCTAGTGGTGGGAGTGGGCCTAGGGTCATGCAAAACCTCTTCTCTCTCTGAGTATCTATGGGCAGTTTGTCACCACAGAGGGAGGAGAGATATCTTCAGTGAAATGCCACTGGTAGGTTTCTATGCCTTTATAAATAATGTCAGCCAAACAAAATACACTATTTGTTCTTCACAGAAAAAAAAATTGTCATGAGAGTAGAAGAAAGGCTATCTGAGAAAAAAAAACTGGTATGAATGTGGCAAGCCAAGAGAAGATAAAGAGAGTGAATGGAGTCAAATTTTATACACAAAAGTATAGAAACATAACTAAAGCTAATATTATATGTACTTAGTATATGCTAAAATTACTTAAAAGGTTTTAAACATTGAAAACATAGTTCACTTTGTAGGGAATTGTGTTTTGTGCCCTATAATAGGGTCATCATTTAGAAATTGAAATTTGTAAACATACACCATAACTTCAAATGGATGGAAGTAAACCCACCCCATAGTAACACCCAATTGTAATGTTAATCATAACCTAAAGAATAACCAACTTTTCATAAACACAATTATTTTTCTTTGTGGTAAAGATCCCTCTGTGAGAATGAGAAGACCAAAAACTAAGAAAAATTGTCAAATGATCAAGGAGCTTCAATCGTGCATGGTTTGGCAGCTCTTATTCTCCAGTGGCTCTTTGGCAGGGGGTGTGAGCACCACTCTCGGAGCTCTGGGGCTCAGGGTCCTAGTCTTCTGTTTTCTTACGGTGTGGTAGGCAAACAGGTAAGATGCTTTATAAAGCTTCCTATCTCTTGAGCCTAACTGAGTGAAATCTCAGTTTTTGAGACATGAACTGGATGTAGTAACTTCAATCTGACTGATATAATTTAGCAAAGTTGATTCAAAGTGACTTTCATGATTAGACTAAAAATGATTATAACTGTCATTTTGCTAGCCTACTCTTTTGCCTTCTCAACATTGATTGATTAAGGAATCTGTCATGGAGAGTTGCATGTGCCAAGGAAATTAAGCCAACAACAGCTTGTAAAGTTCTAAATATTGCCAACAACCATTCAATGAACTTAGAAATGGATACTTCTCCAGTTGAATCTACAAGTGACATCAGGTCTTTTACCAATGCCTTCTTGTAGATTCCTGGGTAACGTGGAAGGAATGTTTAATAAATATCACATGAAATATGGAAAAAACAATACCTGGTACAGAATAAGACACAAATACACAACACTGGGCAAGTTAGACTTGAGTCACAAATTCATACAGAAATTTTCAGACATTCAGACTCAGAAATTCTTCTGCAAAAGAAGAGGAATACTTTTTTTTAATTTGAAGCATGAAAAATAATACTAGTTATGTGTAATAGAAATAGGAATGATAATACTAGTAATACTACCTCAGTAACTAGGGACAATTGCAGTATTAAGAAACTAATAACGTGGGGGAAAGGCTAGAAGGACCTGGAGGTGACATGAGCTCCACAAGAAGACCAGCAGAGCCAACTAACTAGGGCTGAGAGGCGCTCATGGAGACTGAAGCACCAACCAATACATAGACTGTACCTAGCCCCTCTACACAATTGTAGTCAATGGACAGCTTGGCCTTCATGTGGGTACTCTAGTAAGGGGAGCAGAGGCTCTCTCCAACAAGAACTTTATTGCCTGGTGGGGATTCGCCAGACCACAGGGGAAGAGGACGCACTCAGACATAATGTGCTTTGATGACCTGCGGTGGGTTGGTGGGGGGGTTCACTTATTCTGATGAATAGGGGAGGGATGATGGAGGAAGTGTGAGGAAAGGTGAGGACCAAGAGGAGGGGAGGAGCTATAATTGGGATGTAAAGTGAATACAAATATTAATTTAAAAATTGATAAATAGACTTTGCAATAAAAATAAGAAATGTACATAATGCAAATCAAAACAGCAAAGAAAATGGGCATTTCATTATTTCTGTAAACAAAATGAAATAAACATAAATACCATTCACAGTTTTCCTTGATAAGGTCTACAAACATTAAGAAACCTTATATTAGAATTGGAGTGTGAGCCTAAAATAGTGAACATCAAACCAATTAATACTTATTAAATATACGTGTCGAAATAACAAACTATTGTACCGACTTTCACACATAACTTATAACCACCATTGTGAAACAAACAAACAAACAAACAAACAAACAAACAAAAACCTCCTTGATGCAGTAAAGGAATCCCATTTCCAAGATTAGATGGGCAGACATTCACTGAAGAAGCATATTGTATTGTTTACAGATAATATCAACATAGTGCCATCCTGTGGAAACCTGCTTAAGCAGGCTGCCTGTACATCCATAAAAATACATGATTCAAATTGCTAACAAAGTTGATAAGCCTGACAAGACATGGATAGTCTTTAGACTATATATTACTTATTACATCTTTACTATACGTATTTATTTTGTTGAACTACAATCCTATAACAGTTACAGTCTTGGAAATAAATAATAGCTCTTGTGACAGAAAAATATAGATGATATATCTTTAAAAAATTGATATGCTGAAAAAAAGAAAAATTAACTTGGTATCAAGTAAAACAGGCCAAAGGCTATTCAAGAAATCTAGACTCTAGAAAACCATGAAGGATTACACTCAGGGATTGTCTATTAATTAGACCAGGTAAGAAAATAATACAGGTATATTTCATAGAACCCTGTGTTCCATGTTTGTTCATTTGTTTTATGTTGCTGTGATAAACACTAAGAGGACACTTGGAACTGGAAAACAGGCTCAGCTTTTTTTTTTTTTTTTTTTTAAGCTCAATACTCTTCTAAAGCGTCCACGTCTGATGACTCCCAACTACTTGTAGCCTAAGCTCAAAGCTTCCAAAACCTTCTACTGGCCCATTAGGGAACATCCTCACAGGTGGAAGACACTTTGTCTCTCTCACCCCCCTCTCTCTTACACAAAGGTAAATAAAAATAAATCTTAAAAGAAAAGGACTAAGGAACTAGAAGATGATCAGGGTTCAGAAGCTTTGAGGGAGTCCACAGTGGGTAAGTGCAATGAAAGATGGAGTCCTTTAAGGATTCTCTGTGCAATGCTCCTGTGAAAAGATAAGCATGAGAGAGAAACATATGAAACACTAAATCTTAGTTATCAACTTGACACACCTGGAAAGAAGAAAATTTAATTGAAGAATTACATCCATCAGATGTACCCGTGGGCATGGATGTGGAAGCGTTTCTCTAGATTACTAGTTTATAAAGGAGGGTCCAGCCCTTGAGAGGTGTATGATCCCTAGGCAGGAGGACCTCGGATATATAAGCAAAGTCACTGAATATGAGCCTGGAAGAAAAGCACTAAACATTCTTCTGTGTTCTAGAAACCTGTGGTCTAGGTTCCTACCTTGAGTTCCTGCCCTGACCTCCTTCTGTAATGTGCTATCACCTGGAAGTATAAGCAAAATAAATTTCTTTCTAGATTAACTCTGATTAATGTTTTATTAGAGAAACAAAAACCAAACTAGAATAGCCTATGATTATATACTGCAGCTAAAAAAAAAAAAAATCCAACTTTTGAATTAAAAACACTTAATTCCTCCATAATGGGGTCTGATGATATGTAGGCTTGACGTGACTATATATAAAGAAGGAGTTTTACCATCAGTCAGTGAGGTCCAGGCTCATGCAGATATACACGAGAATATTAATTTTAAGTGCCTACATTGGTCCCCAGAATAACTTGTCCCAATTCTTGGGAGAATGTCACACTGATTGCTCTGACATTTTTCCTACACTCATTATAATAGGCATTAGAGGAGACATGGCAGGGAAGACACATTATGTCTTTTTTTGTTTGTGTCTTCCTTTTTAGATACAATAGGAGACAATTGAGAGATACACCGAAATCGTCAAAGTAGTCAGCTAATGGGGAACTATCCTAGGTACCAGAGGCCTTTTCAGCCAGGCTTTTAAAATCAAAGCTAATTATATCAGTTGGGAATTTGAATGAGGGTATATCTACAGACAGCATCACTCTTTAAAAAGAAACCGAACTGCATCAAACTTTCAACCATTTTTTACAATAACAGAATGTAATTCGTTATTCCAAAGTAATGTAGCTCAGTAGATCTCAATGTTCCTAAGGAGGCAACACTTTAATATGTTTCCTCATATTGTGGGGATACCAACCATAAAGTTATTTTTGTTGCTACCTCATAACTAATTTTGCTACTGTTAAGAATTATAATGTAAATATCTGTGTTTTCTGATGGCCATTGGGGGTTGTGACCTACAGGTTGCATAAAGCCAAGGATATCTGTACTTCATGCTACAGAAACATTCTTTAATTATTTGTCAACTAAAAAATAATTTCTTTTTGTGAATAAAGTTTAATGAAGAACATATCTGCCGTTTCCCCATCAAAAAAATTAACGTTTAGTATTTTTTTCAAGTACAGATTGTAAAATATAATTATTATTTAAGTGAATTCACATACCTGAGATGAAAAATATCTGAAGTGAAACATTTAAAATTCAATTAACTAATTTAAGAACCAAAGAACAATTTTATCCTGTTACAATGATTATGAAGTTCTTTTGTAAACTCAGTAGTACCTATTTGGTGCTTATGAGGCTTTTTAAGTCTTTTCTAAGACTCATAGCAGAAACAAATAAGGAGGTATGTTTTTCGAGCATTTTGGCATTGTATATGCAAAGTCAAGAACATAGAAAGTACAACATAAGTGTGTGCTAGGATGAATTTGTGTGGTTATTAATCAGCATTGTTGATTTCAAGACTAGAAACTGATGTGGGTTACTGGGATGAGAAAAGAAATACTGAAAGCTCTGGGAAGGAGCACAGGTTGCTCAGAAATTATGAGCACTCCTTCACCAGGATATCAATGTGCATGTGGCTGTCTAATCATAATATTCTAAGTATAATAAAAATAATATCATAAATTTTAGCTTACCAAAGATACTTAAATTTCAGGTCTCAGATTCTGTCCCTTCTACACCTCTCAAGTACCTGGTACTTTAAGCATATACGGCCAAGCCATACAATATAAAGGTTTTTCAGCATCTATGTTCCTATGTCTCTGGATATGTCTCTGTACTCCACAGGCTCTAAGGCAAATAGAATCCACTCCTGCCATTTGTTGGGTAAATAATTACAGTTCAGTGTAGAGATGCCTCTGTGGTTAAGAGCTTTAGGTGCCCTTTTAAAGGGTCCCTGTTCAGTTCCTAGTACCCGTAAGTAGAAGCCTATAAATCCCGCAGCTCCTTGTTCCTGATATCCGAAACCCTTTTCTGTCCTTCTGTATCTGCACACATGTGGCATGCACACACACACACACACACACACACACACACACACACACATACACACACAAGTTCAACTTAAATTTATTAAATTATTTAATCCTCTAGGTTCTGATGATGTGCCTTCTTCTAATGGTTATATAACAGGTAACATGGAACACTACATAGTAAATAATTTTCAATAGATTATTGCCATAATTTAAACTATGGGAATCATTCAATGATTGAAATATGGTAAACCCTTAAAATTAACTTCCTTTTATTTGAAACATCATATTTATCTTACTAAAATTATGTTGGGAAACTGACTTAACATTCATATTATCTTTACAATGATAGTATTCTTACCAAAAACATATTCAGAGTTAAAAATAATAAGAATTTATACATCTTGCAATATTCTTGTCTGGCACAAGCAGATGTCTGCAGGGGGAACTGAGGCATTGAAGCTAGTGAAGGGACTATTGGCAAAAGGTTTTGTCTCAATTACAGTGTTGCATTTGATAAAGTAAAGGTTTTTCTAAAAATTAAAGATAGCGGATGTGAGTTTACTTTAACTATTTTTTTACTTTGAGAGCATGCTTAGGAAGCAGGCATATGGGCTTTTTGAATATTTTGTTTAATATCTAAACCTACTGTTTTAAAACTACTAATGCATGTAAGGAATTATATGCAATAGTTGTTATGCAAACCATGAAATCGACATGTGAAATATTTTGTGTTGAGATGATAAGCTCTCATAATATCAAAAATATTTGCTGTTGAGCATGTTGGCTCGCATCTATAATACTAGAAAATGGGAGTCTGAAACAAGAGGATTTCACCCTTTTAAAATCAGTTGGCTTTATAATGAGAGCCTGTCTCAAGATAAAAAATGAATTTACTTTTTTATTTGGCATTAACACAATAATATAAATTTTATTTTATTCACTACATATACATGATTGTACATCTATAGATATACATGTAAGGAAACAGGCAATGCTGAAGACTTAGTAACTTAAATTTAAAATACAAATGCAGAAAGTATAAAAACCAACATTTTAAAATAGAAGACCTTTGCTTGAATTTTCTTTTTTCTTTCCCCCTCGTTTTCACACTGTCTGTTCTATTCTAATTATATATAGTATATACTAAAACTTACATACAGAGAAAAAGTATGATTTTTTTATACAGAACATAAATTTCTATAGGGAAATTATTAAGTCTCATTAAACACAGGGATAAATCATCCAAATCATTAAGACAATTAGAGTTCCTCTGTGGAAGGTTCCTGTCCTGTTCCCTGTCTCCTACTACATCCAATGTCTATCCTGTTTTCCCTTCTGAATGAGGATTAAGCATCTTCCCTAGGATCCTCCTTGTTGTTTAGCTTCTTTAGGACTATGGATTTTGGTATGTTTATCTTATATTATATGGCAAATATCCACTTAATAAGTAAATATATAGCATGTGTGTCTTTTTGCTTATGGGATATCTCACTTAGGATGATCTTTTCTAGTTCCCACTATTTGCCTAAAAATTTCATGATTTCTTGCTTTCAATTGCTGAATAGCATTCCATTGTGTAAATGTATCACACTTTCTGTATCCATTCCTCCTCTGAGACCTGATAGGCTAGGGTCTGATAAAAGGGGAGGAGGTCTTCACCTATCAGGGACTAAGGGAGGGGCACACAGGGAAAAGAGGGAGGCTGGGTGGGACTGTAAGGAGACACAGGAAGGCGCTACAGCAGGGATACAAAGTGACTAAGTTGCGATAGATATAGATAGATAGATAGATAGATAGATAGATAGATAGATAGATAGATA
>NW_026585580.1:4849156-4871097 GCF_907164565.1 Psammomys obesus | reverse complement strand
ATAGATAGATAGATAGATAGATAGATAGATAGATAGATAGATAGATAGATAAAATTTTAAAATTAAGCCAATTAGATAAAATGAATCAACTTTGATTTTCATTTTTTTGTTTCCATATTGTACTTAAATATACTTAAATCTATTTGTGTAATCATGTTAACAAGAGTTTAGATGCACTACTTAATACTGAATGCATATATCTGTGTGCAATAAGGAGTTTTAAAGTACAGCACAGCCGATATTTTTAAGTAAGCATTATGTATTGGGGCAACATGGACGCACAGGTGAGCACATGTTATGCATCTTCATTAAATAAAAGCCATACTTTTTGCAATCTAATGGAAAGTGAGCTTTATCTTGGCTCAGGCAATAACAAAGCTAAATAAATGTGTGATTCTAGTTTCTATGATTCCCTATGACTTAAGAGTATTGAGTATAAGATTTGAGGCATGCAGCTTTCTTTCTTTCTTTTTTTTTTTTTTTTAATGTTGACTGCCATCTTCAAAGAAATTTATTGCCTGGTTTAAAATTTAAGAATCAAGCTCATAGAAATTCAAAAGCAAGAAAATGTCCTGAAGGCAGATGCATATTAGAAATACTTACATAACACTTGGTACAATATCCAAAGTGATCTTGCAATGATGTTCTGCTATAGCCTGGGCCAAACCAGTGAGGTTTCATACATTTCCTATAAATGCCAACAAATGAAAAACATTATTTAGTCAAAAGAATTGTAAAGTAGAATTAACAGCCTACCTGGTACAGAGAGATCAGAATGAATTTTTTTTTTCTGAGTCTAATTAACAGGAAGTGTAGGGGACACGTGGATACAGAAGACAAGGTGTAGAAGCTATGGAGTAAGAATATGTAGAAGGAAAATTGGTAGGAGTGAAGGTAATGTTTTAAACCCAGCTGTACAGAGCTTGACAAAGAGAACTTTTCAAGAAATAAACACTAATCCCAAGACAGAAGAAAGCAACATGAAAGATAAGAGGTATAATATGAAAGAGACAAACGGGTCAGGAAAAATATGTTTGGGAACAAATCACTTAGAAAGCATAGTTAGATGATTTCAGTTACGCCATTAGCTTGGACAATTCACGCAGGATCTCCAAACCTCATTTACTTGATCTGAAACAAGGAGCAATTTCTTCCAGGCAGGAGTAATATGAATGGAGATATTTCAGGTGGTTACTTCAGGATAAATAAAATGTATTTAAAAGAACTAAAACAAGAATGATGAATGAAGGTTCAAGGAAGTAGTCAATGGATAAATTTTGGTTGAATATTAAATGTGAAGAACAATCTTTGGCAGCCTCAGAAGAGGAGTGTAACAAGGGAAGGAGAATTAAATGCTCTCTGAGAGAGTGAATTCAGTGAGTACATTAGGAGAATTGCACCCTTAATTACTTCTGTTCGTCATTTCTGGAGCCAAGCTGAAGCCTGTCAGATTAAAGTGTTGTCAAGATTTTATTTAATGAAGAAGCATATTATGGGCATGCATATGTGTTTCAAGATTTTTCCAATTCATGATTTCCATTGATTAAAAAAATAATTGATTAAAAATAAGCATTAAAAATCTAAATATATCAAAGTGAAACCTATGGAACACAGGGGAAGCAGTCACAAGTATACAGTTTATAGCAATATATACCTCCATCCAAATATATGAGAGATTTCAAATTAATAGCCATAATACACCTAAAGATCTAAAAACAAATCAAAACCAATAACCAAACCCAAAAAACTATGAACACCCCCAAAAAGTAGGTAGGAATAGCTAATATCAGAGAAAACAATACAAATAATAAATGAAACAAGGAGTTTGTGCTTTTATAATATTAACAAAACTGAAAACATTTAGCAAAATTAACCAAAAGAAAGAGAATATCCAAATCAACTGAATTTGGGATCAAAGATGGTGTATTATACTGACAGAAAATTTAGAGACTCAATGAAATGTACTTTAAAAAATCACTATTCCACTAAACTTTAAAACATGAAGAAATGAAAGAAATTATAGATATGTATGCCATACCACGGTTAAATCAAGATTAAGTAAATAATTTAATGAAGTCACAACACTAGTGAGATAGAAGCCATAATTAAAAATCTTCAAACTTATAAAATACTCCTCAAAAGAAAAGAAAGAACATTGAAAAATTATTTTTATGAAGCCAGGATTACAGTGATAGCAAAATCAGACAGAAACTCAACAAAAAACCAAAATTCTTAGCTAATATACTTAATTAAAAAGATTTTAGCAAATTATTCACAGCATGAATTCAAGAACTCCTCAAAAAGATTATCCACCATAATGAATTCTGCTTCTTCTCAAATATATAATTGTGACAATATCTGTAAATCAATAAACATAAATAGACTAAAAGAAAAAATACACAAACATTCATTATAAAAATGTAGAGCCTTTGAAAAATCAATATTCTGTCATAATTAAGGTTCTGGGGAGAATGGAGATACATGCGATTCAACAAATTAAAAAGAATACATAAGACACATGCAGGAAGCTCACAGCAAATATCAGGTAAATGAGTAGTGTTTTGTGTTTTTTTTTAATTTTGTATTTTTTGATTAAATTTTTATTTTTTATATTAATTACAGTTTATTTATTTGTATCTCAGCTGTAGCCTCCTCCCTCATTCCCTCCCAATCCCACTCTCCCTCCTTCATCTCCTCCCTGCCCCTCTCTAAGTCCACTGATAGAGGAGGTCCTTCTCCCTTCCATATGACCCTAGCTTATTAGGTCTCTTCAGGACTGGCTGCAGTGTCCTCCTCTATGGCCTGGCAAGGCTGCTCCCCTGGGGATCGGGGCAGGGGTGAGGTCAAAGAGCCAGACACTGAGTTCATGTAAGAGACAATCCTTGTTCCCCTTATTAGGGTACCCACTTGGATGCTGAGCTGCCATGGGCTACATCCGAGCAGGGGTTCTAGGTTATATCCATGCATGGTCCTTGGCAGGAGAAACAGTATCATAAAAGACACCTGTGCCCACATATTTTGGTTCTGTTGATTTCCTTGTGAAGCTCTTGTCCTCTCCAGTTCTTACTAATTCCCCCTCATTTCATATGATTTCCTGCACTCTGCCCAAGGTTTGGTTATGAGTCTCAGCATCTGCTTTAATACAACGCTAGGTAGTCTTCCAGAGACCCTCTGTGGTAGTCTCCTGTTCTGTTACTTGTTTTCTCCTACTTCCAATGTCCACCCCATTTGTCTTTCTAGGTGAGGATTGATCATCTTACCCCAGGTCCTCTTTCTTGTTTGTCTTCTTTAGGTGTGCAGATTTTAGTATGTTTATCCTATCTTATAGGTCTAGTACCCACTTATAAGTAAGGATATATTGTGTTTGTCTTTCTGCTTCTGGGATACCTGACTCAGGGTGATCTTTTCTAGATCCCACCATTTGCCTGCAAATTTCATGAAGAAATTGTGGTACTTTTACACAATGGAATACTACTCAGCAATGAAAAACTAATCTTAATTTTCAAAGAGAAATAGAAAATAGCCAGGCTAGCCACAACAACGCTAAACAACAATAAAAGAACTTCTGTAGTGCAGGATGATAAATGTAGTTCTATTTGCATTTTTCTGCATGTAGGCATCCAGGTAGACCAGCACCATTTGTTGAAGATGCTATCTTTTTTTCCATTGTATGGTTTTGGCTTCTTTTTCAAAAATCAAATATCCATAGGTGTGTGGGTTTATTTCTGGTTCCTCGATTCGATTCCATTGATCCTCCTTTCTGCTTCTATGCCAATACCGTGCAGTTTTTTATTACTATTGCTCTGTAGTACAGCTTGAGATCAGGGATGGAAATACCTCCAGAAGATCTTTTATTGTACAGTATTGTTTTAACTATTCTGGGTTTTATGTTTTTCCATATGAAATAGTGGCTTCCAGGGGGGTACAGTCTTGCTAGGCCACAGAGAAATATGATGCAGCCAGCCCTGATGAAACCTGATAGGATAGGGTCAGATAGAATGGGAGGAGGAGTATGGGAGATTCACAAGGTGGAGAATAGGGAAGATAGATTGGGACTTGGAGGAGTGGAGGGGGGCTATAGCCGGGATACAAAGTGAATAAATAGTAATAAATAATAATAGATTCATTAATTAAAAATTCATTAATTAAAAATGAAATATCACCACCCCAGATGTAAATTATACTACAGAGCTATGACAATGAAAACAGTAGGCTTGTAACATAAAAATGGACTAATTGATCAATGGAATAGGGATAAAGTCCCAAAGAGAAATCCACCCACACTCCCTCAAGCCACCTGAGTTTTAACAAGGAAACCAAAATATATGCTAGAAAAGTGACAGCATCTTCAGCATTCAGTGCTGATGAAAGTTGCCAGCTATTTGGTATTTAAGAGTGAAACCAAATTCTATTCTTTAATAGCAGGATAATATTCCATTTTGTAAACATATCATGAAACCCCCAGGTTCATTGAAGGAGCTAGAAAAAAAATTAATTGTGAGATATAACTCAGACCCAAAAAGACAAATATTGTATTTTTATGTATTCATTTACACGTAGTGATAGCTTTTAAGTCTTTGATAAACAAACTACAATCCATATAACCACAAGATTGGGTATAGAATAAGGGACTTGGGGAAGGTTGGATTTTCCTAGGAAATAATAGAAATATCATAATTAATTATGAAGGACAAGATTGAACAGCTGGAATGGGAGAATAAACTGTAAAAAGGGAGTTAAATGGAGGCTGAGTGTTGGGATGGGGCAAAGTAAAAATGAAGGCCATTTAAGGGGTCTTTGCAGACACTTCTATCTAAAAATCTGTATGTACGTATGTAGGTATGTATGCAATCTAAATAAAGGAGGAGGCAGTGCCCTCACTAGAATCTCTCATCACCAACTGAAGCTTAGAGTACTGGGAATGGATTCTATCTAGTTGAGTTTTTGGACCGAGAAAGCCCCAAAAAACCCAGGCTCAGTTGCGAAGACCACTGGTTGAAAGTAAGACTCTTGCTAAACAGAATATTTGCACAGTTCCTTGGACACAGAAGACAAACTTGGCAGCATAAGTTGGTCTTGATGGGTTAAAAAATGGAAGGACAGGGTAGGTGTGAAGGTGGGGAGGCTCTGGGGGACTTACTGCAAGAGAAAAAAAACATGATCAAAGTATATTATATAAAACCACTTCTGATGAGAACTGATTGTCTAAGATCAGAAAGAAGGAGAGGAGGACCTCCCCTATCAGTGGACTTGGGGAGGGGCATGCATGCAGAAAGGGGAAGAAGGGTTGGATCGGGAGGGGAGAAGGGAGGGGCTTATGGGGGGATACAAAATGAATGAAGTGTAATTTATAAAAACATCAATAAATAAACCATATCACAAAAAAAGTTTCAAAAATATTTTTCTTTTCTTAAATTTATTTATACTAACATCTATAGTTTTAAAGACGCTAAACAACAAGAAATACCCTAGGGAAGAGGCTGAAACCTCATTCAGAAGGGCAAATGGGATAGATATCAGAAGTAGAAGACAGGAAACACAACAGGAGCCTTTCACAGCTGGCCTCTGAAAGACTTTATCCATCAGGGTATCCAAGGAGATGCTGCGACTCATAGCCAAACTTTGGGCAGAGTGCAGGAAATCTTATGGAAAATGGGGGATATAGAAGAAAGACTTGGAGGGGACTGGAGCTTCACAAGGAGAACAACATAACCTAAAATTCTGGGCCCAGTGGGGCTTGCAGAGACCAATACTTAAAAATATTTTTTAATGTAATTTTTCTAAGTAAACAAATTTGATGGAAAGAAAAGTAGGGGTGGGTTTTGGAAGAGCTGGGTAGGTGAATATAATGTGTGTGTGATAGAGAGTATGTATATATGTATGTATGTATATAAAAGTATATACAAGCAGTATGTATACATACACACATATATTATATGTATATATGCATTCATTTTAATATAATTTAAATAAAAACAATGTGTTTCAACTGAAAATATTCAGATCACTATGTCAATTCATTTTCAGACAATGGAGGGAGGGTGGGATTGGGAGGGAATGAGGGAGTGGGATACAGCTGGAATACAGAGTTAATAAAATGTAACTAATACGAAAAAATAAAAATTAAAAAAAAGATAAATTTTATGTGCTTAAAAGATAAGTTTTAGAAAAGGTACAGATTAGATTTTTCAATTTTGTTGAAATATGGAAGGGCTGAAGGTGGTTTTGTGGGTGTCTTTGTGGGAGATTCACATTTCCTGAAAGCAAGAAGTTTGCTTTGGAAGTACTCAGTTAAGGAAAGGTTACAGACCAAGCCAGCAAACAACATATCTCCTTGGTCTCAGCTTCTGTTCTCACTTACAGGTTCCTGTTTGAGTTCCTGCCCCGACTTCCATTCATAGTGGATGTAAACTGAACAATAAAATGTGCTGAGAGTCACTTATTAAACACAAGCTTTGATTGTGTCTTGTGAGTAGTATATTGATGGCTCTAGATAATTACCTGTTTCCCAAAAGTGTTAATATATAAGTGTATAAAACCCAGGACTACCTTACACACTGGAATAAAACTGCTCAAAGAACATACTATAACAATTTATTTGTTGCTATGCGATGTCACAGAGAGACTCTGTAAAAAGCCCTTGGGAATCCAAATTTTATTCCAGATCATGAATTTTAAATCATTTATAAGTTTTCATGAGAGAGCATTATGATATTGCTCCGACGGGCAAGCCATTCACTTACTTACAGATGGTTGATAGAATTTTGCTTCTGAGCATGAGGAATGAACACTGTTGAGAAAATTATGACTTTTATTTGCCTTCTTTAATCCTTAAAGAGTTGAGATAAGCGGAGGTAGGGGTAGTGGTGATGTGATTTAGGCCCCTGTGGTCAAATGTAATATGAACTCTTCCCAGGGATCCTTAACAAGGAGGTAGCACTGCCAATGAAGGCACGGTTTGTTTTTCTGCCTGTTTATAACCCCAAACTGTTTCATTAATATTAACCAAAGTTAGCAATCCTCCCCAGGCAAGTATGTGCTGGAACTCAGAGAAGACAAGTGTATATTAACTCACATAGCCTCAAAACCATTCTTAGAGGCTAGAGGAAGGAATCGTGGGGCTCAAGAAGGGAAGGGAAGAGAATGCTTTTCTGCCACTGGGAAGCGTTGCTTATTTACGGCTGAACAACACTGACAGAGAATTACATGTTGAGGATACACTTCCTGCCCAGAGGCTTATATTTTTTCAAGGTAAACATTGTAAAGCATTGCACTGGATATCAAGCAAGGTTTATTTTTACTTTTACTTTATTCAGCTTGAGCTATTTAAATATTTATGTTTTTTTAAGCCAAGGTTGGCTATCAGTAGTACCAACAATAATCTGTCTCACATTTATTTATCTAATTATTAACATATTTAGTCTTTTAATCTTAAAGTTTAGCTGATTTTCTATAGTTATTTGAAGTATCAAAACACTGAGTGTTAGTAAGAGAAAATCACTCTCACAACTTAAAGTCAATGGAAACTACGAAGGAAATCACATCCAACCCCTTAACGTGTTTATAATTATATGGACTATGTTATAATGTTTGTATCAAATAAATATTTGTATTTTTAAATACAGTGAAAGATGTTTAACAATTTTCTACAACATTGGATAAAATAATGGGCATTTTTCTCATCCTTAAATTTTACTCTCCACTACAAATGTAGTCTTTGAATGATAGTGATAGGGTTAAGAAGTCATACTATTAAAAATGATTATTTGCATCTTTTGGTGAGGTTTTATTGTGTCTACTTTAAAGAACAGAAATGGAAATATTTATCTTGTGTTGTTTAATGCTTTGAATGAGTTTTACTAAGTTTGCAAGAAGATAAAAGTTTAGCTTCACTCTATCTACTGATCGAGTTATTGAAGAGGCTGAGACGTACAGCAATATTTTGGGCAGAATGCATGGAATTTTATGAAAGAAGGGGTAAATAGAAAGTCCTGGAGGGGAAAGGAGCTCAAAAAGAGAACAACAGAACCCAAAAAAAGAGGACCTAAAACCCCAGCTCAGATGTAGCCCAGGGACTCAGTCTCCAAGTGGGCTTCCTAGTAAGGGGAGCAGGGGCTGTCTCTGGCATGAACTCAGTAGCAAGCTCTCTGATCACCTCGCCCTGGGGGGTATAGCCAGGCCAGAGAGAAAAACAATACAACCAGTCATGATGAGACCTGATAGGCTAGGGTCAGATAGAAGGGGAGCAAGACCTCACTGATCAATGTACTAGGGGAGAGACATAGTGGGAAAAGAGGGAAGGAGGGTGGGATTGGGAAGAGGCTAGGGAGGTGCCAGAGCAGGGACACAAATTGTATAAATTGTAATAAATTATAATAACAATAATAAAAAAGAAAAAATTAAAAGTGCTTTATGTTATCTGTGGCTATTGTGAAGTCTGTGACCTGCTAAGGCTGCTCCCCACTCAGGGGGAGGTGATCAAAAAGTCAGCAACTGAGTTCATGTCAGAGACAGTCCCTGTTCCCCTCACCAGGGAACCCACTTGGGTACTGAGCTGCCATGGGCTACATCTGTGCAGGGGTTCTAGGTTATCTCAATGCATGGCCTTAGTTGGAGTATCAGTCTCAGAAAAGACCCCTGGGCACAGATATTTTTGTTCTGTTGGTCTCATTGTGAAGCTCCTGTCCCGCCAGCTCTTTCTATCTCTCCCTTCTTTCATAAGATTCCCTGCACTCTGTTTGACTGTGAGTCTCAGCATCTGCTTTCATAGCTTGCTGGGTAGAGTCTTTCAGAGGCCCTCTGTCCTGTTCCCTGTTTCCTTAAATCTTTCTAACACCAGTATTTTTCCTCCTACTTTTATATGATATGTGTTCTGCTATCTTCTCTCCCTCATGGTCTCTTATTGTGCCCTATGTCCCATTTCTCCAGTTTAAACACACCACTCAATAAATTTGAGACCAGGATCCACATGTAGAATTTGTAAGGGTCACCTTGCCTGGAATGTGTGTGTGTGTGTGTGTGTGTGTAGTGCCATTCATTTTTTTAAAAAACTTATCCAATTTTCTCTTAAAGCTGAATAAGAGCAATACATTTTCATTGGCCATTCATAAAAGGATGGATGCATAGGCTATTTACATTTTCTGTCTATTGTGAATAAAGCAACAATGAACAAGGATGTACACATATTTTGAGCCATTAGCCAAAGAAGCCAAACATTATAGAGGTTCCCAAAATATTACAGTCTACTGTTATAGTCCTTAGTTGCCTATCAGAATGAGAGAGTAAGACTCTCTTTTTGAAGACACCACATACTTGAGTCATAGAACAATGAGAAATCAAGTTCGAATTGACCTGGGCACTTCCTCCTTTATTTTGGCTAGCTTTGAGAGTGCTAGAAAGTTCTTTTTAAACTACTGAAGGAAAAAAGTCTTTAACTGTCCTCCTAGGCTGTAGACTGCCCACCTCTTTCAAGCTGCAATATTGACCCCTCTGGCAGGATACACTCACCAGTATGAGTATTATTGGTAATCAACCACTTTCTGGTTGGATTTGATGGGCACTGAATAAGAGAGAACTCATCCCTGGTACAGTAAAACTGTTCAAGAACCCATGAATAGGGTTTTGGTGTCTTGAGTATCTTTCTCTGCTTTGCACTGCCTTTTGTGTGTGCCTTCTGTGTTATTCCTCAACCCTGGAAGTCTTTCTTTACGTTCTGGGAGAAAAGGAATCCTTGACTTGGGAGGTGATAGGTCTTAGCGATAACTTGCTGCTACTCTGCTAAACAGGCACAAAGTCAAACTGCTTTCTAAATACTTATGTTTATATCCATAGATTACTGCTGTTTCAGCCATCATCAGATAAGGTTTTTTGTTGTTGTTGTTTGGTTTTGTTTTTTGGTTTTTTCAGTATGTAATGGCTAATGCCACAACTGGTCAAATTTGGCGTGAGGAATAAGTGACTGTAGAAAGTTCTGCTATAAATAGAATACCTGTATTGCACCCTCCAGGTTTTTCTAGCTCCCCTTTCTTCCATAAGATTCCCTGCACTCCCCCAAGGGAGGAGCAGTCCTGTTAGGCCACAGAGGAGAGCTTTGCAGCCAGTCCTGAAGATACCTGATAAAACAGGATCAGATGAATGGCGAGGAGGTCCCCCCTATCAGTGGACTTGGCAAGGGGCACGGTGGAGATGAGGGCGGGAGGGAGGGACTGGGAGGGAATGAGGGATCGGGACACGGCTGGGATACAGAGTTAATAAAATGTAACTGATAAGAAAAAAATAAAATAAAATAAAAGATTCCCTGCACTCTCAGCCTCTGCTTCAATACCTCGATTAGTACAGTATTTCAGAGGTCATCTATGGTGGGCTCCTGTCCTGTAAAGCAAAGGACACTGTCATCAGAACAGAATGACAGCCTGCAGATTGGGAAAGGGTCTTCACCAACCCTATATCTGACAGAGGGCTTATATCTAGAATATATAAAGGACTTAAGTTGTCAAACATCAGCAAACCAAGTAATCCACTGAAAATTGAGGTACAGACCTAAACAGAGAATTCTCAATAGAGGAATATTGAATGGCACAGAAACACTGAAAGAATGGTGACTGTCTCTAGTCATCTGGCAAACGCAAATCAAAACAACCCTGAGATTTCAGCTAATACCCATCAGAAAGTCTAAGATTAAAAACCCAAGTGACAACACATGCTGGAGAGGTATGAAGAAAGGGGGACCATCCTCCACTTCTGGTGGGAAGGTAAACTTATACAAACACTTTGAAAATCAATCTGGTGCTTTCTCAGAAAATTAGGAATAGTGTTACTTCAAGATCCAGCTATACCACTTCTAAGTATATATCTGAAATATGTTCAACTTTACAACATGGACATTTGATCAACCATGTTTGGTAATAGTCAGATGTCCCTCAGTGGAGGAATGGATACAGGGTTGTTGTACGTTTACGCAATCCAATACAACTCAGCTATTAAAAATAAGGAAATCATGAAATTTGCAGGCAAATGGTAAGAACTAGAAAAAATCATCCTGAGGGAGGTATCCCTTAAGCAGAAAGACACACATGGTATAAACTCACTCATAAGTGGTTATTAGACATACAATATAGGACAAACATACTAAAATCTATAGTCCTAAAGAAGCTAAAAAACAAGGTGGACCCTAAGGAAGATGTTCAGTCCTCATTCAGTTCTGTTCCTTTTTAAAGGGAAATGGAAGTAGAATTGATCTGGGGGAGAGAGAAGGTAGGGAGGAGTTGGGAAGAGTGAAGGGAGAAAAAATAACTGTGATCAGGATGTACTTTGTGAGGGAAGCGTGTTTTAAAAAAAATCCAAAAAGAAAGAAAAGAGAAATTACTTACAGAGGGGCTTCAATAACTATATGAGATCACAGTTGGCAAATATATAAGACACTATTGGCCATCCTCACACTAAACTGTGATGAATCAGACTTTTTATCCATTAGTAAAAGTGATTGAAATCAGACCGACTGGTAATTCCTACAGAAAGACCCAAGGACATAAAACATCTCTGTGTCAACCAGGGATCTCCATAGGGACTGTGGACCAGGATCTTCTCCAAGTCTCTTAACATAATTCTCTCTTACAGATAACAAAAATATCTATGATACATCTGATAAAAGCTGTCTGGTTTGTGTTCACCCATAGTTCCAAAATGAAATACCTTAAATATTTTTGACGAAAGAATTTTATATCTCCAAAGCAGTTTTATCCCCCCTTTTACCCTTGTGAAAAATGGCATTTGAAATGTCCAAATTATAATTGAGCTATCTATAGCAGCTCCATATGGCTATGTATTATCAAACATGATGGCCAGAAATAACTTTTGTATGCATATATTTTGTCAATTTTTTTCATACTCTAAAAATATTTTCATATAAATGCTGCTGGCAGTTTTCCACATATAAACAAAAGTTTACATATTAAAATGGGTATTTCCCTCTATTTTTTGCTTTTGGGAAGTGAATGTAATATCATAAAATTAGAATATTCAAGCTAAAATTAACAATTTCATACTGTTTCTGCAACAAATACTGAGATTTTACTGAATCAAAAGTTTCTAACATTCTGTCTGAAATAACAGCACTTAATTTGGTTGAAAGTACTTGAATCAAATCTGTTACCTTTTGTGTGAATCTAGACATTGGATACAGTTATGTTTTTCTGATCTCTGTGAATCAATGTCAGGAAGCCGTGTGTGTGTGTGTGTGTGTGTGTGTGTGTGTGTGTGTACTGCAAATGTTTCCTTACACCACTGATTCTTAGAACCAATAAACTTTAATCAACAAAACAAATTGTTTTTTTTTAAGATCAATTTTCTATCTGAAGGTTCTTTTCAATTTCTAATATTTTTTTTTTATTTTTACATTTCTGCTGGTGAATTCTTCCTAGTCAAAGCATTGATCACAAAGGATGTGATTCATTCATGTCATGTGCCCTCGTGTGCTTACCTTATAAATGCAGGATTTAATCCCAACCAATCAGATTCATAATGTACGTGTATATCACACATTAAAATACTGTTTCATGTATATTTGTCAATGTGTGAGTTCATATTCAAAGCCATTTATATTATTGTTTATACAGTAAAAAATACACAAATAAAAATTAACATTGGAAAGCATTGAATTGGAAATGGTCAGCTTGAGGGAGGGCAAACTTCATGCCATTAGTAACTATTTCTATAGATGTTGAACAATTAAAATTCTAATCACATTGCAGATGCCTTACTGAAAATCTTTTCTAAAAATATCGTGATTTCAATCAATCATTCCTTTTTTTTTCTGTATAATCTCAGCCAGTTGACAGAGCTCAGCAGTGAGTTTCATAGATCATTCTGGAGTGACTCTAATTCGATCAATAGGAGTACAAAATTTTTAAAAAAGCATTCCTTTTTTTACTAAAATACTAAGAATCTGTTCAGAAGAGTACATCTACTGTGGACGTATATATCAGAATTACAGTTAACTTCTAAGATTCAAATAACTGTGAGTTTGTACTTCCAATTTTGCTATTTAGAGGGTGTAAATACTAAAGTTTGCTTTGTGTTTTAAATTTCCTGGTGATCGAGGCATAGGTATATGGATAAGAGATATATGTACTGCACGCACATGCAATGTGTGCTTTAGTAAATTCTCCTGAGCCTGCCTCTGAAGTTGTGCTTCCTTGGGAAATTTAAACGCGTATATTAATAGCTTTCATTTGCATGTTAAACATATAGATTCATGCACTTCTTCGTGAGGCTGGTTGTGATGGTTGTGATAACACAAAGATTCGCATTTGAGGGTGTGTCCTGTCCAGACCACCTTGTGGATGGTTTCTCTGCCACTGGCTCCTTGGCCCTTCACAACAGTGAGGTCTGGAATAAGGTTCCTCACATCATGCAGATGAAAACAAAGGCTCGAGCATGTTAAAATAACACAATAGCCTTGAGCTGATGATCTTGCAGATTATCACAAGTCTTCCTAACTCCAGGAAGGGGGATGATCTCTGGCTCTGTCGTATCTTTTAGAGGAGATGAAGTTCAAATGATATTATCTTAAAAAGGGCTTCTTTTTACATTTCTTTATTTATTTATTATTATTATTATTTATTACAATTTATTCACTTTGTAACTTGGCTCTAGTCCCCTCCCTCTAGTCTCCTCCCAACCCCACCCTTTCTCCCTCTCCCCCCTCTTCATGTTCCTCCTCTAGTCCACTGATGGAGGAGGTCCTCCTCCCTTTCTATCTGACCCTAGCCTAGAAGGTCTCACTCATCAGGACTCTCTGGATCCAAAGAGATCTTTTTAGAACAAAATTATCGTTATTTAAATAGACACAGTTATTTTGAATGTTTTATAGGATAATACTCCCCTAATGCAGAACTTGCAGAGTAAACCTGGTGCTTTCAAGTGTATTTCCTTGAGATCAAGCCTTGCTTGCACCAGTTTTTAAATGTGTGGTGTTACATCCATTACATCTTGAGTTTTAATTGAACTATTCTATAGAATACAGCTATTTTTAAACTAATTTTACATGGTGGCAAGTGTTGAACATAGGATTTAACAAATTGTGAATTCCCAACTAGCTAATATTGCTATTTTGATTAAGTTTTAGTGTTGTTGGTGTTTCCAGCGATAGACCTTGGATGGACATTCTTATGTATTCAGTTTGCTAGTTTTTATTTTCTTTCCTACATTCAGAGACTTTCCTGATACAAATAATAGCTAGATGTTAGTATTAGAACAATGAGCTAAAGAAACAAATCAATATTACGTTATCTAAAACAGAAAAAGAGCCCAATTATCTGTCAGCATAAGCATATACAGGAGAATGACATAAGGAAAAAACTGGTACCTGGGTCAGTGGCGTTTCCTAAGCTATGACTTCTTCACTATGGCACTTCATTACTTGAAGAAAAGGATGGAGAATGACAGCCATCTTCATTATTTAGAAAATGCAAAAAGTCAGACATCTCCATACCAAGAGTTAATGTGAAGCAGAGAAAGCTGAGTCAAAGATTAATCATATGAATTATTCCTAATTAAAACTAGTTATAATTCAAACTCATCTTTCATCTGTTCTTTAATCAGAATAATTATAGTTTTCAATAAAAATGAGAACTTATAGATAAGCAATTAGCATACCAACTTGAATTTAAGAGACTGCTTATGACTAAATTGACAAAACAATCCATTTTCCTGACAGTAATGACCATGTCTTAGTATAACTAACCTTTCATTTACTGATAATTCCTATTTGAATCCTGCAGACGCTCCACATATCGTTCAGGTCTTGACTCGAGAATGTGAATGTCTGAATATATCCACTCATGCTGAATCCATCCCTTCCTTGCCCTAGCAAATCATGAGTCTCCAAAGAACAGAAATCCAGACCAGATAAATACAACTTCACTGAATGACATAATATAACTATTATATATGTATGAGTGTAGGTTGAATATATAATGGATATAAATATTCCTCACACCTTTTTAGAAAATATTTCTTGTGGAGAATTAATTTTCTTTTTTAAATACAAGAGAGATTGTTTTGTACAATATGTTCTGGTTATGTTTTCCTCTCCCTCCACTCCTCCCAGAACCTTTCCATTTCCCAACTACCCAATCCACACTCTTTCTTTCTATTTATCATTTTAAAAAGCAAAACAAAGGAGAAACAGACAAAAAGCAGAATAGGACAAAACAAACAAGCATTAAAAAAGAGGCAAATAAAAATCACAAGAAAGATATAAATATAGAGACACACACAGAATTCCCCTAAAGACGCAAAATCAGAAATCATGATATATAAGCTGAGGACCTGTAAGAAAAAAAAAAAAATTCCTGGAAAAACATTATGGTTTTCTCCCGGTAAAAGTGGAAGGAGTGTCCTTCTATTTTATTCCTTTAAAATGATTCTTATGTAATGTTATTTGCCATCGCAAAATATGTATTTAACTATTATATAATAGTGATCTCTGTAGTAAATTATTTTGAGATAAGCAGTGAAATAGTTTAAGGTAGTCTCAGCCTCAGTCCATCCCGTGGTAGCTAAGCAAAAATAAATAGATGATACTCACAAGTCACCTTATTCACGGTTCTGTATAAGGGTAGAACTTGTAAAATTTAATTTAATTTTGACAAATATTTTTTTTTTTCAAATCATAGCCTCTAGTCACAATGTGAATTCTTGCCTCCTTCTGGTTTTGTTGTTGTTTTGTTGGTAGGTGAGTGAGAATGATTTTCTTCTGTGTAAACGGGAAGTATATTGTCTGCTTCCTCACACAGTTTTCTGTGTGGTAAAGAAGATAAATAAGCACTGGGATCACAATGTATTCTAGTGAATCCTGGAACACGAAGAGTAGGGCTTCTCCAAAAAGACAGCGACAGGGTTGTCTGAAGCCTGAGAGAGAAGGTAACTGAGGGTTCCCGGAAGGAAGTGGACTGCAAGCAGGAGCTGCAGGTGCAGTGCCGGCAAACTGTGGCAAAGGAAGGAGGGGCAGGGCTGTCACTCACAGGGAGAGCCAGTTCCTCAGGCTGGAGAAGCCACACCAAGTAGGGAAGTGTGTTTGTTGTGTCTGCATGAAGCAGGAAACCATGAGGCTTCAGAATGAGAGACAGGAACACGAGAAGATCTTTTACTCCTTCCAAAGTATCAACACTTCACTCCAGTACTTTTGAAGAAATAAATTACCATCGTTAGACATACATCACAGAAAATATATGAACTTCAATTTAAAGGATGGATTGGGGCCAAGGGAGGAAGAAGGCATGAGCACTGACAGGAACAAGGCCGGTGACCCAATTGTAAGTCCAAGGTTATGGGATATCAAAAGCAGATAGAAGAGAAGGTTTAAAAAAATGAAATCCACAAGACATGAATGGAAAAATAATTCCGCCCTCGTGGAAGGGACAGGAATTAAAATGAGGCTCGCGGACTGCAGATACTAATGCTCCTCACAAGCATGGATTCACAGATTTGAAAGAACTCCTACCAGTGCCGTTGGGCATGAACACAGCTTTGGAGGCAGGCGAATTTAGTAACAGCCTGCAAACCTCCAGCACACATATGCTTGAGCACCTCTGCTCACTTGCTTTCATAAGTACACATATGTGAAAGCACAGGCAACTAAAACAGGCGTCTCTATCTTTTTTGTACCCCTTGAGGAATTTTAGGAAAGTTTAATTCATTTCCAGAACTAAAACTTCTCCAAATCACTTTGTCATGCTACTCCATTGCTTCCTTAGTTGCAATTTTGGAGATTTTACCAACAAACTCTCCAAAATCCCCTCCTACATCCCTTCTGCAACGTGGATATCATTTTTCTTCTCACTGTATTGGACTCTTTTATTCTTTATGTTCTTCTCTGGAAGTTTCTTTTAAAAGGTTTTTGTTGTTGTTGTTTTCTCTTTTCTAATACAGATTCTTTCCTAAAAAGATACTGTATGGTTATACTAAAGGTTAGAGAGGCCACAGAATTACAACACAGTTCAAGGTTATAGCTACGGCAGATACAGATGAATTGCAAAAAAAATATACAGAAAAGGAATTCACTGGACAAGATGGCTGAGTAAATAGTCACTGTAAAATACTTGGCAGAGAACTTCTGGGTGTGGCTAACCAATGTCCGATTTAAATTGAAGCCCACTCTATGAGAGGGAGCTTATGCCCTCTTGGATGTCGAGGAATTGGAGAATGGATAGCCCACATTCTTAGCTAGAATCCAACATAACTGGTCAAAAATAAAATAAAATTAATGAAGTGATTCCTAATGATATTCTGCTATACTCATAGATCAGTGCCTTGTTCATCATCAGAGAGGCTGCCGGCAGCAGCAAATAAGAGCAGCAAATAAGACCCACACCTGGATATTATGCAGAAAGAGAGTCTAAATTGGAGGTCTCCATTGGATCCCTCCCCTCAGAACTCAGAGAACCCCATGGAAGAAGAAAGGAAAGACTGTAGGAGTCAGAGGGGAAGGAGGACAACAGGAGAACATGGCCCACTGAAATCAACTAAGCATGGCTCGTAGGGCCTCACAGAGATGGAAGGAACAAACAAGGGCCTGCATGGATTGGCATCAACTCCTCTGTACATGTGTTACTGATGTTATTTTAGTGGTTTTGTGGAATTCCTAACAGTGGCATTGGGAGCAAATGTGTCTCTGAGTCTTTAGCCTGCTCTTGGGACTCTTTTCATCATACTAGGTTGCATTGTCTAGCCTCATTGTGAAGGATTTTTTGTCTTAATGTATTTTGTCTGTCCTATTTGGTTATTGTCTCTCTGAGGCAGGCACTTTTCTGAAGGGAGACACTGGGGAAATGTATAAAAGGTATAAAGAGTAAAGAGGTAAAGAGTAAAGAGAGGTAGAAGGAGAAGCTAGGATGAGTGGAGGGAAGGAAACTGTGGGTGATGTATTTTATGAGAGACAAGTCTGTTTTCAATAAAAAAAAAAAAAAGAAAGAAAAAGTCATCAAGTGGGAGACTGAAATCAATCTCCAATGTGGAAAATCCTATGAACTCCAGTTTTCCAAGTTTCGTTTGTGTCATTGTCCACTTTCTTTCATCCTGGCATTTCTATGGCCTTTGCTCATCTCAAGCTCCCAATCATAGATCATTTAGTTAGTAAATTATGAGTTATAAAAGAGAAAGTTTATACTGGCAACATGAAATACATATTTCAGAACTTTGTTAGAGAAAATTACAAAAGAAAAATGGAAATTAATCTGTAGTAGAAGAAGCCAGATTAGGGGAGGTAGGAAAGGCAAAAGAAATGCTTTTAAAAGCATATATATTGATTCATTACATCTTTCTTCTATATATTTATTGCTATAAATGTGTCTTGAAATGGTCATTAGTATCAATGATACACAACTAGAAAAATAGTTCTTTGGCAATGAGATCCCTATTAATTCAACGTAGTTACCGGAGGAGTTACTACTTTCCAGATAATGCCCTCTCACTAAAGCAAGATTTGAGGTGTCGGTGTAATGAATTCCACATGAACAATGTAGGAAGAGAAAAATATCAGGGAAGCATGAAAAGCAGAGAGAATACACACACATGTATCCGAGCAAAAGGAATCTGTTTTTCTTGTTAATGGGTTTAATTAAAGGAGCCTTGCCTTGATAATACACAGGAAGCACAATAAGTCCAGAAACAGCCTGGAGGACAAGACAAGAGAAAGAGAAGGCAGGAATATATTGGAAAATTTAAAAGTTGTTCACAAAGAAAATTTGTATCTGCAGAATTTGTTTCTTATAGTCTTCGAAGATTTTTTTTTTTAGGATATTAAGTTAAACTTAGTTAAAGGACTGTTGCATATTCTTACCGCAGAATGTGTGATACTATTTTAAGGAAAATTGCATAACATTTCTTTAAGCATATACTTTGTGTCTCCTCTTGGTGGCTCTATATTCCCATGATGACCTTTTAAAAAGGGATGAACCCATATTCACTCTGTGCTACTTTATTCGGAGAGAGTTGATGCAGGAAGCACATTGAGGGGAGCTAAAACATGGATGCTAAAATCTGAAGGAGCAAGGAAAGAAAAAAATGCCTTCCAAGAAACACAAGAAAAGCCTTTAGAATACATCAGTTTCTCATCCCTAGATTAATGTCATTAGAACATGCTGATCCTTTAGGAAAAGTTCAGAAGAAAGAATCCCTGGGTTAATATTTAGACACTATAGTAGATTAGTCTTCATTGCCCAGCACTCATTGTTTCTGTTTCATGTCTTCTTGGATTCTAGCAGAGCTGTAAAATGAAAGCTACAGGGCCAAGGAGAGATCCTACCTCAAAGGAAACGGTACAGAGGACAGGATAGGAAAACTGATCCCATACTCTTGTCTCCACGGTCACAAAGACACGCATATGTCTACACACATACATATGTACCACACACACACATATGTACACACACACACACACACAGACACATATACTCATAAACAAGTATTTTTTAAAAGTGTAGTAAGCCAGCAGAACTTGCTGCCAGGGGATTCAACAATAGCAATTTAGTAGATATTAAATAAAATGCAACTTATAAAACTATACTAGGGGACAAAATCTCTCACAAATTTTCTATTCCTCTAAATTTAATTACAGGAAATCAACATCTCCTATTGTAATACTTAACATCAGTTAACATGAACAGCTTCCAACTAGCTACTTTTCCAGCCTACCAGTTTTTTTTTTCAAGTAAGTGGGAAGAGAGACATTAAAAATCAGTGGAGATCAATGACAAAAGTAATTTTTAACCTATATTTCTTGATATATGAGTTCTTTTGTTTTGTCTTCTCTATGTATCTGAAAAGGTCTGGGATTATGAATTATTAAGAATCTATGTGCAACATCTATCTTGTTCACAGCCAAATAGAAACTTTGAGGCTAGAGTTAAGAACCTAAGTTTATCTCAGGTCAGATTTCTTACAGTATGAGGGAAAGGTAATATAAAGTAAGCGTGAGTTATTCAGTGGCGATCACATCCCAAAGTACAAGTAGCAAATGCTAAAGAAATTGTAGGCAATTTATGCTTGGGGGGGCAGAGCCAAGATGGCGACTAGCACACACAGTTTCCGAGCTGTGGAAGAGATAAAGTTCTGAGTTGATGAGTGGAAGAACTTCTGAAGCCAGGGAAACAATGGAGAGACTTTCTAAACAACAGGGAACATCGCAGGAGGTGAAAACCTTGGTCTCAGGTCACCCAGGGATTTGTTTAGGGAAGGTGAGAAACGATCCTTTGATCTCTCGGCACTCCCCTCCCCCAGACCTCCCTCCTCCTCAGCACAGCGGACTCCCTTTCTCAGACTTGCCTTTCTCAGCACAGACCTAACTGCCTGGGGCCTGCAGCCACTGAGGCTGAGCCCCAAGCCCTTTATTGGCATAGGCCAGCAGTACTGTGTCTTGGAGCCCCAGATTCGCGCTGCAGCTGCACCATCCTCCCAGGGCCCAAGTCTGCTAGACGCCATACTAGCTCCGCAGGAGCTCCATCACTGATGGTACAGCCCGCCTAATCCCACAGTGACAGAGAATACGCTATATACTCACCAAAACCAGACAGAAACGCCATACAAGCTAGACACACCAGGTGCTGGGCCTCTGAAGCTTGGAGAGCACAGTGAAGAGACCCCAGGACTTCCCAGAAAGCATCTGGACTAGCAACCCAGTCTCCAGTTACAGCGGGACTTTCTAACCTGGCTGCGGAGCAGCACTGAGCTGGCGGGGCACATCAGCCCTCCAGTTTAAGACTAACCAGGGCCAAACCAGAGAACAGAAAGGCTGGTTACCCAGATTCCCACTGACGTGACCACCCTGAAATCTCCAGCTGCAGCAAGACCTCATAACCTGGCAGTGACAACAGCACGGAACTGGCGGAGCACATCAAAGAAGCAGGGCCAAACCAGAGCAGAGTGCTCAGATACCCCGATCTCTGCCAAATGACCTGCCTGTAAGTGAGTGAACCCTTGAGAATCTGCAGCTCCACTGATCCTGGATCCTTCTAAAACAGAAGCCAGGCATCGAACCCCCTCCCACCCATATACCCACTTTGGGAAACAGAGGGGCACTTGGAACATTGAAGTTCCTGCTCTGTGGGTCTAATTGAGGAGTTAAGGCAGTTAATGCCAGAAATTGCACTGCAATCATCACTAGCGCCTGCGACATATACATTGCAGAGCCCCTCCCACACACTCAAGGGTTCAACAATAGCCATCACTCTGTCCCTTGAGACACACGCCCACGCCCACTTACACACACACACACACACACACACACACATATACACACGCACGCACGCTTGCATTTGCCTTTGTTTGCGCCTGCGTACTTTCCTCCCACAGGTACAGCTAGTCCTCAGCACATGCTAAGGACACGGGACCTCTCTCAACTTCCTGAAGAATTCTCCAGACTCGAGAGAAAGACAGTACCAGTCTGATCAGCAGAATCCAAAAACAAACAGGGAAGGTCTCAGATAAGCCAATGGCCAGGGGTAGGTGAAAGAACACTTCCAACATAAATCAGGACATCATGACTTCACCAGCAAACCCCAAAATCGATGGATACTCCAATTCATCAGAAGCACAGGAAAATGACCTTAAAGCCATGCTTGCTCAATTATTTGAGGCTCATAAGGAGGAAATGAACAAATCTTTCAAAGAGTTGGCCAGTCAATTGGAGATAAAAAAGAAGAAATAGACAAAACCCTTAAAGAAACACAGGCAAACATGGCCAAACAAATAGAGGCACAAGTAGAGAAAAAATTAGTGGCATACAAAAAGGAAATGAACAAAGAAATAGAGTCCATCGTAGAGAGACAGGAATCCAAATTCAAACACATGGAAGAAATGGTGCAAGGCATGAAAACAGAATTAGAATCAATAAAGAAAACACAAAATGAGAAAACTCTTGAGCTGGAGAACTTGGAGAAAAG
>NW_026585580.1:4749092-4844156 GCF_907164565.1 Psammomys obesus | reverse complement strand
ACAAACAACTTAATGGCCCAACTGAAAAACCTAGAAAAAAAAGAAGCGGATACACACAAGAGGAGCAGAAGGCTGGAAATAATCAAAGTAAGGGCAGAAATCAATCAATTAGAAACAAATAAAATTATCCAAAGAATCAATGAAACAAAAAGCTGGTTCTTTGAGAAAATCAACAAGATAGACAAACCCTTAGCCAAACTAACTAAAAAGCAGAGAGAAACCAAAAAAATCAGCAAAATCAGAAAGGAAAATGGGGACATAACTACAGACACTGAGGAAATCCAAACGATTATTAGGTCATACTACAAAAGCCTATATGGCACAAAATTTGAAAATCTCAATGAAATGGATAACTTTCTTGACAGATTCCATCTACCAAAATTAAGTCAAGATCAGGTAGAAAGACTGAATAGCCCTATATCTCCCAAGGATATTGAAGCAGTCATTAACAGTCTCCCCTCCAAAAAAAAGCCCTGGACCAGATGGCTTCAGCGCAGAATTCTACAAGACCTTCAAAGAAGTACTAACACCAATTATCCTCAAACTATTCCACAAAATAGAAATAGAAGGAACACTACCAAACTCATTCTATGAAGCCATAGTCACTTTGATACCTAAACCACACAAAGATCCAACAAAAAAAGAGAACTTCAGACCTATCTCTCTTATGAACATTGATGCAAAAATACTCAATAAAATACTTGCAAACCGAATCCAAGAACACATCAAAGATATCATCCACCATGACCAAGTAGGCTTCATCCCAGGAATGCAAGGGTGGTTCAACATACGGAAATCCATCAATGTAATCCACCACATAAACAAAATGAAGGAGAAAAACCACATGATCATCTCCTTAGATGCTGAAAAAGCATTTGACAAAGTCCAACACCCATTTATGTTTAAAGTCTTGGAGCGATCAGGGATACAAGGCAAATACCTAAAGATAGTAAAGGCAATATACAGCAAGCCTATAGCCAACATCAAACTCAATGGAGAGAAACTTAAATCAATCCCACTGAAATCAGGGACAAGACAAGGCTGCCCACTCTCTCCATATCTCTTTAACATTGTACTTGAAGTCCTAGCCAGAGCAATAAGACAACTAAAGGAGATCAAGGGGATACAAATCGGAAAGGAAGAGGTCAAAGTGTCACTATTTGCAAATGATATGATGGTATACATGAGCGACCCCAAAGATTCAACCAGAGAACTTCTTCAGCTGATAAACACCTTCAGCAAAGTGGCAGGATACAAAATCAACTCAAAAAAAATCAGAAGCCCTCTTGTATACCAAAGACAAAAAGGCTGAGAAAGAAATTAGGGAAACAACACCCTTCACAATAGCCACTAATAACATAAAGTACCTTGGTGTGACTCTAACCAAGCAAGTGAAAGACCTGTTTGAGAAAAACTTCAAGTCTTTGAAGAAAGAAATTGAAGAAGATCTCAGAAGATGGAAAGATCTCCCGTGCTCATGGATTGGTAGGATTGACATTGTGAAAATGGCCATCCTGCCAAAAGCAATCTACAGATTCAATGCAATTCCCATCAAAATACCAACTCAATTCTTTACAGACCTTGAAAAAAAGATTCTCAGCTTCATATGGAGAAACAAAAAACCCAGAATCTCCAAAACGATCCTGTACAACAACAGATCATCTGGAGGTATCTCCATTCCCGATCTCAAGCTGTACTACAGGGCAACAGTAATAAAAACTGCATGGTATTGGCATAGAAACAGAAAGGAGGATCAATGGAATCGCATAGAAGACCCAGAAATAAACCCACACACCTATGAATACTCAATATTTGACAAAGAAGCCAAATCCATTCAATGGAAAAAAGACAGCATCTTCAACAAATGGTGCTGGACCAACTGGATGTCTACATGCAGAAAAATGAAAATAGATCCATATCTATCACCCTGCACAAAACTAAAGTCCAAGTGGATCAAGGACCTCAACATAAAACCAGATACTCTAAATCAGCTGGAAAAAAAAGTGGGAAACAGCCTAGAATTCATTGGCACAGGAGACAACTTCCTGAACAGAACACCAACAGCACAGGCTCTAAGAGCAACAATCAATAAATGGGACCTCATGAAACTGAAAAGCTTCTGTAAAGCAAAAGACACTGTCATCAAAACAAATAGACAGCCTACAGATTGGGAAAGAATCTTCACCAACCCTTTATCTGACAGAGGGCTAATATCCAGTATATATAAAGAACAAAAGAAGCAGAAAAGCAACAAAGCAAGTAATCCACTTAAAAAATGGGGAACAGAGCTAAACAGAGAATTCTCGAAAGAGGAACATCGAATGGCAGAGAAACACTTAAAGAAATGCTCAACCTCATTAGCCATTAGGGAAATGCAAATCAAAACGACCCTGAGATTTCACCTTACACCCATCAGAATGGCCAAGATGAAAAACTCAAGTGATAGCAAATGCTGGAGAGGTTGTGGAGAAAAGGGAACCCTCCTCCATTGCTGGTGGGAATGTAAACTGGTTCAACCACTCTGGAAGTCAATCTGGCGCTTTCTCAGACAACTAGGAGTAGTGCTACCTCAAGACCCAGCTATACCACTCCTAGGTATATATCCAAAATTTGCTCAAGTACACAACAAGGACATTTGTTCAACCATGTTCATAGCAGCTTTATTTGTAATAGCCAGAACTTGGAAACAACCCAGATGTCCATCAACGGAGGAATGGATACAGAAATTGTGGTATTTTTACACAATGGAATACTACTCAGCAATCAAAAAGGAGGAAATCATGAAATTTGCAGGCAAGTGGTGGGATCTAGAAAAGATCATTCTGAGTGAAGTATTTCAGAAAGAGAAAGACAAACTTGGTATATACTCGCTTATATAGACCTACAAGATATGATAAACATAATGAAATCTACACACCTAAAGAAGATAATCAAGAAAGTGGACACAGGCGAAGGTGATTAATCCTCATTTAGAAAGACAAATGGGATGTGCATTGAACTTATGACAGGAGTCTACCACAAAAGGCATCTGAAAGACTCTACCTAGCAGTGTTTCAAAGCAGACACTAAGACTCATAACCAAACCCTCGGCAGAGTGCAGGGAATCATATGAAAGAAGGGAAGTTAGTATGATATGGAAATGATAGGAGCTCTACAAGGACCAAACATATCTGGGCACAGGGTCTTTTCTGAGACTGACACTCAACCAAGGACCATCTAGGGATATAACCTAGAACTTCTGCTCGGATGTGGCCCGTGGTAGCTCAGTAACCAAGTAGTTTTCCAAAGTAAGGGGAACACGGACTATTTCTAACAGGATCTCAAGGGCAGGCTGTTTGACCCCCCCTCCCCCGGGGAGGAGCAGTCTGTTAGGCCACAGAGGAGGACTTTGCAGCCAGCCCTGAAGATACCTGATAAAACAGGGTCAGATGAAAGGGGAGGAGGTCCTCCCCTATCAGTGGACTTGGAAAGGGGCAGGGAGGAGACCAGGGAGGGAGTGTGGGGTTGGGGAGGAAATGAGGGAGCAGGATACAGCTGGGACACAGAGTTAACAAAATGTAACTAAAAAGAAAAAAATATAAATAAATAAATAAATAAATAAATAAATAAATAAATAAATAAATAAATAAATAAAAAGACATTTATGAAAAAAAAAAAGAAATTGTAGGCAGACACACTTGTGTTCAGTCAGCCATGTGTATTTTTGTTGTTATTTACTATTATTATAGTAGAAGCATTTGTTAGCATAATACAACACTTCATATCTCTGATTCTGAGCAGAACTGCACTGGTTATTCTAAATCATTGTGCTCGAATTGGAAGAAGGGGAGTCTGGTCTCAAAATGGAGGTAAAACCTCCGCCCAGTTGCTCCAGCCTGACTCAGGCCATAGCCACTACCAGAAGGAGGGCCATGATCCAGTTGAACCAGAAGAGCCAAGGAAGCTGTTTATGGGTGGTCTGAGCTTTGAAATCCTAGATGACAGCTTAAGAGAACATTTTGAGAAATGGGGAACACTTAGAGACTGTGCGGTGATGAGATCCCCAAACAAAACGTTCCAGGGGCTTTGGTTTTGTGACCTACTCTTGAGTGGAAGAGGCGGATGCTGCAATGGGTGCCCAGCCACACAGGGTGGATGGGCGTGTGGTGGAACCAAAGAGAGCCATTTCTAGAGAGGATTCTGTGACGCCTCTGTAACGGCGAAGAAAAAAAAAATGTTGGTAGTATTAAAGAAGATAGAAAAGAATATGATCTGAGAGACGACTTTGAAAAGTGTGGCAAGATTGAAACCATAGTAGTTATGGAAGACAGGCAGAGTGGAAAAGAGGATTTGCTTTTGTAACGTTTCATGATCATGACACGGTTGATAAAATTGTTCAGGAATTCCACACTACTATTGGGCATAACTGTGAAGTGGAAAGGGCCCTTTCTAAACAAGAGACATGGTCTGCTGGATCACAAAGAGGTCGTGGAGGTGGACCTGGCAACTCCATGGGTCGTGGTGGAGCTTTGGGAGGTGGTGGCGGTGACTTTGGTCGTGGTGGACACCTTGGTGGAAGAGGAGGTATATGAGGAGGAGGTAGTGGCAGCAGAGGTAGCTATGGAGAGGGTGATGGTAGATATAACAGATTTGGAGGTAATGATGGCAACGATGGTGGTGGTCCTGGTTATGATAGTAGGGGAGGCTATGATGGTACTGGACCAGGATGTGGAAACAAGGTGGTGGATATGGCAGAGGAGGAGGAGCAGGAAGAGGAAATGACCGTTCCAATGAAGGAGGAAATTTTGGTGGAGGTAACTATGGTTGTAGTGGGAACTATAATGACTTTGGAAATTACCGTGGACAACAGCAATAAAACTATGGCCCCAGTCCCTGTGGTGGTGGCTGCGGATCGCGTGGTGGATGTAGTAGCAGAAGGTTAAAAAAACAAAAACAGCAGAAAAGACTATAGTTCTTATCAGGAGAGAGAACGAGGTGTTGTCAGGAAAGCTGCAGGTTAAGTAGAAACAGTCATCCCAACCGCATTAGAGGAACTGGAAACGCCTGCCCAGGAAGAGTGATGATCCATAGTCAGAAAAGTTGCAGCACCTTAGACAGGAAACCCTTCTTGTTCAGGACTGTCAGAGCCACAGTTTGCAAAACCTGCGCTATTGGTTAATGCAATGTAGTGTCAATTAGGTAAACATTTCTTAGTGTTTTTTTTTTTAATCTGTTGTAGCTTTGTTGTTTTGTTTTTTCCATTACATCAAATATATTGCCCTGTAAATTGTGGTAGTGTACCAGGAATAAAAAAAATTAAGGAATTTTTTAACTTTTCAAAAAACAAGCAAGCAAACAAACAAACAAAAGCAGCTGGAAAGATCGAAGCAGTAAAGTTACTAATGCCCTATTAACCCTCTGAATAATTAGGGTTGGCTAGCAAGGTGTTATCATCCATTCTGAATTGTGGGAAACAGTCAGAAAGAAAGAAAGAAAGAAAGAAAGAAAGAAAGAAAGAAAGAAAGAGTATATGGTGCATCACTAATCTCTCTATGACTTTTATTGTGGAGGGTGCTGCCTGTTGTCAAAGGCCTTTCTAATGAGATGACCATGTGCGTTTTTTTCTTTCAGTGTATTTTTTCACACTTTTAAGCCTTATTTTATATGAATCCTAAACAAATACATGTCAGTCTAAATAGACAAAATTAACTTCAACCTAATAAGTAACAAGTTAACATTTTTACTTATAATTTTTAATTTTTTTATTTATTATTTGTTACAATTTATTAACTCTGTATCCCTGCCTTAGCCCCTTCCTTCATCTCCTCCCTATCCCTCTCTCCTTTTCTCCTTCTTCTCCTCCTATGTCCCTCCCCTATTCCACTGAGAGGGTGACATGAACTCAGTGGCAGACTCTCTGATCCCCTCCGCCCTGGGGTCGAGGGGAGTACAACCTTGCCAGGCCACAGAGTATGACAGTGCAGCCAGTCCTGATGAGACCTGATAGGGTAGGGTCAGACACAAGGGGAGCAGGACCTCCCCTATCAGTGTATTTTTATGGTGGATTAGATTTAAATATTTATGTATATTTAGACATCTCTGCATCCCTGGGATGAAAACTACTTGGTCATGGTAGGTGATCTTTTTGATACATTCTTGGATTTGATTTGCAAGTATTTTATTGAGCATTTTAAAATCTATGTTCATAAGGGATAATGTTCTGTAATTTTCTTCCTTTGTTGAGTCTTTATGTGGTTTGTGTATCAGAGTAACTGTGGGCTCATGGAAAAATCTGGGCAATGTTTTTTCTGTTTCTGTTTTCTAGAATAATTTGAGGCCTATTATTATTAAATTTATGAATGTCTAATAGAATACTGTTCTAAAATCATCTGGACCTGGGCTTTTATTGTTTGGAAAATTTTAATTATTGTATGTAATTCACTAGGGGTTATGGGTTTATTTAAATTGCTTATGTGATCTTGATTTAACTTTGGTAAGTGATATATATCAAAAAGAATATCTATTTCTTTTAGATCTGTTCAATTTGATGGAGTTTTTCAAGTATGTCTTTGTAATTCTTTCAGTTTCTTCTGTGTTTGTTGTTATGTCCCCTTCTCAACTCTAATTTTATTAATTTGGTTGTTCTGTCTCTACCTTTTAGTTAATTCATGCAACAGTCTGTCAGTCTTACTAGTTTCCTCAAAGAACCAAGTCTGTTTCCTTGTTTCTTTCTATTGTTCTGTTATTATTGTTTGATTGTTTCTAATTTACTGATTTCACTTTTTGGTTTGGGTAGTTATTGATGTCTACTTATTTCGGGTGTGATTTTTTTTTTTTTTTTTTTTTTTTGTTCTAGAGCTTTCTGGTGTTCTGTTAAGTTACTAGTATGAGATTTCTTCATTATTTTTTAATTAATTTATTTGTTATTTATTATAATTTATTCATTTTGTATCAAAGCTGCAGCCCCCTCCTTATCCCCTCCCAAACTCACCCTCCCTCCCTCTACTCCTCCCATGCCCTCCTCCAGTCCACTGACACAGGAGGACCACCTTCCCTTGCATCTGTCCCTAGCCTATCAAGTCTCTTCAGGACTGGTTGTATTGTCTTCCTCTGTAGCCTGGTAAGGCTGCTCCACCCCCCAGGGGGAGGTGAACAAAGAGTTAGCCCCTGAGTTCATATCAGAGACAGCCCCTGTTCCCCTTTCTAGGACACCCACTTGGAGACTGAGCTACAATGGGCTACATCTGTGCAGGGGTTCAAGGTTATCTTCATGAATGCTCCTTGGTTGGAGTATCAGTCTCAGAAAAGACCCCTGTGCCCAGATATGTTGGTTCTGTTGTTCTCCTTGTTGAACTCCTGTCCCCTCCAGGTCTTTCTGTTCCCCTTTTCTTTCATAAGATTCCCTGCACTCTGCCCAAAGTTTGGCTATGAGTCTCAGTATCTGCTTTAATACCCTGCTGGGTAGAGTCTTTCAAACGCCCTCTGTGGTAGGCTCCTGTCCTGTTCCCTGTTTTCTCCCTCTTCCAATGTTTATCCCATTTGCCTTTCTAAATGAGAATTGATCATCTTACCCAGGGTCCTCCTTCTTGTTTAGCTTCTTTAGGTGTACAGATGTTAGTATGATTATCCTATATTATATTCTAATATCCACTCATAAGTGAATATATACCATGTCTTTCTGCTTCTGGATTACCTCACTCAGGATAATCTTTACTAATTCCCACCATTTGCCTGCAAAATTCATGATTTCATTGTTTTTAATTGCTGAGTAGTATTCCATTGTGTAAATTACCAAAATTTCTGTATCCATTTCTCCATTGAGGAACATTTGGGTTGTTTCCAGATTCTGGCTATTATGAATAGAGCTGCTACAAACATGGTTGAGCAAATATCCTTGTTCTATACTGGAGCATATTTTGGATATATGCCTAGCAGTGATATAGCTGGATCTTGAGGTAGCACTATTCCCAATTGTCTGAAAAAGCACCAAATTGATTTCCAAAGTGGTTGTAGAAATTTACACTCCCACAAGCAATGGAGGAGGGTTCTCCTTTCTCCACATCCTCTCCAGCATGTGCTGTAGATATGAATTTTAATAAGAATAGAGCACCGTTGTGTTACCATGGTATTTCTGTTTGATCAGGGAGGAGAAATCTTAGTTGTTACAGGAGCAGAACAATACAGCTAAGCAAAATTTCCTCCCAGTGCTGTTATATGTCTGAACATGTGGCTGAACTCATTTTTAGCCCAAGTTTGGTTCAGGATTTAGCAAATTTTTTTTCTCACTTCAAAGTCCAGTAATAAAATGTGTTTTAGGGTATCAATGAACTTCAGATAATGTAACAGAAAAAAAAAATCATCACAAAGAATCAGTGAAAGAGGAGGTTTATTTTTTGAGGAATAATGGTGACAAGCCCTTAGTCAAAAACACCAACAGACAAGAATTAGTAAGATTAGAAATGAAAAGGGAAAGATTACAGCAGACATCAGTAAAATACGGAAAACTCACTCGTAGATAACTAACAAACCCAAAATTGGAAAAATCAATAGATTTCTAAAAACAAATAACATACTAAAATGATATAAAAATGAGATGAAAATTTTACGTAGCTCCAGAATAAGCCGTAAGATAGAAGAAGTTATTTGAGTAAAAAGAAGAAAAAGATAATTGTTAGGTGAAACTAAAACGTGGTTATTTTTAAATTTCTTTTTTATTATTGAGATTTAATTTAATTATAACATTTCTCCTTTCCTTTCCTTTTCTTCCCTTCAAACCATACCTTTCCCCTCTCTCATCATTTTTCACTATTTGTTTTTGGAGGATATATGTATTTGTACACACACACACACACACACACACACACACACATTTCTTGATAAGTCTGTACAGTGTTCAACCATCAGTGTGCTGGGAAGAACATTTCTCCCACACTGTGCTTTCTTCATTTATACATTATATATAATGCTCATATAAATACTGTGGGTTTTTCCTTGTATAGTATGGGATGTTCATTGGTATCCTCCTTGTTCATCTCAACTGTACCAGGTCCTTAAAGAAGATCTATCACTAATGTTCCTCAATCTATTCCATAACTGATGAAAAAAAAAAAAAACTACTTCATTCATATTATGAATCCAGTCTTAAAACCACACAAATACATGGTATAAAACAAAATTATGAACCAATCTCCTTGATGCACAAAAATGAACAAATTCTCAAACATTTCCTGCAAACAAAATTCAAAAACACATCAAAAGGATGATTCACTATGACAAATTTGGCTGCATTCCAGAGATACTGGGACATTTCAGCACACACAGATGAATAGATGTAAGTCATCACCTAAATGGACTCAAGGACAAAAATCAAATATTCATCTCAATAGATGTAAACAATGGCTTATGATAAAATCTGGCGTGATTTCAGGAGTAAATGCTGGAGAACAGAAATGGAAGGAATTCATTTTAATAGAATAAAGGTTCATACAACAGATTTACACGGCTGTGTTAAATGAGGAAAACCCCAGAGAATTTCCACTAAAAGCAAGTCCAAGTCAAGCGTATATACTGTCTGCATTCTTATCAATGTAGATCTTGAAGTCTCAGATAGAGCAATGGACAAGGGAATAAAAGGAATACAAAGAGAAGAGGAAGAATTCAAAGTATCCTTCACTGTAGGTTCTATATTTAAGAGGACCTAAAAGTTCTACTAGAAGAATCTTAGAATCAATAAACATTTTCATCAAAGTGCCAAGATACAAAATTAACCAAAATCAGGAGCCTTTCTATTTTCTTTTATAAATATTATTATTTAGTTACAATATATTCACTTTGTACCTGTCTGTAGCTTTCTCTCCTCTTCTCCTCCCAATCCTACCTTCCCACCCTCTTTGTTCCCATGCCTTTCCCCTAGTCCACTGATAGGGGAGCACCTTCTCCCCTTCTATCTGACCCAAGCCTATGAGGTCTCATCAGGACTGGCTGCATTTTCTTCCTCTGTGGCCCGGCAAGACTACACCCTCAGGAAGAGGTGATCAGAGAGCTTGAAACTGAGTTCATGCCAGAGACAGCCCTTGATCCCCTTACCAGGGAACCCACGTGGAAAAAGAGTCTATGGGCTACATCCGATCAGGAGTTTTAGGTCCTCTCCATGCATGGTCCTTGGTTGGGGTATCAGTCTCTGCAGAGGTCCCAGAGCGCAGTCAGAGGCTTTCTATTTTTTTTATTAATTGCACTTTATTAATTTTGTATCCCCCCATAAGCCCCTCCCTCCTCCCCTCCCGATCCCACCCTCCCTCCCCTTTCTGCATGCATGCCACTCCCCAAGTCCACTGATAGGGGAGGTTCTCCTCTTCTTTCTGATCTTAGTCTATCAGTTCTCATCAAAAGTGGCTGCATTGTCCTCTACTGTGGCCTGGTAAGGCTGCTCCCCCCTCAGGGGGGGAGTGATCAACGAGCAGGCCAATCAGATTATGTCAGAGGCAGTCCCTCTTCCCATTACTATGTAACCCACTTGGACACTGAACTGCCATGGGCTACACATGTGCAGGGGTTCCAGGTCATCTCCACGAATAGTCCTTGGTTGGAGAACGATTTTCTGGGAAGTTCCGTGTTCAAATTATCTTGTTCTATGCTCTCCTTGTGGAGTTCCCGTCCCCTCCAGCTCTTACTATTTCCCACTTCTTACATAGAATTCCATTCACTCTGCCCATCAGTTGGCCATCAGGCTCAGCATCTGCTTTGACAGTCTATACTGCAGAAGCTTTCAGAGGCCCTCAGTGGCAGGTTTCAAGGTTGTTTCCTGTTTTCTTCTGGCTTTCAGAGGCCCTCTGTAGCAGGTTCCGAGGTTGTTTCCTATTTTCTTTTTCTTCTGATGTCCATCCTCTTTGCCTTTCAGGATGGGGATTGAACATTTTAGTTAGGGTCCTGTCTTTTGCTTAGTGTGTTTAGATGTACAGATTTTAGTGGGTTTATTCTATGTTGTATGTTTATATGAGTGAGTATATACCATGTGTGTCTTTTTGCTTCTGGGACAACTCGCTCAGGATGATCCTTTCCAGGTCCCACCATTTACCTGCAAATTTCATGATTTCCTTATTTTTCATTGCTGAGTAATATTACATTGTATAGATGTACCACAGTTTCTGCATCCATTCTTCAGTTGAGGGGCATCTGAGTTGTTTCCAGCTTCTGGCTATTACAAATAAAGCTGCTACAAACATGGTTGAGCAAATGTCCTTTTTGTGTACTTGTGCCTCTTTTGGGTATATGCCTAGGAGTGGTATGGCTGGATCTTGAGGAAGCGCTATTCCTAGTTGTCTGAGAAAGCGCCAGATTGATTTCCAGAGTGGTTGTACCAGTTTACATTCCCACCAGCAGTGGAGAAGGGTTCCCCTTTGTCCACAACCTCTCCAGCATGTGTTGTCCCTTGAGTTTTTCATCTTGGCCATTCTGATGGGTGTAAGGTGAAATCTCAGGTTGTTTTGATTTGCATTTCCCTAATGGCTAATGATAGCAGATATGCTTGGAATAAAATCAGGGAAACGAACTCTTTCACACTTTTCCTAGTTCCGTTTTTTTTTTTTTTTTCAGTGTCAACATAATCAATGAAGTAAAATGTCTCCAGAGTGAAGCTTTAAACACTGAAGAAAAAAATTAAAGAACATGCTAGAAAATATATTGATAATTCTCATGCTCACAGATTGTAAGAATTAGTGTAAAGATGTCTATGGAACCTAATAGAATAGACAGATTCATTGCAATCCTCATCAATAATTTTCTTCACAGAAACAAACAAAAAATTCTTAAAATTCATAAGAAATCATAAAAGACCGACCCAAGACAACTAAAGCCAACTTGAGGAAAATGAATATTTCCAAAGTTGTCACTATACCTTATTTTAATTTTTACTATAGAGCCATACTACTAACATCTAGATCCACCTGAATTTTAAAACATTCTTTTGGATATGCATGTCTCTGTGTGGATACATGATACTTTATATGGGTACCAAGTAAGACCAGCAGAGGAGAGTTAGATTCCTTATTGCTGAATTATTGGTTGTTGTGAGCAATCTCTGGAAACAGAACTTAGGTCCTCTAGAAAAGCAGCAAGTGCTCTTAACTCATGATCCATCATTCTGGCCACTAACTACCCGATATTTTACACAGACGTCAAAATTACCCATACATTGGAAACAAAAAAAATACAACCTTGCCAACAAAAGTTGCTGACAGTTTTGAGAATCCACATGTAGAAAAAAATGAATCTATATCCCTATTTCTTAGTCTGCGCCAAAGTCATTTCTAAATGGATTAATCTTTGATGCACAACTCTGAAATTATCAAAGAAAGAAGTAACAACAGCCCTTTAAGATAGGTTTTCAAAAGATGAAATGCAAATGATCAACAAACTTGTGAAGTTTTTACCCTTACTAGATATAAGAAAAAAGCAAATTAAAACTACATGTATGTTCCATTTTTGACATTGAACTTTAGTGTCCTATTGATTCGTTCCTAATATATTTTTGTAAAAATACAATATGTATGCATAGAGTTGCCATTAGTTCTAGAGAAGAATTGCATACAATATTTTTAAAGTGAAAGCAACACTTTCCATTTCTCCCAGATCCACCCTCCCACCCTTGCACTAACCTCCTACAGAGACTGAAGTGACAGAGGACTCACTGTCTGATTCAAGCTTTCTCATCCATAGAAAATGCCTCTACCTTCACACTTAATTGATGGAAGGAGATACCTACTTCACTAGGGCCTTTTTGAGAAGGATGCTAACCACATTCATGAAAGATTCACACTCGTAGCCCCAGCAGCTTCCAAAGGTTTCTGTCTCCTAAAGCCATTGCCTTGAAATTAGATTTCAGCATATGTATTTTGTTTGCCTTCTGTACAAAAAAAGCATTACCAGACAGAGAAAAAAAAATACATGCTAATCACTAGAACTATTAAGGGATAATCTCTGTGTGTGTGTGTGTGTGTGTGTTTGTTTGTTTGTTTGTTTGTTTGTTTGACACAGGGTTTATCTATGTAACAGCCCTGGCTGTCCATAAACTTGCGTTGTAGAACAGGCTGACCTCTAACCCACAAAGATCTGTCTACAGCTGCCTCCTGAATGCTGGAGTTAAAGGCATATGACACTACATCCTGCCTAATAACAAGCTTTCTTAATTAAGCATCAAAATTTTGTTTTGGTTTGTCATACCAAAATACCATAGACTGAGTGGCTTATATAATAGAAAACTAATTTCTCAAACTTTTGAAGGATGTACAGTGTTAAGTTTGAGAGAGGAAGAAAAGCATGGGTAGTGAAAATTGCTGAATTAAATTATTTTCCCAGGTAACATATTTATTATCAAAGCAGAGAATTCATTAGGTTTAAAGTATGAGAAAGTGGGGCTACAGTTCTATCAGGCAAGGCTGGGGATCTATTCTTAAAGTTTCTGGGGGAAGGTGCAGGTCCCATCATATTGGCATCATACTTAGTTAATAAGAATGTTCCACTATGTGCCTGTAGTCAGCTTGTCTTATCCTCAGGCAACAGGAAAAAAAGGTAGAATTCAGTCCATGGTGATTGCCAAGTCACGGGGTTTTGCTGATAGCTGTTTGTAGCAATACCTAGAAGAGGAAAATAGACTACAAGAAGAATGCAGATTCCAGGAGGAATGTGTTCTAACAGACATCTGAAGTTAGGATGCCAATATGCTTGATTTCTAGTGAAGAACTTTCTGGGCTTGCAGATGACCACCATGTTGCTATGTTTATATAACCTGTTCTTTCTGAAGATGAGGAAAGGTCAAGCTCCTTGATCTCTTCTTACTTACAAGGTCCCTGCCCTCACATCATCTTCTAAACATAGTTATTTTTTTTCCAGCCCTAAGTCCAGATCTCCCACTGAGACACAGTCATCAATATGGATGTTGAGAGGGACACAACTGAACCTAAGAGAGTTGTAAAGTCTAAAAGCTGGCAGTCTGCTGGGAGCTGTCCTTTGCTAATGCTAGAATTATAACCCAGTCTTTTGAATGAGCTGCAAGTGTTTTGTTAATGATGGTAAGTTTTCTGTTTTTTGTTTGTTGGTTGATTGGTAGTTGGTTGGTTGGTTTGATTTTTGCTTCTTTTGGCCAGTCCGACTATGTATTTCTGGCTGGCATGGAACTTAGTATTTAGACTAGGTACGGAACTCATGGAGTTTGATCTACCTCTGATTCCCAGATGCTGGAATTAAAGGCATGCAAGTGTTCTTCACCACTAAGCCATCTCTCTGGCCCCTGACATTGTTTTCATGCAATTAACTATCTTGGATAACAACAATTTACAATATATTAAAAAAGATATTGAGTAAGAGCAAATGAGAGAAAATCGAATTAATATTTTTAAAGCCTCCTTAAATGTTTATTTATTATCTATCAAATACTACATATCAAAAGTAATATTTAAAGTGTGTAAAATGTTGAAGAATAAGTATTCAAATATCAGGTAATGAGTAATTAAGTAATAACCATAATTATGTGATTTCAACATTAATACAAGTGTGTTATTTTCATTAATGTCATGTAATATGAGGAACTACAAAGTTACTGAAAATAAAATTATGATTAGTTGCTGAAAAGATGCTTCAGCAATTAATAGGACCACAAGTCCAGTTGCAAACAGCTGTGTTGAGTAGCTTACAACTGCCTAAAACTGCAGTTCATGGGGATTTGATGCCCATTTCTGACCTCAGACACCTTTAGGCTCATGACATATACACAGCAAGACACTCACAAACATAAAATTTTAAAAAAAAATAAATTCAAAACATATTTAGAAACCAAATGTTGACATAGAATGTTTCTTTAAACTGTAATTATTACACATTATTTCATTGATTATATTTTAAATAGTAAAATAACCACACAACTTTTGTTGAGCCTAAAACTTTGTTGAACTTCTTCGGAAATATGATTAAGATATATAGATTAGGATAGAGCAGCAATGGGATTAGCATTTCAAGAACTTGTGTTACATTCTGTATCACTTTTCCTGCCAATTCCCTAATCTATCAAGGACTTTGCATATTTGTAGGAGGAAAATATAAAGGAACAAATTTGAATATTGAGGAGAAATTAAACTGTCTTCAGATGTCGTAACTGTGAGATTAATGCTACTGCTGGGCAGTTGTCAACTGTCACCTTATTAAAGCATCTTAATAAATGATTTTTGGTTCTGTCTCTTACTCTGCCTGCTTTGGTCATAAATGTCTGGCTTATATTTTAAAACTGAACTTATATTCAGAAAGGGTAGAGGAAATAAAGAAGGGGAAATATTTGTGTTTGTTTTACTTAAATTCAACTGCGACAGTGAACCTCCTCTGTGTGCTTTTAGACATCTGTTCCTTGTTTCTGTGAACAGTGTGAGACTTTTTAACTTTCTATGAGTTTTCTTAATTTTGGACATCACTTGTTTTGATGTTAGCTCTGGATTGATATAATCTACCTTTAATATGCTCAGCTCACACATGTTTCCTCTTGTTTGTAACAATTCATAGCTTTTGCAGAAGTCCACTGTAGATCAGACCAGTACTCCCAGATTGTGATGGTCACACTGTCCATGCCATCCAGATGCTTTTGGGTTCCGACCTCATCTGAACAACTTTAGTCCTATGACATGAAGGAAATGCTCCTGGATCTGATAGTCCACAATGACTCTATGAACTACTACATTCCAAAGACCATGTCATGTGTGCCTTGCTGTCTTAAATATACATGGATGAAGCACCCTAGGAATACAATGAGAGAAGTCGAGGCTTGGAACATACACCAGACACTTGCATAACCAACCAACAACAACAAAATTGAACTTTTGCTATAAACACGGTTGTCAGATTTTTGTGACGATATCTTCAGAATTGAGTATCACACAAATGCTTATCTGGAGACATCTTTATCACTTGGGAGTGATAGAAATGTCACACAATGTGAGTGAGATAAGTAGTACTCCAATTAGTAGGGTTTTTAAAGAAATGGAGTTTTAGTGAGAAATGGAGGCTGTTAAATGTGTTTATTTTAACAAAGAGTACAATCTGAATCCTTGCTGACACTGTGATCATATCTGGATTTTCATTTTTTCTCTCCATAGTTCTTGTTATAGTGGGAAGTATCTGTCAGCCTTGGAATTTAACATGTTCAAACCACATCATTTTGTGAAATTAAACCTCTCTGAACCATGCTTTTTTTGGCTAACCAAACATAAAACCTACTATGTTTGCTCTGAAAATCAGTACAATAAGGGTTTGATACAGTAAAATCAAAGTATTTATATTTACAAAATTAGTAAACTGATGGAATTCTTAATTAAGTTCTTTAAAACTAAGTATACTGATGTTTCTCATATTATATGCTCTCCTCAAAACAGTTGTGCTATAAAAATAACAAACATAAAAATAAGCAAATAAAATATAAATACTGCAAGGCCTCTCAAAGAGAAAACTGCTAAAGTCCTTGGATTCTTAAAAATTTTTAAATGTTTTACAAAAATTGAAAATGTCCTTGTAAAGGGTATATTTAATACAATAAAACTTACAAATTATAATTATTGTTCTATTTTGTGTCACTTATAGATCAATGTGGAACATTTTAATTTCAACCTTTGCCATTATGCAATAAATTTCATATAATTTCTAGTGTGAAAAGGTTCTGAGTACTAGGTAACAATCTAATGGAATAACCTATTCTATGCCCCTAGATAAACCTTCATCCTAGCATTGAAAATGAATGGACTAAGCAACCATCAAAAAATTAAGAGGTCTTGTCCAGCAGGGTGGAATAAAATCTGTTTAGGCATCACTCTATGTCTCCACTTTTAGGTCTAACAAGCTCAATCCTAGTTGTCATTTCCTTACCACAAAAGGTTAAGAATAAATAACAAATATAATGAATAAAGAATAAATAACAAAAATAATGGATATCGAAGATATTAGAGTGCGGAGAGAGAGGAGAATTTTAGGGTGACAGAGTATCTGTTTTACCTGTATTTATAGATACCAAAAGACACTCTCTGGGACCAGTAGCAATAGTTTCTGTCATCTCCAAATACAGGGAATGATTGCCCAGCAGGCTTCTCAGACTGCTGAAAAACTCGAGTGCCTCTGACCTGCCTCCTCCATGAAACAGCCTCATCACTGGAGTGCTCCGTGCGTACAGGAGAGAGATGATTTTCCTTTGTTATCAAAATATCACTTTCTGGCATCTTCTCCTCAGTGCTTTCAATTCCACTAGAAATGGCAAGTGAACGTGAAATAGGGGACTACCTCAGATGAACTGAAAGCACATAATCCACCATCCAAACCTTGCAGAATTTGGTGGAAATAATTAAGAAGAGTCCTAGTATGAGTGTTTGCAATCCTACATATCTTTTATATAGTGGCTCATAGGGATCCAGCTTTGTGGCAGTAGTTAAGGCTAACTATCAAGGAAAAGCAAAACATGTAGTTTGAAAATGTAGCATTGATATTATGACTACAATATGTCGTTGAAGAGAGCCCTAGATACGACACTGCAACTTATTAAATTACTTACCAAGAAATAAGAGTTTACTGAAAATAAATGTGAGCTTTCAAAGATTCTTGCATATAAAGTTTCTCCATATATGGGAGAAAATGCTGATCTTTAGAGATAACATATTTCACTAAAAATATGAAGGAGGACTAGGGATGTATCTTATAGCAATTGCCTAGCTAGGCATACGCTAGGCAATTGCTATAAGATACATCCCTCCAGGTCTCATCTCTAGTTTGGGAAATGTACATGTGGAGATATGTGAATATAATGTAATCTACCCGGATTAATTTCATTAAAATAATGCCTAGATATGTTCTACTAAAACATCACTATATATTGAAAAACACAATTAGGAATAGGTAAGGATGTTTTGGGGGCATGCTAACATTAAACTTGTTCATGTCTTCATATTATGTTTTATATCATTTGGAATGGTATGTGTATTTTACCAGTTGTATTTCTTCAGATTAAGTGATGGATTACAATTGTACTTAAGTGGTTTGAAATAATGTATCGAATGTGGAATTTTACAAGCATTGTCAGTGGCTTACCTGTGAGGTACCTGTGACTATAAATGAAATCGGTACAGCTTAGTTAAGTAACCCCAGTGCGCTCTATTCCCAAAGCTGGAAACATATAGACACTGATGACCTTCACGCTTGAAAATGCCCTTTTGTAAGCTGCAGCAGAGTCCTCCCAACTCTTTACGAATGGCTTTACCTTATTTAAATATGCCCCGCAGACAGTTTCCCATCGCCAGCATTTCTTGGAATGTATAATAAACTGCTTACTGACTAATTATAATATAAATTCTATTAAGCAGTTTAAAGACCAGGAAGCATCAGGCTTTCTGTTTCATCACTTATCCTGGAGAGAAGTGAACAAGTGTCTGTTCACTCTAGATAGGGCACTAACTACTGATGAAACGGAAATTTCACTTCTGAATTGAGAATACAGAATCCCTGTTCCTCTCATTGGTGGGAATCAAACTTCTTCACCCTTCATTTCTGAAAGATCTGTGGCAACATGGTATCTGTGGTGCAGAATGCGCTTCCTAAATACCCACAAAATATTTCACACTATCAGACTCACTATCTCTTTACAACACCATGTTTTTTCACACTTCCTACACATTTCCCAATATATGCTATGAAGCAAGCCATGGAGCTGGGATTTTTTTTTTTCCCCTAGTGCCTGTTGAAATTAGTGTCTGGCATCCAGAAGTGCTTGCTTAGCTACCTACAGTTCCTGCTTGTTAGGAATCATGGAGAATAGTTGGTTTGTCTTTTATTTTTACCTACAAGACAAATGGCTTGTGACTCAGTTGGCGGAGATGGAAACAGGATTTTGGCAAAGGATCAGTGTTAGAGCATTTTCCTAGCATGCACAGTCGGATATCTCTGAGTTCAAATTCTGATTCTGCACAATAGAGTTCCACATCTTCCTGCATTTTCTGCTTACCTTTTATTGAATCACTAAATCTAATAATTGTAGATATTTTCAAAGATTTTCCACAGAAGGCCCCAAATTCAAATGACAGGCATTCAAACTGCATAAAGGACAGTGCCTGTCTCTATTTTTAATGTCATTTCTAACTGTCCAGTTTGATAGTTCCAACTAAAAAACTTGAGTGTCTATTAAATTAAGAGCTGCAATTTTCATTTTTTGGCAGCCTAATTTCCTATCAAAAAGAAAATTTAGTTAATTTTTACTAGCTGATGGTTCTTTTCTTCTATTTTAGTGGATCTTCACCTATGGGTCACAACCGCTCTGGGGTTCGAATTACCCTTTCACAGGGGTCACATATTAGATATTCTGCATATCCGATATTTACACTGCAATTCACAAAAATAGCAAAGTTACAGTTATGAAGTGGCAATGAAAATAATTTTATGGTTTGAGGTCACCACAATATGAGGAATAACATTGAAGGGTCATAACATTAGGAAGGTTGAGAACCACCGTTCTAAATGATCATTCATTCAGCAAATGAAAGTAACAAAATCCATTGCTAATGTTATAATTACAAATATGTGGAACCAATTTTTTCAAAAGATAATGTTTATTTGAAAAGGAACTTACATTTACAAACTACTCAGGGCTCCATGTGGATAGATATGAGTTATAAATGAATTGGAATGTGATGCTTTTCCTTTTCTACTGGCTTCTAGCATAACTATGTTGATAAAACTTTTCAAAGCTAATAATGATTTTTATTTGGAAAAGAAACAATTTAATGATACGTTATCAGATACTTCAGCAAAAGTAAGTTGAAAATCAGGATTTGTACCTCTCTTCTCCATGCCAAGTCTAAACATTAAAGTTCTTTTAGATCAGCTTTACAAATTGTCTTAAATTTAATTTGAAAATTTCAAACATAAAAAATAATAACAAAGGGGGAGATGGCTCAGCAGGTAAGAGCACTATCTGCTCTTCCAGAGGTCCTCAGTTCAATTCCCAGCAACCACATGGCTGACAATCACCTATAATGGGATCTGATGCTCTCTTCTGTCATGCAGGCACACATGCAAATAGAGTGCTCATACATATAAATAAATAATTCTTTTAAAAAAAGCCTGGGTGGTTTTAAAAAATAAAAACACAAAGCAGATGGATTTGTGTCTTTTTCAGAGAACTTTCTATTTCTCTTTGTAATCAACAGGAAAGCAAGAGAAGAAAATGGAAGAGAATGCAAATTTCAGACACATCACTGAATGCATTCAATAGACGGTTAAATATCTTTGTTAGAACACACATTCTTTTTTAAATTTTATTTTATTAATTACACTTTATTCACTTTGTATCCCCCCATAAGCCCTTTCTTCCTCCCCTCCAGGTTGAACCCTCCCTCCTCCTTTTTCATGCATGCCCCTCCCCAAGTCCACTGATAGGGGAGGTCCTCCTCTCCTTCCTTCTGATCTTAGTCTATCAGATCACATCAAGAGTGGCTGCATTGTCATCTTCTGTGGCCTGGTAAGGCTGCTCCCCACTCAGGGGGAGGTGATCAAAGAGCAGGCCAATCATATTATGTCAGAGGCAGTCCCTCTTCCCATTACTATGTAACCCACTTGGACACCAAACTGCCATGGGCTACATCTGTGCAGGGGTTCTAGGTTATCTCCATGCCTGGTACTTGATTGGAGTATGAGTCTCTGGGAAGACCACTGTGTTCAAATTTTCTGATTCTGTTGCTCTCCTTGTGGAGTTCCTGTCCTCTCCAGATCTTACTATTTCCCACTTCTTACATAAGATTCCATGTACTAAGCTCAAAAGTTGGCCATCTAGGTTGTTTCCTGTTTTCTTCTTCTTCTGATGTCCATCCTCTTTGCCTTTCAGAATGGGGATTGAGCATTTTAGTCAGGGCCCACTCTCTTGATTAGTTTTTTTATATTATGGATTTTAGTAGGTTTATCCTATGTTATATGTCTATATGAGTGAGTATATACCATGTGTGTGTGTTTGCTTCTGGGACAGCTCACTCAGGATGATCTTTTCCAGGTCCAACCATTTACCTGCAAATTTCATGATTTCCTCATTTTTCATTGCATAGTTATATTCCATTGTGTAAATGCACCACAATTTCTGCATCCATTCTTCAGTTGAGGGGCATCTGGGCTGTTTCAAGCTTCTGGCTATTACAAATAAAGCTGCAACAAACATGGTTGAGCAAATGTCCTTATTGTGTACTTGAGCCTCTTTTGGATATATGCCTAGGAGTGCTAAGGCTGGATCTGAAGAAAGCGTTATTCCTAGTTGTCTGAGAAAGTGCCAGATTCTTATTCACTATGTTGATGCCATTATATCTTAGGACTTAGTTGTTTTTTTTTTTTTCTCTCACAATTTTTTTTTAATTTTTATTTTTTATATTAATTACAGTTCATTCATTTTGTATCTTAGCTCTAGCTCCCTCCTTTATTCCCTCCCAATCCTACCCTCTCTTTATCATCTCCTCCCACGCCCAACCCCAAGTCCACTGATATGGGAGGTCTTTCTCCCCTTCCATCTGACCTCAGCTTATCAGGTCTCATCAAGGCTGGCTGCATTGTCCTCCTCTGTGCTGGGCAAGGCTGCTCCCCCCTGGGGGGAGGGTCAAAAAGCCAGCCACTGACTTCATGTCAGAGACAGTTCCTGTTCCCCTTACTAGGATACCCACTTGGAGACTGAGCTGTCATGGGCTACATCTGAGCAGGGGTTCTAGGTTATCTTCATACATGGTCCTTGGTTGGAGTTCCAGTTTCAGAAAAAACACTGTGGCCAAATTTTTTGGTTCTGTTTCTCTCCTTGTAGAACTCCTGTCCAATCCAGGTCTTATTATCTTCCCTTTTTTAAATAAAATTCCCTGCAATCTGCCAAAAGTTTGGTTGTGAGTCTCAGCAAGTACATTAATACACTGCTGGGTAGAGTCTTTATTAGGCCCTGTGGGGTAGGCTCCTGTCCTGTTCCTTGTTTTCTACTTCTTCCAGTGTCCATCCCATTTGTCTTTCTGAATGAGGACTGATCATATTACCCAGAGTCCTCCTTCTTGATTAGCTTCTTTAGCTGTAAAGTTTTTAGTATGTTTATCCTGTATTATATGTCTAATATCCACTTATAAGTGAACACTGTCATCAGAACAAAATGACAGCCTACAGACAGTGAAAGGATCTTCATCAACTCTTTATCTGACATATGGCTAATATCCAGAATATATAAAGAACTAAAGATGTTAAAAAACAACAAGTCAAGTAATCCAATTAAAAATTGGGTACAGAGCTAAATAAAGAATTCTCCATAGAGTAATATAGAATGGCAGAGAAACACTTAAAGAAATGCTCAACACCCTTAAGTCATAACGGAAATGTAAATCAAAACGACCTTGAGATTTCACCTTACACCCTTCAGAATGGCTAAGATCAAAAAGTCAAGTGACCATAGCTGCTGGAGAGGATGTGGAGAAATGGGAACCCTCCTCCATTGCTGGTGGAAATGTAAACTTGTACAACCATTTTGGAAATCAATCTGGCGCTTTCTCAGACAATTAGAAATAACACTTCCTCAAGATCCAGCTATACCACTCCTAAGCATATATCCAAAAGATGCTCAAGTATACAAGGACATTTGCTCAACCATGTTCATAGCAGCTTTATTTGTAATAGCCAGAAACTGTATACAACCCAGATTTCCCTCAATGGAGGAATGGACACTGAAATTGTGGTACATTTACACTATGGAATAGTACTCAGCATTAAACATAAGGAAATCATGAAATTTGCAGACAAATGGTGAGATCTAGAAAAGATCATTCTGAGTATCCCAGAAGCAGAAAGACACACACATTATATACTTATTTATAAGGACTTAGTTTTTAATACTTGAGTTAATTTGTTAGCTTATATTTAAGTTATTAATGATATATATTCACCTTAATTTGGCTGAGAGGCTTAAAGAGCTCCACATCTGTGTAATGTTAAAAAGAGCAAAAATCTTGAATTAACCTTTATTATTTCAAGTGTGACATTCAGGTACTTGAACAATCTACAGAGCCAATAAATGAAAGAGTCACTCACAGTCACTCTTTGCATGCTGAATGGTTGTTTATATTTTGTGTGTTTAATAAATACTATAAAACAGTATTTTGATGGATAATCACTCATCTTTAGTCACATGTTGACATAAATAGCTACTTGCTCTTATTATTGTTGAAAGTTTTTGGAAGTAATAAGGAGAAGGAAGAAATTTGGTGCTTAAAATTAAGAAAATGAGAAGATAATGTGAAACAAATGTTAAAAATTATGAATTGTTAATCCTTCCATATTGCATAATTAGAATAAGTACACTCTATTTAGGTGATAGAAATAAAATTGTTCTGCCAGCTTTAAAGTCTTAAATTTTCAAAATCTTTCCATCACACACACACACACACACACACACACACACACACACACACACACAAACACAGATTGTACAAATTGTTCCAAAATCCTCTTCTGGTCCCTAAGACACTAATTTTTTAATGATTTGATTGTTTAAGGTTTTACTTTTACTTCTATTATTATAAGATAATTACATCGTTTTTTATCTGCCTTTTATCCCTTCAAACATTCTGCTATACCTCTGCAGAAGAGAGGACACAGAGGTTTGTAAGAACCAGAAGTTCAGGGAGTTTGCTGTGAGATTATGTTTCCTCGTAATGTCAGAATCTACACTCATAAAGTCTCACTTCCCAAAAGTGATATGAACAAGGATGATGCAAATAGACATACTAAGGTAGACAGGGAAAAGCCCACGAGGCCTCAAATTGACACTCACTTTTACGTTATTTCTCAGGTAACATTCCTTTATATCCTAATTAAAGCTGATGCCATCAGACCATGTCCTAAGTCTCAACCTGATACTACTCCTCTGATGACATTAGCATGTTTGCTGACACGTTTATGGTGAGAAATCCTATTTTTTCTCACTGAATTGCATTCCACTCAAAAGTTCTCAGATGTAATTTTATTTTGAGCTAAAATATTTGCTTTTCATTTTTGCCATCTCACATCGGGAGACTTTGATCTCTGCTAACAGTCAACCAGCTTTCCCTATTTCAGAAGTATGTTTCCAAGGAATACGGTCATCATTTTTTGAGACTTGATTAATCTGTGTCAACATTGTCTATTTTCTATTGCAATGATCTGGATTTCATCACCTGATCATGCATAACTGTTATTTCATATTGGACAAACATTCTCACACTACCTTTTGAAATTCTCTCTGATTCTTCACTTACAATGTTTCACGAGGGATCCTGCTTTGTGAACTGCCACAATAGTCTGTGAACTGGTGTCTGGATTCTAACACAACCAACTTCCTAGCTTAGTAAAACTGCAAAGTGTGATAGTGAAATGCGCAAAGCACACTGGTTTTGATGCCCCATTCAAAGCTTCCTGCATAGCCCACAATAGTTTCTATATTCTGCTCTGTGGGTGATCAATTAAAATCCAGCATGAGATTAGGAGGAAATAAAGCAAAGTTCCCTGGACCAGGAAGCTTCTGAAATAGTGCATATAACCTTTTTTATTTCTGAAAGCCTATCAGGACGTTTTCAGGTTAAAGACATTTTGAATAAAATAAGATAGGATAATATACAGTATTTCCCAAACATATCTTTTCATAAATTCTGGGGTGTAAAAGGAGGATCATAAATTCCAATTAAACCAACCTGAGAGATTCTGGCCTATATGGTAATCCCCATATTATTAGTAGTAATATCTTTGCACAAACCTGATTAGTGCATTCTGCCTTTTCTTGTCAATGGGACACACTGCAACCCTTGTGGTGTTGATGGGCTCTGTTGTTGAGAAACTTCTTCCCCACTCTTCTTTATGAGCCCAGAAAATACTTTCTTTTTTTTTTTTATTTTTTTTTTATATTTTTTTTTTATTTTTATTTTATTTTTCTTTTTAGTTACATTTTGTTAACTCTGTGTCCCAGCTGTTTCCCGCTCCCTCATTCCCTCCCCAACCCCACACTCCCTCCCTGGTCTCCTCCCTGCCCCTTTCCAAGTCCCCTGATAGGGGAGGACCTCCTCCCCTTTCATCTGACCCTGTTTTATCAGGTATCTTCAGGGCTGGCTGCAAAGTCCTCCTCTGTGGCCTAACAGACTGCTCCTCCCCTGGGGTGGGGGTCAAACAGCCTGCCCTTGAGATCCTATTAGAAATAGTCCGTGTTCCCCTTACTTTGGAAAACTACTTGGTTACTGAGCTACCACAGGCCACATCCGAGCAGAAGTTCTAGGTTATATCCATAGATGGTCCTTGGTTGAGTGTCAGTCTCAGAAAAGACCCTGTGCCCAGATATAATTGGTCCTTGTGGAGCTCCTATCCTTTCCATATCATACTAACTTCCCTTCTTTCATATGATTCCCTGCACTCTGCCGAGGGTTTGGTTATGAGTCTTAGTGTCTGCTTTGAGACACTGCTAGGTAGAGTCTTTCAGATGCCTATTGTGATAGACTCCTGTCATAAGTTCAATGCACATCCCATTTGTCTTTCTAAATGAGGATTAATCACCTTCGCCTGTGTCCACTTTCTTGATTATCTTCTTTAGGTGTGTAGATTTCATTATGTTTATCATGTCTTGTAGGTCTATATAAGCGAGTATATACCAAGTTTGTCTTTCTCCTTCTGGGATACTTCACTCAGAATGATCTTTTCTAGATCCCACCACTTGCCTGCAAATTTCATGATTTCTTCCTTTTTGATTGCTGAGTAGTATTCCATTGTGTAAAAATACCACAGTTTCTGTATCCATTCCTCCGTTGATGGACATCTGGGTTGTTTCCAAGTTCTGGCTATTACAAATAAAGCTGCTATGAACATGGTTGAACAAATGTCCTTGTTGTGTACTTGAGCAAATTTTGGGTATATACCTAGGAGTGGTATAGCTGGGTCTTGAGGTAGCACTACTCCTAGTTGTCTGAGAAAGCGCCAGATTGACTTCCAAAGTGGTTGAACCAGTTTACATTCCCACCAGCAATGGAGGAGGGTTCCCTTTTCTCCACAACCTCTCCAGCATTTGCTATCACTTGAGTTTTTCATCTTGGCCATTCTGATGGGTGTAAGGTGATATCTCAGGGTCGTTTTGATTTGCATTTCCCTAATGGCTAATGAGGTTGAGCATTTCTTTAAGTGTTTCTCTGCCATTCGACATTCCTCTTTCGAGAATTCTCTGTTTAGCTCTGTTCCCCATTTTTTAAGTAGATTACTTGGTTTGTTGCTTTTCTGCTTTTTTAGTTCTTTATATACACTTGATATTAGCCCTCTGTCAGATAAAGGGTTGGTGAAGATTCTTTCCCAATCTGTAGGCTGTCTATTTGTTTTGATGACAGTGTCTTTTGCTTTACAGAAGCTTTTCAGTTTCATGAGGTCCCATTTATTGATTGTTGCTCTTAGAGCCTGTGCTGTTGGTGTTCTGTTCAGGAAGTTGTCTCCTGTGCCAATGAATTCTAGGCTGTTTCCCACTTTTTTTTCCAGCTGATTTAGAGTATCTGGTTTTATGTTGAGGTCCTTGATCCACTTGGACTTTAGTTTTGTGCAGGGTGATAGATATGGATCTATTTTCATTTTTCTGCATGTAGACATCCAGTTGGTCCAGCACCATTTGTTGAAGATGCTGTCTTTTTTCCATTGAATGGATTTGGCTTCTTTGTCAAATATTGAGAATTCATAGGTGTGTGGGTTTATTTCTGGGTCTTCTATGCGATTCCATTGATCCTCCTTTCTGTTTCTATGCCAATACCATGCAGTTTTTATTACTGTTGCCCTGTAGTACAGCTTGAGATCGGGAATGGAGATACCTCCAGATGATCTGTTGTTGTACAGGATCGTTTTGGAGATTCTGGGTTTTTTGTTTCTCCATATGAAGCTGAGAATCTTTTTTTCAAGGTCTGTAAAGAATTGAGTTGGTATTTTGATGGGAATTGCATTGAATCTGTAGATTGCTTTTGGCAGGATGGCCATTTTCACAATGTCAATCCTACCAATCCATGAGCACGGGAGATCTTTCCATCTTCTGAGATCTTCTTCAATTTCTTTCTTCAAAGACTTGAAGTTTTTCTCAAATAGGTCTTTCACTTGCTTGGTTAGAGTCACACCAAGGTACTTTATGTTGTTAGTGGCTATTGTGAAGGGTGTTGTTTCCCTAATTTCTTTCTCAGCCTTTTTGTCTTTGGTATACAAGAGGGCCTCTGATTTTTTTGAGTTGATTTTGTATCCTGCCACTTTGCTGAAGGTGTTTATCAGCTGAAGAAGTTCTCTGGTTGAATCTTTGGGTTCGCTCATGTATACTATCATATCATCTGCAAATAGTGACACTTTGACCTCTTCCTTTCCGATTTGTATCCCCTTGATCTCCTTTAGTTGTCTTATTGCTCTGGCTAGGACTTCAAGTACAATGTTAAAGAGATATGGAGAGAGTGGGCAGCCTTGTCTTGTCCCTGATTTCAGTGGGATTGATTTAAGTTTCTCTCCATTGAGTTTGATGTTGGCTATAGGCTTGCTGTATATTGCCTTTACTATCTTTAGGTATTTGCCTTGTATCCCTGATCGCTCCAAGACTTTAAACATAAATGGGTGTTGGACTTTGTCAAATGCTTTTTCAGCATCTAAGGAGATGATCATGTGGTTTTTCTCCTTCATTTTGTTTATGTGGTGGATTACATTGATGGATTTCCGTATGTTGAACCACCCTTGCATTCCTGGGATGAAGCCTACTTGGTCATGGTGGATGATATCTTTGATGTGTTCTTGGATTCGGTTTGCAAGTATTTTATTGAGTATTTTTGCATCAATGTTCATAAGAGAGATAGGTCTGAAGTTCTCTTTTTTTGTTGGATCTTTGTGTGGTTTAGGTATCAAAGTGACTGTGGCTTCATAGAATGAGTTTGGTAGTGTTCCTTCTGTTTCTATTTTATGGAATAGTTTGAGGAGAATTGGTGTTAGTACTTCTTTGAAGGTCTTGTAGAATTCTGCGCTGAAGCCATCTGGTCCAGGGCTTTTTTTGGAGGGGAGACTGTTAATGACTGCTTCTATTTCCTTGGGAGATATAGGGCTATTCAGTCTTTCTACCTGATCTTGACTTAATTTTGGTAGATGGAATCTGTCAAGAAAGTTATCCATTTCATTTAGATTTTCAAATTTTGTGCCATATAGGCTTTTGTAGTATGACCTAATAATCGTTTGGATTTCCTCAGTGTCTGTAGTTATGTCCCCATTTTCCTTTCTGATTTTGCTGATTTGTATGGTTTCTCTCTGCTTTTTAGTTAGTTTGGCTAAGGGTTTGTCTATCTTGTTGATTTTCTCAAAGAACCAGCTTTTTGTTTCATTGATTCTTTGGATAATTTTATTTGTTTCTAATTGATTGATTTCTGCCCTTAGTTTGATTATTTCCAGCCGTCTGCTCCTCTTGGGTGTATCTGCTTCTTTTTTTTCTAGGTTTTTCAGTTGGGCCATTAAGTTGTTTGTATGTGATGTTACAGATTTCTTCTTGTAGGCACTTAGTGCTATAAATTTTCCTCTGAGCACTGCTTTCAATGTGTCCCATAAATTTGGGTATGTTGTGCCTTCATTTTCATTGAATTCTAGAAAGTCTTTAATTTCATTCTTTATTTCTTCCTTGACCCAGCTGTCATTGAGTAGTAAGTTGTTCAGTTTCCATGTGCGTGTCGGCTTTTTGTTGTTTCTGTTGTTGTTGATGTCCAGCTTTAGTCCATGGTGGTCAGATAGTATACAAGGGATTATTTCAATCCTTTTGTATCTGTTGAGGCTTCTTTGTGACCAACTATATGGTCTATTTTGGAGAAGGTTCCATGCGGTGCTGAAAAGAAGGTGTACTCTTTTGAGTTTGGGTGAAAAGATCTGTAGACATCTATTAGGTCCATTTGATTTAGGGATTCTGTGAGTGCTTTCATTTCCCTATTTGGTGTCTGTCTGGTTGATCTGTCCCTTGATGAGAGTGGGGTGTTGAAGTCTCCCACTATTAAGGTATTAGGATCAATGTATGATTTAAGCTTTAATATTGTTTCATTTACGAATGTAGGTGCTCTTGTATTTGGGGCATAGATATTCAAAATTGTGATGTCCTCTTGTTGGATTTTTCCTTTGATGAGAATATAGTGGCCCTCCTTATCTTTTTTGATTAACTTGGGTTGAAAGTCTATTTTATTAGATATTAGGATGGCTACTCCAGCTTGTTTTCTGGAACCATTTGCTTGAAAAACATTTTTCCAGCCCTTTACTCTGAGGTAGTGTTTATCTTTGTTGCATAGGTGTGTTTCTTGGATGCAACAGAATGTTGGGTCCTGTTTCCGTAACCATTCTGTTAGCCTGTTTCTTTTTATTGGTGAGTTGACTCCATTAATATTGATAGATAATATTGACCAATGCATGTTAGTTCATTGTGTAATGGAGTCGATGATCTTACCTTGTTTCATTGCTTGTTTTCTTTTCATTTTTGTTGGGACATTATCTGTATGCCCTGTTTTCTTGGGTGAATTCGTTTTCGTTGGATTGGAGTTTTCCTTCTAGTATCTTCTGTAGGGTTGGTTTGCTGTATAGATATTGCGTAAATTTAGTTTTGTCATGGAATATTTTGTTTTCTCCATCTATGCTGATTGAAAGCTTTGCAGGGTATAGTAGTCTGGGTTGACATTTGTGATCTCGTAGAGTCTCCATGATGCTTGCCCAGGCCCTTCTGGCTTTCATAGTTTCTGATGAGAAGTCTGGTGTGATTCTGATAGGTCTACCTTCATATGTTACTTGGCCTTTTTCCCTTGCTGCTTTTAATATCTTTTCTTTGTTCTGTAGATTTAGTGTTTTGACTATGATGTGATGTGATGTCTTTCTTTTCTGGTCTAGTCTATTTGGTGTTCTGTAGGCCTCTTGTATATTTATGGACATCTCTTTCTTTAAGTTGGGAAAATTTTCTTCTATGATTTTCTTGAAAATATTTTCTGGACCTTGGAGCCTGGAGTCTTCTTTTTCATCAATTCCTATTATTCTTAGATTTTGTCTTTTCATAGCATCCTTGATTTCTTGGATATTTTGTGATTGGAATTTTTCTGATTTTACTTTTTCTTTGAGAGAAGTATCAATTTCTGCAAGTGTGTCTTCAGCTCCAGAGATTGTCTCTTCCATCTCTTGTATTCTGTTGGTGATGCTTACTTTTGTGGTTCCTGATCTTTTCTCCAAGTTCTCCAGCTCAAGAGTTTTCTCACTTTGTGTTTTCTTTATTGATTCTAATTCTGTTTTCATGCCTTGCACCATTTCTTTTATGTGTTTGAATTTGGATTCCTGTCTCTCTACGATGGACTCTATTTCTTTGTTCATTTCCTTTTTGTATGCCACTAATTTCTTCTCTACTTGTGCCTCTATTTGTTTGGCTATGTTTGCCTGTGTTTCTTTAAGGGTTTTGTCTATTTCTTCTTTCTTTACCTCCAATTGACTGGCCATCTCTTTGAAAGATTTGTTCATTTCCTCCTTATGAGCCTCAAATAATTGAGCAAGCATGGCTTTAAGGTCATTTTCCTGTGCTTCTGATGAATTGGAATATCCATCGATTTTGGGGTTTGCTGGTGAAGTCATGATGTCCTGATTTATGTTGGAAATGTTCTTTCGCCTACCCCTGGCCATTGGCTTATCTGAGACCTTCCCTGTTTGTTTTTGGATTCAGCCGATCAGACTGGTACTGTCTCTCTCTCGAGTCTGGAGAATTCTTCAGGAAGTTGAGAGAGGTCCCGTGTCCTTAGCGTATGCTGAGGACTAGCTGTACCTGTGGGAGGAAAGTACGCAGGCGCAAACAGAGGCAAATGCAAGCGTGCGTGCGTGTGTGTGTATATGTGTGTGTGTGTGTGTAAGTGGGTGTGGGCGTGTGTCTCCAGGGACAGAGTGATGGCTAATGTTGAACCCTTGAGTGTGTGGGAGGGGCTCTGCAATGTATATGTCGCAGGCGTTAGTGATGATTGCAGCGCAATTTCTGGCATTAACTGCCTTAACTCCTCAATTAGACCCACAGAGCAGGAACTTCAATGTTCCAAGTGCCCCTCTGTTTCCCAAAGTGGGTATATGGGTGGGAGGGGGTTCGATGCCTGGCTTCTGTTTTAGAAGGACCCAGGATCAGTGGAGCTGCAGACTCTCAAGGGTGCACTCACTTACAGGCAGGACACTTGGCAGAGATTGGCGTATCTGGGCTGTCTGCTCTCTGGTTTGGCCCTGCTTCTTTGATGTGCTCCGCCAGTTCCGTGCTGCTGTCACTGCCAGGTTATGAGGTCTTGCTGCAGCTGGAGATTTCAGGGTGGTCACGTCAGTGGGAATCGGGGTAACCAGCCTTTCTGTTCTCTGGTTTGGCCCTGGTTAGTCTTAAACTGGAGGGCTGATGTGCCCCGCCAGCTCAGTGCTGCTCCGCCGCCAGGTTAGAAAGTCCCGCTGTAACTGGAGACTGGGTTGCTAGTCCAGATGTTTTCTGGGAAGTCCTGGGGTCTCTTTACTGTGCTCTCCAAGCTTCGGAGGCCCAGCGCCTGGTGTGTCTAGCTTGTATGGCGTTTCTGTCTGGTTTTGGTGAGTATATAGCGTATTCTCTGTCACTGTGGTATTGGGCGGGCCGTACCGTCAGTGATCGCGATCCTGTGGAGCTAGTATGGCGTCTAGCAGACTCGGGCCCTGGGAGGATGGTGCAGCCGCCGCGCGGGAATCTGGGGCTCCGAGACACAGTACTGCTGGCCTTTGCCGATAAAGGACTTGGGGCTCAGCCTCAGTGGCTGCAGGCCCCAGGCAGTTAGGTCTGCGCTGAGAAAGGCGAGTCCGCTGTGCGGAGGAGGAGGGAGGTCTGGGGGAGGGGAGTGCCGAGAGATCAAAGGATCGTTTCTCACCTTCCCCAAACAAGTCCCTGGGTGACCGGAGACCAAGGTTTTCACCTCCGGTGATGTTCCCTGTTGTTTAGAAAGTCTCTCCGTTGTTTCCCTGGCTTCAGAAGTTCTTCCACTCATCAACTCAGAACTTTTTCTCTTCCACAGCTTGGAAACTGTGTGTGCTAGTCGCCATCTTGGCTCCGCCCCCAGAAAATACTTTCTTTAGAAGGATGTTCATCCTTATCCTATTTTCAGAGTCGTCAGAAAAATATCTACATCTTACCAGGTAAGGTCCTGGTTTCTATGCATTATATATATTATATATATATCTCGGCTGAGGCCCCCTCCCTCATTTCCTCCCAATCCCACCATCCCTCCCTCTTCTCCCAATATGCTCCTCCCACAGTCCTCTGATAGGGGGGGTCTTCCTCCTCTTCCATCTGACCCTAGTCTATCAGGTCTAATCAGGACTGGATGAATTGTCTTCCTCTGTGGCCTGGCAAGGATGCACCCCTCAAGAGGAGGTGATCAGAGAGTCTGCCACTAAGTTCATGCCAGAAACAGCCCCTGCTCCCCTTACTAGGGAACCCACTTGGAGACTGAGTCTATGGGCTACATTTGAGCAAGGGTAAAGCAAAGGAAGCTGTAGTAAGATGAAAACAACAGCCTACAGACTGGGAAAAGATCTTCACCAAGCCAATATCTGATAAAGGGCTAATATCCAGAATACATAAAGAACTCAAGAAGTTGGACCTGGAGAGGACAGGAGCTCCACAAAGAGAATAGCAGAACTAAAGTTTCTGGGCAAAGAGGTCTTTTCTGAGACTGATACTCCAACAGGGGACCATGCATGAAATAACCTAGAACCCCTGCACAGATGTAGCCCATGACAGCTCATTCTCCAAGTAGGTTCCCTGGTGAGGAGAGCAGGAACTGTCAGTGACATAGACTCAGTGGCTGACCCTTTGATCACCTCTCCTTGAGGTAGAAGAATCTTTGCTGGGCCATGGAGGAGGACAATGCAGCCAGTCCTAATGAGACTTGATAGGCTAGGGTCAGAAGGAATGGGAGGAGGAACTCCCCTATCAGTGGACTTGGAGAGGAGCATGGGAGGATATGAGGGAGAGTGGGATTGGGAGGGGCTGAGTGAGGGGGTCTACAGCTGAGATACAAAGTGAATAAACAGTAATTAATAAAAAATTAATTAATTAAAACAGCAACAAATAAAGTAACCTATTGCTTTTGAAATTTTTTCTTTTTTTTTAGTTTTTTTTAATTTAATTTATTTTTTTTTCATTTTTTAAATTTCAAAGCCTGCCTAATTATGTTCATGTCTGTAGCTAATAACAATACTAAACTGAGAAATGATGCTGGGTTTTCATGACTATCTTCTAATATCTCCAATTTAGTAATTGTATGCCGAACTCTCTTCCTTAAGCATGTAAAAGGGGGTATTATACAGCTGCAAAATACTATCAACTGATTTTTTTGAATGACTGACACATAAAAAGCTCATAGTTTTCTTTTTTCAATCTTACCAGAACTCATGAGTCGAATTGCAGAATATAAAGTTCCTCCAGGACTGGAGTGAAAGTTACGCTATGATAAATTAATTAGAGAGCTTCAAAATGTAGTATAAGCGTAATCATCAGCACATTTGTCTGAACTGTTTGATTTAAGAGGTGTTCTTGGTGCATCTGTAATTTGATCAAGGTGACCTGAGGATGCTTTTATGAAGGCATGAGTTGGTTTGACTGTAACTAAGGAAACCCACATTAAAGTAATTATATTTAACTGTGTTCAAAGAGATTGAAGAATATATGAAGAAAGGGGAGATAAACCATGAATAAAAAAGAAGGAACTAAAAGATAAAACCTGATAATGTTCCTAGCATTAGTCAGTAGAGATTGTACCTGATTTAAATAAATGAATTTGTATTCTTTGTGAGCTTCATTATCACAAGTCCAATTCTGGAAGTTAAGCTATAATGAATTCATAAAAAAAATTGTACTATTTTATTTAAATGTGTTTGATGCAACTGAAAATCCTCAGTTTGCTATCAGGGTCAGTAAGATCCAATTTTCTTAAACACCACTCCCTATGGGAGTGTTATTTTGTCCAATACTGTAAACAAAACAGTGATATTCAAACTACAACTTATATAAAGACTATAACTTAAATCATTATTCCAAAATTCATGTAAGAAATAAGATATGTTTTTAATAATTCTTTTCCTTCTCTTCTATAAAACTTTCCTTTCATAGCTCCTCTTCTTGTTATACAGCTTTATTTTCTCTATTTTCTAAAAATAAAACTTTCTTCCCAACTCTTCAGTTTTCATTTTAACAAGCAATTCCCTGAAACATGCAAACACTTCACCTGTCTCAATGTGTCCCCCTATGAACTGCTATTATTATTTTTATTTCCCCATCTATATCTATACTCCTGCAGGTTGCTGTGTTTCCTGTCTTCCATCCTCTGTTTCTATAGTCAACCTCTTTTTCCTCATGCATCCTACCTTTCATCTTTGGTTCTCTGAGAATAGGATGTATGTCACTGTGACCAGTATCTACTTGTTAAACAGCTTTCTTTTGCAATGTCAAAAGAAAAAAAAAAAAAACTAGATGAAAGAACTGTTTTAGCAAATAGTTTCTGAGTTGTCAGTCCATGCTCAGCTAATTCTGACATAAGACAAATGGGATGGACATGGAAAGTAGGAGAAAACAAGTAACAGGAAAGGAGCCTACCTCAGAGGGCCTCTGAAAGTCTCTCCCTAGCAGTGTATCAAAGCAGATGCTGAGACTCATAACCAAACCTTTGGCAGAGTGCAGGGGATCATATGATAAAAGGGGAAGTTAATATGACGGGAAGAGGACAGGAGCTCCACAAGGACAAAATATATCAGGGCACTGGGGTCCTCTATGAAACTGTTTCTCCAACCAAGGACCATGTATGGATATAACCTAGAACCCCTGCTCAGATGTAGCCCATAGTAGCTCAATATCCAAGTGGGTTCCCTAGTAAGGGGAACAGGAACTATTTCTGACATGAACTCAATGGCTGGCTCTTTGACCTGCCCCCTACCCTCACCCCCGAGTGAGGAGCAGCCTTGCTAGCACACAAAGGTGGACTTTGCAAGCAGTCCTGAAGATACCTGATAAGCTAGGGTCAGATGGAAAGGGAGGAGACCTCCCCTATCTGTGGACTTGGAAAGGAACAAGGAAGAGATGAGGGAGGGAGGGTGGGATTGGGAGGGAATGGGGGAACGGGCCACAGCTGGGATACAAAGTTAATAAACTGTAACTAATATTTAAAAAAATAAAAATAAACTCAAAACTGTCATAGTTAATAAGAGCCACAGAGTAACTCATCACCCTCATTGAACTCTGAATTCTCCAATCTCTTTGTATAGTAGAAAGGAACCTGCAAAGTAAGGAGATGAAATCAGAAAAGAGCCTTTGGCACAGAGACAAGGAGACACGAAGTTGGAAAAGACTAGAGCTGTGTAGGGATGACTGTGGAGGTAGGACATAGAAACTTTCTGGGAGCTGGGTGTGATGCATTCATATATGGAAGAGGTAAAGATGGTCTCGAACTTTAAATCAGGTCCTGTGGATGACAGTGCCACTTGTTTAAGTATCTAGCACTGGGCTGAGTTCCAGTGATCTATTTTGCATATGCTAAACTTGCATCATTATTGAAGTAACACAAGAATACATAGAGTACATGTTAAGATGTGTGAGTTTGAACTTTAGCAGTGCAACGAAATGAATATTAGGAAATGAAGCATGTACTGCTTTAGTGTGGGGAAGATTGGCAAAAACAGAAGGTAGACAAAAAGCATATCCAGCAAGCAGGGAGTTGAGATACCTTTACCTTAAAAAGGAAAAAAAAAAAAAAATCCAAAGTGACCGTTTCAAATATTGTATTCTTTCTCATTGACTTTCACAATTAAAACATATTTTCTCTGCAGTAGTGCTTACTCCCGTTTTCAATGATTTATCACTTATTTCACAATATATACCCAAACTAGAAAATTTTATATCATAAAACTGAGATTATACAAGTATTCTCTCACAGACAGTTACTATGATAAAGCTCTCTTACTGCATGTCTGTTATATGTAAGATGCTCGCGTCAGTCCTTTAGATAGAGTTCCTTCTTGTCCTTAGGAGTATCTTGTTCATGCTAGTAGCACTATTTTCATTTTTCTGTGGAAAGTAACAGGTTTAAGAGAAAAAGGAGAGTGACAAATTCTTGAGACCAAGCCTTCCCTGAGGAGACATTGGCAGTAAATAGTTGCTGAGAGAATGGGAATCATGATCATCAGTGGTGTGGTTGTTCATGCTAAACTATGTAAGGTTGATTCCCATTCTCGTATGAGCAACATGATTAGACTTAGTGATCAGAAGAAAAAATATAGAAGACAAAGAGAAAAGGAATGGAATAAACCTTTCATTAAACGTATTATAATGTAAAAACATTCAAGCGTATTTAAATTTATAAGTTAATAATGACATGAAGAATTCTGTCAGAATATCTCATTCCAAATTATGTAAGTATAATAATTACATACATGTAGATACCTAATTATTTATTAATATAATCTGTTCAGTCTATGCAATCTTAACTGTACGACATATTTGCATGTGATTTCAGGTCTGATCTTTTGGTGTTGGATTACCATTTTGATGCCTCTTCCCTCAGGAGGACCATTTCTCCAGTTCTCAGCCTTCCTTAGTGCTTTGTCAAGGGTTGGGGCTTTGTGATGTCTCCCCCATACCTAAACAAAACCTGAGCAAGGAAAGCCCTAACACCCATGCTAGGGTGGAAGAACTATGTCTAAACTACTCAGGGGCAGTAAACAGCAGATGGTAGAATTGCTATTAAGAGCTTGCCTCACTTTATGTAAACCTCCCATAGTAAAGCCAGAGTGATTTGCTATTTAAAACAACAACAACAACCTGTCAACTTTTTTTCTCAGTTTCTATGCTACCTACTGGCACTGATCTATTACCTATGTTAAATTTGAGGTAAAACAGAATACAAGAGTGGCCCACCTTTTCCCATACACTTTCATGGCAGATCAAACAGCAAGTGCGTCATAGCCAGGGATTGCTTGTGTAATCTGCTCATGAAACACTGGTCTTGGCTTATTTACACCAGGGTTCAATTGTTCAAAACTGTCATATTTTAATAAAAGCTGGTGAGAAAATCACAATCCTAGGCTAATCGTGAATTCTCCAAGTTCTAGTTGTAGTGGAACGGATCCTCTAAAGAAGGTGTGGAGGTGGACTCAGAGCCCAGGGGACAGAAAGCTTTGACCTGAGTGATCCTCCTGACTGCAATGAAACTTCCTCCTACTTAAAAGGCCCAATAGGCTACATGACGTGCATGTTCATGTTACAGTATGGATGTGTTTGTGGCATATGTACTCGTTGGTTGCACCCCCCCCACACACACACACCACATTCATGTGGAGGACAGAAATCAAAGCATGGTGTCTCTCGTTCATTCATTCCCACCTTTAGATTTTGAAACATAGTCTCTACCTGAACGTGACTATCATCATTTTATTTCAGTTCACCTGCCAATGACTTTCAGGATCTGTTCTCTGCTCTTCCCAAAGTCTGGGGTTGAGAATGTGTACTGCCACATGGGCGTTCTGCATCTGTGGGATCTGAGGAGCTGAGCTCTTGATCTCATGTTTGTGCAGAAGGCACTGTACAGACTGTTTTGTGCCCCAGTTGTGGAAACTACACTCTTTTGACATAGAAGTTGGATGGCAGTAACTTGTCTGTTTTGTTTCGGGTTATCAAAATAAGATTAAGTCCTTTACTTATTGTATACTTTCATGTAGAAACAAACACCTCCCAAACAGCATTGCTATATTTTACTGTTAAAGAACTACTTTTATTAATAATTATAAAGCTTTAATGTGCCATCATAGTTATTGAAAATTCAATCTTCTATTCTTATGCACCCAAAGTATCAAGCCCCATCAGTCATTAAGGGCACATACAACAGCAAGCGACTTAAAAGGTACATTTTAAAAAAGTTTCTTTCTGTCCACGTATGGCAACTCTGACAAACAACTTCGGAACTGTTGTTAACATTTAGCACATTTTCTTCCTCGATGTTCATTTGAAGGGAAATCTCTTAAGCTGTGAATCATAGCAATGACAGCCTGGAGCAGAGTGAAATGTCTATATTTTTTCCTATCAATTAAACACCTTTGATTTTAGGGTCGATGTGTTCAGTTAAGTCTTTGAGAGCTGTTAAAACATTGTTCGTGTCTCTTCAATTACTCTGACTAGACATTTAAGTCTCCACAGGGGGAAGTTGTGTTTTCAAAATCATTGGATATACACTTTCCAGCTTTAATTCCCTTACTCCTTATATTTATTCCTTACAGTAAAAAATACCGTGGAGAGAAGGATGCATTGAGATTATTCAGTCACATATGGAACAGAATAATGGACTTTACACCTCAACAGGCTGCTGGATCACCAGTGGTAAGGTGGAGCAAAGACCATTTGGCAGTACCCCGGGAGTATCTAGCTCAGTAATCTGAGGTAGATCACAAATCTGTGTTTCTCACTAGATCACTGAAGATGTTGACGGTGAGTTGTTTGCCCTGGGAGTCACACTTTCACAACTACTAGCAATAAACATTAATCTGTCCAATTGACTTTATAAGTTAAAAAGCAACTAAAAATTGAAGATGTTTTGAAAAATCATACAAACTGACATGAAATGTTGAAGATAATGAGACAGATTTTTAAGAGAGTCTAAGTACATGAAGATGTTTAGTTATTTTCATTTTAGTATTGTCAAAATCATTTTATCTTAAATCAGGTTTTCCGTGCACAATTAACATGTTGATTTCTGCAAATACAGTTAAGTAATTCATATCTTAAGAGTGGACAATGAGAGTGTTACATTATAATTGAACAGGTTGGAGTGCACAAGCAAGGAATTTGGAATATGCCTTCTTTCCTTAACAGCAAGTTAAAATCTAAATAGAGGGAAAGAACTACCAATTCCTCTTTTGTCCAAATGGTACCGAAAGACATAGGAAAATCTTTTGCCTTTACATTGGACAGGCATACAAGCACAAGCTGTGCTGTGGCTTATCAGAGAGAGAGAGAGAGAGAGAGAGAGAGAGAGAGAGAGAGAGATTTATTCTCTAAAACCACTGAAAAATTTAAACTGCAATGAGTCACTAAGGGTTCAATGTGGACAACTCTTTAAAGTGGAAACTCCAGTAACTGAAAAATTGGGGGGTGTGAATGCAGCCACAATATGATGACACATGCTGTTAAGAAAAAGAAGTATTTGCCTACATAGCCCATTCTATCTGTATTTTCTTTCAAAAGTAAAAGAGAAAATGAGAATCACCTGTATGGTGTTGAATTTCACCAAAATATGAGATCAAGCCATACACATGTGAAATGCATCACCTTCATCCTCTTGCCAACAAATGACTTAAGGTTTAGGGAAAGTAGTTGTTTTTTTTCCTTGGTACGCCATGCCCACTTACAGAGTAAACATGGTGAACCACATCACAGGAGTTGCCAGCATATTTGGCAGAGAAAGAACACACATTAAAATCAGACAAGATGGGAAATTGTGCTTAGTCTGTGGACCAAGATTTAGACACTAAGGACTACAAAGAATGAGGAAGACAGTGTTTATGCAGAGGTGGGTATTGCAGACAGGGAGATAGAAGTCTAAGAAAGAATAAAAAAGAATATGGTAGAACAGGAAGTAATTAGCACAATGAAAGGAGCCCAGAGAATGAGAGAAAATCACTACCAACTAAGTACTCATGACAGGAATTCAGATCTAGAGCCTGGAATTATTAAGTGAAAATCTCAGTGCTTTGTATACATTACTCTTAGAAGTTCTGGCTAGGAAACCTCTACTGGCACCAAACCACACTGATTATGGTCACAGTACTTTATCGCCCACTATAATTGTAAGGTAAGACACTATACATCTTGGTTGCAAACAAAAACCCTACTGGGCTGATCTGCTAGCTTTTTCCCTGCTTATTGGTGCAATAGTGCCATGGCTCTAATGTCAGTAACGACCTAACATTAAATTATATCTACTGCCTCTACTGCAGGAGAGTGGTCATGCTCAGTACCAAGGATGTGGGAAAAGGCTCCTGACCAATAAGATTGTAAGGCACTAGTGATGAATCTATTACTTTTTTTCATGCTAAGCAGACACATTGTCAAACTGCCTACGAAATTCCTATGTTTATATATATACCCAAATGCAATCCTTCCTCTTGATCAAGAAGTTTCTTTGTGAAGCAAATGGCAGCTAATGCAGACTCATTGCTGAGTACAAGTACTGAGAACAAGTGCCTGTTGAGAGCTGAGACTGAAAAGGAACACGAAAATCAGTTTCTCTAAGGCTTAAAAGTATTGTGTGTGAAGTAATAGAAGAATGCAAGAGCCAGATGATGATGGGGGTTGGGGGAGCAGGAAACAGTATCATGTGGGCATAGCGTGGCCACACTCCTGAAGTTACACCTGTAGTTGTCTCAACAAGGCTCGCACAAGACTGAGCCAGTAAACACTGTCAACGATGGGAAAGGGGCTCACAGGACCTTGTCATGGGGAGCTGATAGCGATGAAGGGCTTCTGGGAAAGTTAGAGCAACTAGTCAGTTACCCATGTTCCAGTGGGTAGTTTTACACTCGGCCCATGGAAGTGGTTCTGGTAGAACGCAGTAAGGAACACAAACACACAAAATGACATAAAGGTGTGATGCCGGAGAACTGGTGGAAGGAGAACATAGGAAGGTAAGAAAATATGGCAGGGTGGGAAAATGAGTGCCTCAAGAACATATTATGTGTATGTACGAAATATCCAATAATAAAATAATAAACATGAAAATAAACCCAACAGAAGTAGAAGATAAAGCCCCATAGATCTATACACATTGTGTGTGTATAAAATCTGTGCCAAGATGCCATGTGCATTTTAAAGAGATGAGAAAGATAAATTACACAGACTAAAAAACTTTGAGAGGGTTCAGAAAGAAAGTCATGCTAACACCAAGGAAAGTAAAGTGAGCATAGTTCAGCTAACTGGGGCAAAACAGATTTCAAAGCAGTGAATAGGGTAGGGAGTACTACTTAACTAGGAAGACATAAACTCAGATTTCAAAGCTCTTAATCTAAGTTTACTTAACAACATTGCCTCTTGCTATATATTGGAAGAGGAAATAAAACAGTAAGAAGGAATACATAGATCCACCATCAGGACTGGTCATTTCAAAACCCCCACCTTGGAAGAAGGCCGAAAAGACAAGGATTTGCTAAGAGTACCACTGAATTCAGCAATATCCTCAATCAACTAAATATATTTGACAAATATAGACTGTTATCCAGTACATATTTTTACTACGTTTCCAAGTAAAACTCATCCCAAAGAATCATATCCTTAGCTAGAAAATACACCTAATCTTGCTTAAAAGAATGTAAAGCATACAATATTTACTGTCAGACCAAACGGGAATTAAAGTTGAAATCCATAACAGAAAAAAATAACTGAAAAAACATTCTTGTATGTGTTGGAGTTAAACATTTTTTAAAGGAATGTATTGTCTAAGCAACAAATCTTAGGAGAAATTGAAAATATCTTAAATTTAAATCAATGAAAATGAAAAAAAAGATATTATTAAACTTTGTAGGATGAACTGAACCTAGAGTTTAGAAGAAAATGCATGACTTCAAAGACATAATAGAATGGAAGAAAAGTCTAAGTCAACAATCCAATTTGTCAGAAAAGCCAATATAAAAATAGAAAATTAAAATAATCTAAAAGGAGTAGTATATTTTATGCAAAAATGGATTAATTGAAAACATAAAATTAAGACAAATATAATTTAAGAAATCCAGAAGATAAATGATAAATAATGATTGTAAAAGTCTTGGCCTGTAAAACAAACAAAAATAAACAAATAAATGGAGAGGAGAACAAAGATTAATATGAGGGGAAAAAGGGAAGTCACATCATTCAAAAGCTTATAAATCTTAAATAAATGAAGAATTCTCTAAACATCTCAATGCCCATAGATGTAAAAAATCTAAAGAAACTGATGTACAAAGTGAAAACACTGGCTAAATGGATCCACATTAAACAGGATAGAAGAAGAGAGAACAGGAGGGGGAAGGAAGGAGGGAAAGTAGAAATGGGAGAAAAACAAAGTGGGAGGATAAAAGAGGGAGAAAGGGGAAGGAAGGGAGTAGAAAGACAGATTAATGTCTAATCTCACTCTTTTCACTTTACTCAAGAAAAGAAAAACTCCCAATTTTATGGAAGGCATATCTTTCTAAAGAAGTTTCCATCACAGTAGAAACGAGAATTGAAACTGATAGAAAAAAACAAAAGCATTCTCATGGACTTTCTGGTTAAAATATTTGTGTACATTGAGATCTTAAATAAATAAGAGCACATGAAGTAAAGTAGGGCTTTATTTAAACTATTACTTTCATTAAAATGTAATCATAACATCATAATTTTTAAAATATTCCAATTTCATTAGTCTATCCCTTTCTTTTGTGTCATAGTATCTTTCTTTTAATGTTCTTGGCTTGCCTTTCTTTTATCTTGTCATTTCTTTTATTTTGCATCTACCCAACTGGTTTTTCATCCTAAGACTTTTTTTTTTTTCTGTCCTAAGGATATGAATACTTAATCTCTTAAGTCCCTACCTCCCACAAGAGTCTCAACACTGGTATTGTAGGTGGAACTTTTAACTATAAATTCTGGAGGGAAATACAGTTCAGCCCATGAAAGATGGGATTAATTTGTCAACACACACAGCCTTATTTTGAAGGGCAGATAGTAGTTAACGGAAAGAACCTCAAACATTCATTTTTGCTATTTCCTAAAATAATACTGTAGAGCATATAAGAAGAAATAAGATGAGAGCTGTGAGTGGTGAGGGGAAAAGGCAGTGGCATGGAGCAGTGGTGCTGTTTACTGAGTACCTGCTTTCCTGGGTGCTAGATTATGTTCCTCCTCAGAACATATGAGGATAGATGGATGTCTATTTTCTCTGACTATGAAAGAAATCCTGGCAGATAGAACAATGCAGGAAGAAAGGCGATAAAGCTGTAGTTTAGAATACTCAATAAAGATGAAAGAATTTTGATGCATGAGGTATTAACCTTTACTGGACTCCTGGTATCTTAGGTGGATAACTTTAATTGATAAGAGATATAGTTGTGCTGTCTGAGGATAAACTAGAAACATTAAAGAAGAGCCTTCATTAAAATCCTTTCTTGAAGTGAGTAGTTACTTCACTATTAATTAACAATTGGTGGTAGTTGAAGAGTTGACAATTGATATGGAGCAAACAACATATTTTATTAGTCAACAATCTTTTTCTCTTCTGAATATAGCTATCAGCAATTTAATTGCATGCAATAAAATTAAATAATCCACGTATAATATTCTAGAAAGTAAAGGGCAAACTTTCTAATGCAAAGGGTTTGCTATCTGGAAGTGAAGTCTTGAAAAATGTTCATGCATATTGAATCAAATTCAAATGGACTCTGATTTGTTTTCAAAAGGAAATGTGGGTAGTAGCAGAAGACAGAATGACTGTTAGCCTGCCATGCCCTGCTTCCTCGTTTTCAGGTAATCTGTATTACAAACATCAATGCTTTCCCTTCTTTTGTCTTTACTTCCATTTAAGCCCAATGCAGTAACTGCCTAAGGGCATATCACTAATTTGTACACAATAAAGATGTATTAGATATTTTAAGCAGAGAATTGGCATAATCAAACTTCTGATTTGAGGCCCATTAACTATTATAAGGAGTGAATTACTATTTCAGAGGCCTGTTGAAACTTAGAAATCCTAGGCAATGCTTTCTGATACTCGAATGTCTGAATAGAGCGATCCCTCATAGGTTGATAAAATATAGTATTTATACAGTGAGACTGTTGAATTGCAGCAAACCTGCCTGGCACAGCAAACCTAACGGGCATCTTTGTGTTTCACTAGCTCATACGCATTCTGTACCTCTATCAATGCCTTAGACATAAGAATTTGCTATGATCTAATAAGTGGAAGACAAATACCTAAAATACAACTAAAGGCTTTGAAAACTTAAGGGTTTTTCACTTGAAGACTTATGCAGTAGATGAAACTTGATGTTTAAATGATGAATACTTTGAAAGCATGTAGAAAGATGAATGCTGGGATTTTACAGAGAAGCATCAGGCCCTCAAAGTTAAGGAGTGTGGTGCCGTGACCTATTTTACTCATATCAATAATGCTTTTTTTTTTTAACTTATCATACTGGACTGTTTTTTGAAAGAATGTATTTTTTTTGTTTTGTTTTGTTTTATTTCCTCAGATGAGGAGATGAGGTGAGAGCCTACCCAAGCTGTATGAATGCCCAACTAAGGCTGATCTCAGAGCATTTCTTTATATTTTCTAGCTATCCCTAGGTCTAGGCCTGTAAGCTTCTAGCCCCTGTACAATCTAAAAATCTGTAACCCAAACATTGAAGCCTTTAGTTTCCAGCTTCCATCTCCTAACCTAAGCCCAGAATGTTTCAGAATCTAAGACTTACTGCTAAATAAACTCCCTCTTGCTAGCTCTTCTGAACTCCTTGCTGGCTAGTTCAGCTCAGGTGTTCTGGCACAAACTCCTGATTCAATCTGTCTTCCTTTGTTTTCTGACTTAACTGCTCTGTTTAGCCTCAAACTAACTCTGGCAATATGTTCTAATCTTCTGGTTGTTTCTCATTCTCCTGTTCATTCTCTCTGCATCCTGTCTCTATAAAACTGTGCTGGTAAAATTGCCACACACACTACTGAATTAACCACATTCCATTTTCTCCCTGCATTGCTCTTACATAGCCTTTCTTACTGTGCGGTTCTTCTCTTGAGAGTCGAGCATATCCTATCTCTGACTCATTCTGCCAAATCTTTCTCTGATTCCTCACTTTGTCTGCCCCTCAATTAGAAATCCACTGAAGCATGGCTGTTTCCTTCTATAAACTAATCTTACTTTCATTGTTTGGAATTAAAGATGTGTACTAAGGAAGTATATATTCCAGCCAGATCACGTAGCCCTGGAAGGTCTTTAGATGTGATTCCTTGCCAGAGCACCATGTTGTGGTATTAAAAAGCCTCTACAAAAGAAAACTTGATGCTAGGCTTAAAAGATATAACTATTTGGTGTAAAATCATACCCTTACGATATAGGCTATGGTGGCCAAGCCTGGTCCTTTGCTCCATCCCATCTTGGTGTGTCTGTCTACATGACCCTATCCTGCCTGTGCCCTCACCAACCTTCAGACCTAGCCAATGTTACACAACCAGTGCCCCAACCCAGTCTGATGTGTCACCCCTATACCGTCTCTAACCTCTAGGCTTGAGCTTGGACTCCTTGTACCTGCCTGGCCCTATCATACCTACATCATATCCCAATTTTCAGGTCTAATCTGGCCTACACATCCATTGCTCCAGTCAATCCTGGTAAGTCCCCTTGAGCCTATCCTGCCAGCAACCCCAATAGCTAGATTTTCTCCAGATCTACAACCAGATCCCTTGTTCATACTGGTAATCCTATCCAGTAGCCTTTACCTTCCATGATTTTCCTGATATCTAAGGCATTTTTATGGTGTTTCTACTTCTCTAAAGGTGGAAAAACTGACAACTTGGGGTAATTTGTAAATTCTCCCTGTTTCAGCGATGGTCATTCACAAGAAGACCTGTTTTTCGAATAAGAATCAGACATTTAGTAAGACAATTAAATATATCTAGCTACCCTCTACCAATCATAGTAATTTCAAATTTATTCCTGTTGCTCAGAGACAGTGGTATCAAAGCAAAGCTGATATCTCATGGAGGCTTTTTTATCACCCAAGCTTCTGCCAAAAAAGTTATGTATGAAGTTGAGGAGGGTTAATTAATATTGACTGAGGTACTTTGGCTATATCTACTTTAACTTAGAGTTGTACCTAACATAATAGATTTAGAACATTTTTCTGGCTTCTTGGCTTTGCTGACCAGTATAAAGAAAGCTTTGGTTCATAATACATTTTGGGCAAAACATATCTACACTAGAATCTTAACATTAGCTTCCAGATTCAGGTAGAAAAAAGTATTCCATTATCTCAGCCGTGAAAGTGCTGCACTACTTTTCTTTTTAAATTCCTGTTTCTAAGAGTCTCTCAATAATGTAAGACTTTAAGAAATATCATCTATATCCTTGAACTGGTAAAACCAGCTCTACTGTGGCAGATATTAAAATTAAAGACATAAAGACTAGATAAAGATAAGGGGCTTCTGAGCTGATCACTATGTCCTTCTTTTATTGGAATGATGATGAATGTTCCAGAGAGTGTCAAATGCAGTTGGCACTCTTCTGTATTTCACAATTCATCTAAGGGTCAGGAAATGTCAAAACTCATCTGTGCCACCTTAATGAAGTTCTATGGTATGACCCTCACTTTCAAGAAACATTTTCAAGAAAATATTATCATTGCCAGTCGTTGCGATCAAGTTTTGCAAACCCTATACAGAGAAATATGCACTACCACTGTACTCACTGTTTTAGTAATTACAAAAGTAATATATTTGACTCGAAGTTTCAGTTGTATGTGTGTGCATGCAATTAAAACAATTTGAATTCAAAAATCAGTGAATAGGGCTTACTAATGAAAGGAATGATGCATCAAATACTTACATATCTTAAAATTTTCTGCTGCCATTGTTTTCAGTACTTTATTTTTCTTTTTAAAAAATGTTTTAAATTTTTCAGAATAAACAAAAAGACTAGAAACATGACCAGGTCTCTATAAATTAATTTAGTATTAGGAAATTGACCGAAGCTTAAAACAGCATGTGCTGGCTAAATACTTAATAAGTACGACAGTCTGATTTTAATCCCACGGCAATAACATCTATTAAGTACCATTACTCTAATTTTTCAGGTAAGTAAGGGAACTGAGGCATGAAGGAAGGATACCTGCTGCCCAAAGTCGCACGCATCTAGTCTTTGTCAGAATCAAGGTCTGAATCCCAGCAATCTGGCATTGGAATCTGTGTTCTTAACGACTTTGCAATATTCATTTGCATCCCTGAATCTAGAAACTACGAAGACTGTTCATGCCAGGTTGAGATGCCAGGAGCCAGTTCCAAGTGGCACAAAGTACAAGAAATGTCAGCTGTTAATGAGCCCAAATGAATTGAAGTTGCTACTACTTTATAGTGCAATGGGGTTAGAGATAAGGGCACAGTGCAGAATCCAAGTCTATGTGGTACCTTCTTAGAGTAATGTTGCTTTTTTTTTTTTTAAATTGGAATTGGTATTTTATTTTATGTGAGTGGCTGTTTTGTTTTCATGTATGCCTGTGAAACACTTGGTTTCCTGGAGCTCTAGGAATTCAGTAAAGTGTTCAGAGTTCCTGGAACCTGAGTTATAAATAGTTGTGAGCCACCATGTTGGTGCTGGATACAGAACTAGGTTCTGTACTGAAGAATAATTGTCAGTGCTCTTAAATGCTATTAACTGGGGCTATCTCTCCAGCCCCAGTGTGGAATATTTAATGAAGATTTTATATAAATCTATTTTTTCCTGAGGACCAGTTGTTTTCTAATAATAAATGATGACAAGAAACCTGTTCTCTAAAGGCTTGACTTTCTCTGTGAACATTTTCAAGTCATCTTTAAAGAATTTATTTGACCAACTTAGTAGCTCAAAGTGTCAGAACATGTGAAGAGCTATTCATGAACCACAATGTCTTTAAAGGACTAATTAGTGAAGTCATTTTAAAATTGCAACTGTTTCCAGAATAAACCAATGCTAAATTGCCCCCCCCCAGTTTAGTTTTTCTTTTTCAACTCTCCTGACTTTAGTATTCAGAAGGAAGGTGTTTATGAACCCACCAGATATTTTCTTTCTCAATACCCATGCCCTTCTCATTGTTAATTACACTATCACCTGTGCCTGCTTACTATTATCATCCTTATTTAGTCACTGATTGTCCTTTTGCTTCCTTTCAAGAACTCTCTCCATTGACTAGAAAGAACCATTGCTCCTGAGGTGGAGGTGAACATGAGCTGTTCTCTCTCCTGATCAGTGTGGGGCACAGATGCCATGCTGGCCCTGAATACAGGTATTAGCATCACTGCGAAAAGAAATATCTCCAAGCTGTCATGTTCAATGGCGAGAGTTGATATTGTTGCAAGAACAGTTTGCTTTGTCCCTGGACATTCATAAAAGCGTGAACGTTTAGTGTTGCTAGGAATCTACGAAGTCATTTAGATCAGTACTCTTAGTAGAAAGCGAAACTCTAAGCACATAAGTGAGCTTACAGAAGGTCACAGGGATTGTTAAGAACGACAAAGAATAAAAGGAAAAACAGGCCCATACCTGCAAAGCAAATGATCTTCTTACACACCACTTCTCCTTTAGTGCACATGTGTAGTATGACTACCAGGGGCCAACCTAAACTTACATAGATTATTATTTTACATTTGCCAGCTTAGGCTATGTGGTACTGCTTATACCTTACAAATGAGAAATATGATACATAGAAATGCTAATAGCCCACGAGTCTTTTCACAGGCATTGAGTGGCATATATGAGCAGACAGATCAGACACAACTTTCTGAGATACTACTGTCATCTATTTATAACTATTTTATTTTTAAATTTTATTTTTTATAAATTACAATTTATTCACTTTGTATCCCACCTGTAGCCCCCTACTACTTCCTCCCAATTCAACCCTCCCTTCCTCATCTCCTCCCATGGCCCTCCCCAAGTACACTGACAGGGGAAGTCCTCATCTCCTTCTCTCTGACCCTAGCCTATCCTGTCTTATCAGGACTGGCTGCATTGTCTTCCTCTGTGCTCTGTTAAGGTTGTTCCCTCCACTCAGGGGGAAGTAATCAAAGAGCCAGCCACTGAGTTCATGTCAGAGACAGTAATTATTTCCATTAGTAGGGAACCCGCTTGGAGACTGAGCTCCCATGGGCTACATCTGTGCAGGGGTTCTAGGTTATCTCCATGAATGGTCTTTGGTTAGAATATCAGTCTCAGAAAAGACCCTGGTGTCCAGATTTCTTGGTTATGTTGGTCTCCTTGTGGAGCTCCTGTCCCCTCCAGATCTTTCTATCTCCTTCTTCTTTCATAAGATTCCCTGCACTCTGCCCAAAGTTTGGCTATGAATCTCAGCATCTGCTTTCAAAGCTTGCTGAGTAGAGTCTTTCAAAAGCTTTCTGTGGTAGGCTTCTTTCCTGTTTCCTGTTTTCTCCCTCTTCTGATGTCTGTCCCATTTGCCTTTCTGAGTGAGGATTGAGCATCTTAACCAGGTTCCTCCTTCTTGTTTAGCTTCTTTAAGTGTACAGATTTTAGTATGTTTATCCTATATCATATGTCTAATATCCACTAATAAGTGAGTATATACCATGTGTGTTTTTCTGCTTCTGGATACCTCACTCAGGATGAACTTTTGTACTTCCCATCTTTTGCTTGCAAATTTCATAATTTCCTTATTTTTAACTGCTGAGTAGTATTCCATGTATGATTGTACCACAATTTCTGTATCCATCCCTCCATTGAGGGACATCTGGGTTGTTTCCAGATTCTGGCTATTACAAATAAAGCTGCTATCAAAATGATTGAACAAATGTCTTTTTTGTGTACTTGAACATATTTTGGATATATGCCTAGGATTGCTATAGCTGGATTTTGCAGAAGTACTATTCCTAATTGTCTGAGAAAGCACCAGATTGATTTCCAAAATGGTTGTACAAGTTTACATTCCCACCAGCAATGGAGGAGGGTTCACCCTTCTTCACATCCTCTCCAGCATGTGTTGCCACTTGAGTTTTTCATCTTAGCCATTCTGATGGGTGTAAGGTGAAATCTTAGGGTTGTTTTGATTTGCATTTTCCTGATGAATAAGGACATTGAGCATTTCTTTAATTATTTCTCTGCCATTCTATATTCCTCTACTGAGAATTCTCTGTTTAGCTCTGTACCCCGTATTTTAATTAAATTACTTGATTTGTTGCTTTCAGCTTCTGTAGTTCTTTATGTATTCTGGATATTAGCCCTCTGTCAGATAGAAGGTTGGTGAAGATCCTTTCCCAGTCTGTAGGTTGTCATTTTGTTCTGACAACAGTGTCCTTTGCTCTAAAGAAGCTCAGAAATTTCTTTTTACTAGTCATCTTTGATTGGGAACATTTCATAGTATTTTAAATCTTTATATGAAGAGAAAATATTAATTAAATCATCGTCATAAAAATGATGACTAACATACAAGTACAGATGCTAAACTTTATTCATTCAGCCAGCAAATTTTTACTGATCTGCTATTCTGCCCAGTGATCTGAGCTAGGTTATTGCACTAGTAAAATGACAAAGATCTTTTCTATTGGTGCCACATATGCACGAGAGAAGAACACTGAGTAAAAAAAGAAAAAGAAAAACGAGTAGAAACATTTACACGTCACGTATGGTGCTAAATACTTTCTTGAGAGATAAAGAGAGGAATGAGATTTGGGGTGGGAACTATAGGAGGAGTTGGTATTATATGTGTGTGATGTCAGAAACAAACATGAGCATGTTTGTGTCATTTCATAGTGCTCAGATTTATTGAATAACAATAAATTCATGAAGCAACATAGTTTTAATAGCAGCAAATTTCTTGCTATTCCCCAATTTGGTAACCTGGATAAGACAATCACAGGCTCTTTTTTTTTTCATCAAATTTTATTACTGACATTAAATATTACACTGTAAATATATTTGCATACATAATTATATGTAGGTTATCGAATGTTGACAAAGATTTAAAGAGGCAAGGAGACTCAAAGAAGCCTGAGAAGGAGGGTCTGTGATACAAATGTGGTAACTTAACTGTGCTGCCGGAAAGAAAAGGCTGTTGTCAGGGAGTTGTGAGTCACAGGATTCAGATCAAAGTTGATGCAAAGATGAAAGGGCATGTCTGGGTTCACAGGAAGGAATAAGAGTATATCTATAGATAGGAAAACAAAAATAGTGATCGCAGGCCATAGTGAGACACATTTAGATAAACGAAGTGTTTGTATGTTTTAGGGAATTGCTCATTAAAATGAAAATTGAACAGTTGAGAAGAAAGTTGTAGTTTGAGAAAATAGGGATGTTAAACATAGACTGGCATGCAGGAGAACAGACGGTCTGTGGGTGGGTAGGATGCATTAATGGCAAGGGCCAAGCCAAGTTGGCAGAAGGTGGAAGGACTGGAGAAAGAAGAGTCATTGAACATCCACACTATACAGGATTGGGGGGAAAAAGCAACATCAATATATTGAGGAGGAGGGATTGATCCATGACAAAGAAACCAGGTGGGGGGTTAAGTAAGATGAAACAGAACTTTAAATTTGAGTTTAGCATATGAGTAATATAGTTTGAGTATGAGGTATTCCACAGATAAGGGATGTGTTGAGGGGTTGGTCTCTAGGGTGTAAACTCAGTTGTTGAGAGATGATCGAGTAATGTGGGTTCAGCATTCATCAGTAGATAATCCATTGATAGCTTCACTATTATATCCATACATGGTTTTTGGTTTGGTCTCATAAAAGACCCCTGTGCCCAGATGTATTAGGTCCTTGTGGAGCAGATGTTGAAACTTCTTTTACACAAAAATATTTTTTTTTCTCACAACTGAAGACATTTTCTCCTTTTTCCATCTCATGGAGTTGCCTTAGCATTCATTTCAGAGCTTTTCACTTAGAGGACTGGGTAGGGTTGGGGCAAATGGTTGATAGTTAAATATTAAACCTTTTATATTTAGAAGTTCTCTTTGCACACATTTTGATATGGTGAAAAAGCCTGAGCCCAACGGAGCCAAGGTTGCCCAATCTAGGAAGGTGAAAATTCATCAGAAAAATGATTTGAGGCATTCTTTCAGTATAGCAAAGACAATGCTCCCGTCAATATTCAGTAAATAATGCCCCATGTTGGATTTTGCTGTTGTTAACAACTCAAGTCTAGATATTTCACTTCCAGACTAAAAGAAAGGATAAAGGTCACTAAGGCCCAAGATTGTAGGTGGTGAAGGTATCGATGTATATGGCGCTTTATTGTTACACTGTTGTTAAATTTACTGTGAAAAGTGCTCTACAAAAGTTTGAAGGTCTACTCCTATTATATTATTGGATAGCAAATAAGTCCAAGAAAGTTAATATATTTGTTTGGATTAGAATTGGGCATTTTCCTGAGATGATAAATAACATGGGGACACTGTCTGGGGGAATTCCCACTAGAACCAGAGGAAAATTCTTATATGAGCAGAAGCATTTGAGTTTTAGTGTGATTGTTAGCTTAGGCATATTTACTAATTTTCCTATCTGATAAACAGGTTTCCTGCAATCTTTGCGGTTCAACATGAGAGCCTGTTCCGTCCACTGTGACATATACGATTAGTTTCTAAGTTAGAAAGTTGTGTTGATTTTTTCATGGTCTACTTCCCACCGTGAGTTACAAGTAGATGTACCATTAGTACTGTCATCACGATTTTGCTGACTATTTGAAAGTAGGTAATAGGTTATGTAAGCATTTTTGTGGTTCATATCATATACTCATTTAATACATTCATAAAGAAGTTATTCTAGTACCATTTTAAGAACATAGAAATTACCAAGATCACAAATAAGCTTGAAGTCACACAGCTGGCAGATACTGAAGCCAAAAGGAAGCCCAGGCCCATATGTGCTGATGCCAGTCCATAGTATGGCTCTCATTAATCACCTCTCGCCTGGATAATGAAAACAATTGTCAAGCTTCTGTTTCTGTTTTTCTTGGTGGTATTTTTGTTGTTTGTTTGTTCATCTCTCCTATTCTACAGAGAATCATAAGAAAGTAAGTCTGATGTTGTAAATTATTTTACTCAGACTGTATTGGCTCCTAGTTACTTCTAATGTGAATTACTGTTCACCATAGTACCACATGCTTAAAAGCTAAGACAACTGCCCATCACAGTCTTCTCCCACTTTTGTTTTCTACTCCAAGCTCCTGCATACTATACCACTTTTGTCCTACTGATATGAAAGATTTTGCCTTATCTCATGTAGCTTCTTGTCATGAAATGACAGGAAACACTCAGGTACGTTCTGGTCTAAATCCAGGATCAACCAGGAAGATGGTGAAACAAAACTTCCAAGGGGATTCTTGCCATATTCATTCTAGATTAGACATTCCTAATCTCCATATCCTGTATTCTTAAAGCTATAATTTGAAGAGATAGCCTCATACGCCCAATGTTATCGTTAGAAAATTAATACAAGCATGAAACGCCCGACACAGATTTTTATTTCATGAAAATTTATATTTACTACAATGTGTGGCTAAAGTCAACTTCAAAGTAATATTCAGTAATTCTCTATTTCACTCAGCACATTTAGAACACTCATTTAAATAATATAAACTCTTATATCAGAACTCACTGTCTTTTCTCTTTTAACAGGAAAGTAGCCTAGTGCAATAAGCCCTATTTAAATATTTGATAATCTCATGACTGAATAAAGTTTTAAAATTAGGTGAATGTCATTAATGATGTAAAATCTATCAGGAATAACATGCATTCAGTGTCCTAAGATTCTAATAATTCAAACAAAAATAAATTTCTGGACTTTGGACATGATGATAATTTTTCTCCTAAGAGTATATGAAGGAGTAAAAGGGTACAAGAAATACTGGGATAAAGAAGAACCCTCTTTCTATATATAATAGAGAATTTATAGTTAAGGGATATCTGCATTATCTGGAACTGAGGAGAAATAGTTGGAAAATTATGGGCTAAAGGGATTTGGAACATTTTTTAGATAAAGAGCCAAGAAGTCAATGAGGGAGAAACATCAAGCCTGCTGAGCGGTGGTCAGAGCCAGGTTGCGTGTGGTTGGTACAGACATTAGGGAATCTAAGTCTTCTTGTAATGGTTCTTTCCAGCATGGATATAGGCATAATGAAGGTGGACCTCACTGATTCCATGAGTAAGGTTTTCAAGGACAGCACAAAGTGAGAACAATGAATAAATAAATGAAGTATATAACTTTACTGTTGTGTAGACAAGTTAGGTCCAGATAAATTGAAACATATGATTTTCCAAACCAGTTTCTTAAAACCTTCAATAATATAAGCTACGGATATAGGATTTCCACAGTATACACTTCATATGCAAAACCCAGAGAACTAACAAGACAGTTTTAATACATATTTAATAAACAGCACATGGGAAGATTGTATTTTGAGTATGTGTTAAAATGTTCCATTACTATAATTTCTAAAATGCTTTTAGAATCCAATGTACAGAATGAAGTAAATGATTGCAAGTAATGTCAAAATCTCTTTGTTTGCTTGACTACTTAAAGAATAATGAATTTGAAGGGAAGAGAGTAGTTAATGAACAATGACTCATCATTTTTATATTTTACATTAGAATCAAAATAACTATGAGAGATAATGAATTCCAGTTGAGTTAGAGAATTAACCTACATAAGCATAATCTATTTTTAGATAACTGACAGGCTCTATAATAAATTGATACAGGCATAGGTTAGGTTTAACTTTTTTTCCCAATATCTCTTTTATTTGTATATAGTTTTATAGGATAATGGAAAAAGAAGAAAAGCCAAAAATTGAAGAAATGACATACTGAGGAAGGAAAACAGCATTAGAAAGACCAGCTGTATTATGTATTTATTTATAAAGAAAATAAAAAGAAAGATACTATTTATTTAAGACTATGTATTTTGAATATCCTGATTTCATCCACGTCTCTCAAGCTAGTCTCATTACCCTTACACTCAGGCGGTACAATTAATGTCATTTCTCAGCTGCTTTCTCCCTTTTATTCAGTCTAGCACCCTAGCCCATGGAAATACGGCACCCATATTCAAGGTGGATCTACCCACTACAGTTAACTTAATCTAGAAGCCTGCACTGTCAAATCCCTGAGGATGTTTTCCATGTTGATTCTAAATCTCATCGAGTTGGCAGTCAAGATGAATCATCACACATATCCTGAAAGGTTACTGAAAGCCTACAGAGAAGGTGGAGGAAAGATTGGAGGAGTCAACTGAGATGGAGGACGCTAGAACATGGCTGGCTGAATCAACTACACAGGGCTCATAAAGGTTCGTGGAGACTAAAGCTGCAAGCACGGGGCCTGCATGTGTCTACCCCTGGCCCTCTGCATGTATGTCATGGCTATTAGATGAATGCCTTAGTGGGACTCCTAACAGCGGAAACAGGTGCTTCTGTGACTCTTGTCTGCTCTTGAGACACTTTTCTTCCTACTGGGTTGCCCTGTCCATCCTTGATATGAGGGCTTGTGTTATGCTATCTTGTTTTTTCATGTTTGGTTGCTGTCTCTTGTAGGCCTGTTCTTTTCTAATGAGGCAACAGTGTTGGTAGGGGGTGGGGGTAAATCTGGGGAAGAGAGGTGGTGGGGAAGGGAAAGCTTGCAGGAGTGGAGAGAGGAGAAACTGTGGCCAGGATTATTGTGTGACCGAATAATCCATTTACAATGAAAAAAAAAATCAATTGTTATTTTTTATTTTAAAATTTTCAAATTGTTAGAATAAAATGAAAGAAAAATGGGTAGGAAAGAAGGAAGGAAGGAAAGGAGGAAAGGAGGACAAGAGGAGGAGGAAAAAGAACAGGAAGAAGGAGAGCAAGAACAAGAAGAGCAAGAAACATGCAAAGTAGATGCCCAGGATAGCTAAAGGGCTGTCATGGGTTACATACTTAACATAAGTGAACTTGTCCAGTAGCTAATACCTACACATCAGTAAAGTAAATTTATTGCCCATGTGGCTTTAGTAACATTAAATATGTTTTAGAGGATTTCGGAGATAATTCATTTCAATAACAGAGTTATAACTACATTAAATCACAAAATACCAGGTTCTTTAGTGAGTACAGAATGCATGTATTCACATGTATCTGCAAATTATACAAAAAGAAATTTGGCGTATTATTCAGAGGTATGTTTCGTAAGGTAGAGTTTCTGTCCTGCCTTGGCTTTCTCAACTTTGCCTCTTCAGGGGAAAATGAAACAAATTAAATTACTTCCCTAAGTGTTTTACCTGATTTTTCCAAAGGAAGGTGGCACCCAGAGGAAAGACCATTAGGTTTTACAGCATTAATTAAAAAAGCAAAAGAAAAAGAAAAAAAGAAAGAAATAAATAAAATCAACTAGCTTCCTTGAGAAATCCATTGTAGGGTAAAAAATTCCTCCTCTAAGTTATTTATTTACATCACAGTGGTGGACTGAGCCTCTTGGTTTAGGCCAAGAAAGAAATTCTCAACAAATTCCTGCTCTTCCATTGCAGCAAGTTCCTCCATCTTCACTATACTTCTGTCCACAGATCCTTTCTCCTTATTTGTTTTATTTTTTTTAATTGTAATCTAATTGCATCATTTGTCTTTCCCTTTCTTCCCAGCAAGTCCCTGATGATATGTTCTTCTTGCTCTCCCAAATATAACCCGGTCAGTATGTGTAATGTTAATTGCATGTTTGTTTTCAGAGCTGCCTGTTTGTATTGGTAAAGCAAATGGTGTGTTCTCCCCCAGCGAAGACTGCTCTCCCACTTGTAGAATCCCTTAATTGTTGATACTATTTTATGTAGGGTTGAGGTCTTAAGGAATTTTTTCTCACCCACTTTGAAATGTCCACTGCTATGATCCTTGTTCAGTTCATGATTAGGCAGTCATGTTGGGGAGACTCTATGAGTACAGCTTCTGACATTATTAGGAGACAATGTCTCAGAGAAAACGCCCTGCTTCTCTGGCTATTATACTCTTCCCACTTGCTCTTCCACCATGTTGCCTGAAAATGAGCTGCAGAAGTTATTTTGTAGATTTATCCATCAGAATTGGACCTCAGAAATCTGCATTGTGATGGGTTGCATTTTTCTCAATTTGTTGCAAAAAGTTTCTTAGATGTAAGGTGAATACTATACTTATCTGTGTGCATTAGGACAAATATTAGGATACAGTTAAGAGATTATTCTGCTTTAGTGAAGTTGTGGTTGTAGGGTTCACCTCCAGTATCTATGACTTCAGTAGTCCTGGAAGTTTGCTAGGTTTCTAGTACCAGGAATGACTTCCACCTTATCGATCAGGTCTTAAGCCCAAGTAGACAGTTGTTGTTACCAATAATTATGGAAGCTACTGTTACAGCTTAGCGGTATCATGCCATGCTGGTAGTTGTTGCTATTCACAGTTGTCACAGATAGTACAGCGCCTGTTAAGTATATTTTCTTTCCTGCCCGTTGAGCATATTTTCACTATCCTACTGAGACAGTCCTTCCAAGATACAGAAGCGAGCTGATTTTTTGTGGCTTATAGACTCTGGTGCCTTAGAAGGCAGGCCCATATTGTTATTATATCTGTCTGTTTGTAGGTGTGGGGTAGGGTGCTCTTCTTATTTTTGGTGGGCTTGGGTCGGGTATAGTCACTGGTGCACACCATAACTTAATATTAAGACTTTACTGTTGAAGACACTAAATACATTGGTAACAGAACATGAAAAAGTCAAGCTGGTACCAATCTGGAAGTTTTCTTTCTGCTGATTAACTTTCCTAGTACCAGAAAATGCAGTCCAGACTGCTGGAATACACCCCCTCCCCCAACACACACACACACACATAATTTTCAAATTGTGACTATTGTGAGCTACAATAACAAACACTGTGAAAAACATGCCTATAGGTGAAAGGGTAAAAGAGTGGTACATACATACATTATGGAGTAACCAATCACTCTTTACTTAGCTTTAAGGCCCAGTTAACCAGAGAAAATACAAGTCTAGTACTGTACATCTTGCCAACAACACATTGTTATGGAGCCCACAAGCCACAGGGATGAAACTACTGCTTCTAGTTAGTTGACTAGGCAGACATATTATCAAACTGTCCTGTAAATTTCTATCTCTACATACAGAGAGTAAGTCAGCTCTCAGACACAATCAGACAAGTTTCATTGTGCAATGGATGGCAGTTAAGAAACTCACAACTAATAAAATGTCAGAGAGTAAGTGTCTGTGGAATGCTCAATATAGAAGAGTTATCATGAAAGAGGAAACAGAGAGGGGGATTTCAGGGAAGACCAGAGCAAAACAGGATCTTCTGGATCTTCTGGACAGGACCTCTGTGCTCACGAACTCATAGTAGCTGTCATTGCCTGCATAAGACCTACTGCCCAGTTCCAGCATGGAATGAGTGGCTCATGAGACCCCACTAGATTATCCTTTGTGCAGGCCTTTGGTACATTTTTTTGATTGATGATTGATGATAAAGGCCCAGTGTAGTCAGGGTTATCCCTGGGCTGGTGTACCTGGGTAGTATAAAAAGGGAGAAAGACCAACACCAAGTAAATTTCTTCCACGGCCTCTGTGTCAATTCATGCCTGCAGGTTCCTTTACGAGATTTCTTGAATATCCTGAAAACCTTGATTTCTCTCAGCAACAGATTGTGACTAAAGAGTTAGTTGGAAGGTGAAACAAACATCTTCCTACCAAAGTTGTTTAAGGTCATGGTATTTTAGCATATCAGGATAAGCTGTAACAAAGACATCCACTGTGAGACTGTGCCTTGGACAGGAGCTCCACAAGGAGAGCAACAGAACCAGAAATTTGAACACAGGGGTCTTCCCAGAGACTCATACTCCAACCAAGTACCAGGCATGGAGATAACCTAGAACCCCTGCACAGATGTAGCCCATGGCAGTTCAGTGTCCAAGTGGGTTCCATAGTAATGGGAAGAGGGACTGCCTCTGACATAATCTGATTGGCCTGCTCTTTGATCACCTCCCCCTGAGGGGGGAGCAGCCTTACCAGGCCACAGAAGATGACAATGCAGCCACTCCTGATGTGATCTGATAGACTAAGATCAGAAGGAAGGAGAGGAGAACCTCCTCTATCAGTGGACTTGGGGAGGGGCATGAGTGAAGAAGGGGGGAGGGTGGGTAGAACAGGGAGGGGAGGAGGGGGAGGCTTATGGGGGGATACAAAGTGAACAAAGTGTAATTAATAAAAAAAAAACAAATAAAGACAAAACTAAACTAAATTTATTAAATCTCAATAAGGCTGTCTAAGCAGGACAAGGACAATTCCAATATCACTTAATACCCTAACATAAATAAGGAAATCTCACTGGTCCACACTAAAGGAAGACCTATAAGCAAGCAATTAGCAACTGATAAAAGCAGTTCCCCAGTGAACTGCCTTCTGATTGATTATCCAATACTAAATGGTCAGTGCTAGAAATATGTAAGTACAATCAACACTGAACAGAATCATTAGGTGATGTTTATACGTTGACATGAATATATAAAAACAACGTTTATAAAAGACGAGACCACAAATTTGGGAGAGCCAGAGGCAGGTATGGGAGGAATAAGAGGGAAGGTAGAAATGATTAAACTATACTTAAGTAAAATTTAAAAATAAATTTTAAAAAAGAAATGTACACTTACAAAAGAAATTGAAGTAAATGTCTTAGAAAAGAAATAGGTATTAATTGAGGAGAGAATATTCCATAGCTTGGTGAGGGGTTTTGATTACATGAGACTGTCATTCTTTCCTGGATAGCGTAGGTTTCACATGGCTCCATAAAAAAGAACATTGAGGCAGTAAGGAGGAAACATGTTATTTGCCTTTCTTCTGTTTATTAAAGTGGGTGCTTTAAGCTAAGCAAGACTCCTAGCAGATGTCCGGGCATCCAATGCTCTGCTTTGCTGCTATATCTTCCTTTTGTGACAGTTTCAGTACTGTACTGGGGCAGCATCTGCTGGGCTGAGTGAGCCCTCGTCTGTTTCCATAGCAACATCAATGATGCCTTTTGTTTTTCTTTCATCCTCACTCAAAAATTCTCAACTGTGATCTACGCTCAAAATGTGGATTACAGAGAAACACCTCCATGGAATGCTGAGATTTGCCTCATCCAATTCTCTTCTATCTATATGGTAAGAAAAAAAATAATACCATGAAGTCTTTTCCTTCATAAAAATCAACGCATATGAAATTGCATTGACTTATTCTAAAATGTTTCTTTAATACTATAGATTCTCTATTCTAATTTTTATATTTATAGTTTAGTAAGCTTTTGGAGTAGATGTGCTGTATCTCATATGATATATATCTCATATATATATGTATATAACATAAGAATTTAGCTACTGCCATCTTTCTATTTATATCTTTCAAAACTTTTAAAACGACAGTTTTGTCATTTTGGGGGGGTAAAGTCAGATAATTGACTGGGTATGCAGCATATAATAATTAAATCAGAGCAGTGCATTCTTATCATCAGTTACAAAACTGTAAACTTTAAAATTTTTTCTAGTTACTCCCTACCATGGCCTAGACATTCTGAAGCTGATGTTTTAGCCTTCTCTGTTTATTGAACCCTGAAAATCCTTCTTGCTGTCTCAGTGTGCTGTGTGTACTGTTTTCTAAGTTCCTTCTTTCCATCACCCTCTGATCTTCCCAGCATCTAGTGGTAACTACTCAATTTTGTCTTCGTGTAACAACTTAGTTTCTACAAATAACTGAGAAAATATAGCAATTCATTTTTTTTCTCTCTCTCTGACCTGTTAGCATATAGTGGAAAAGAGTTTAGTCATGAGGAGCAATTCCTAGGAGTTACCAAGTATGGCAGTATTAATTAGCCAACAATTTGACCAATTCCACATATATCACTGAAGCACCAAGTATGTTCTCTGCACACAAGTAATTTAAAGGGTAGATTCAACAAGAGACAATCAGACATTACGTATCTTTGAGAAACTTGATCATACACAGGTTGGCAGAGCTGGAATTTCTTGGATGATGAGGCATGTTGATGATGATGACTGTGCTTTGGCATCTAGGAATTTCTTTTTGCTGGAACCAATGTGCTTGCCCTTGCAGAGACTCTACTTTTCGAATATTCTTTTGCCTTTGGGAAGCAAGGCAACTTCATAAATAATTTCCTTGGCATATATATAAGCAAAGATAAATTGCTTACTATTTCACATATTTAAGAACCTTCAATGATCTCATAAGCCCATTAGTGCTCCACAGACAAATATTCTAAGCCCAGAGACAGACTATTTACACTACACCAGATAATTTCTGAAAAATCCCTGCTGTGAGTAAAGTTAACTCTGGACCCAAAGTATAGGTTAATTAATGAAACTCTATCCTCTCTCTGGAAAATTATGCATATAATCATTCTAAAAGTGAGCTATAATATACAAACATAACTTCATGTCTGAATATATATATATAAACATTTCACTTATTTCTTAAATATGTCACAGTGATTTTATTGCCTGCTGTATCATATTTAGCATTAATGAAAACTGTCTATGCACTGCATTTATGTGTCAGTGTCTCTTTTTTCACATTTTTTGCGATAAATAAAAGATTAATCTCTCTTGTATTTGCTCTAAGTCACTCTATAAAGTAATATGAAGGTGGTTGAAGAAGGCAATTATAAGATTTAGTTTTCTTTCTGAGAAGCTCAAAGTACTTATCTGTTGTTATTCAATTGATTTTATAAGATCCCCTTGAGACTTGTGGAAAACAGCTCTTTTATAACAAGAGGAATTAATGCAGAAACACCACATACTGTGTTAACTGTAAGAACAGGGGTATGAGTCACAACCTCTGTGTTTATGAAATGTTCTCAGCCCATTAGTTACTCTGGTCTGTCCCCGTGTTTGCTCAAACTGCCTCCTCGATAGGCTTCCAGAATAGAGATGGTTTAAAAAGGCTAAATATTTTATGAAACTCCTTCCTTGAAGTGAAAACAACACTCATTTTGTGTCAATTAGCTTCATTCATGGATTAACCCCGGTCTTCAAAATTCTCTATGAGAGTGTGAGGATCAGTGTCAAAATGTCAAAGCACAAAGGTTAGGCTAAACCGTTTAAGAATACACCATTACATTTTTATCCTTGATTAAATGCCTTTGGTTATTTTATTGTCTTCCAACATCATGTGTTTTCTAACTCTCTATATTTTTCATGCATCATCTTCTTCCAAACTATTTTATTTCTCATGAGATGAGCATCACTTGGCTTCCTACATGTTTGTGGATTGTTGTGGTTTTGCCTCATTACTTTTACCTCGTTCTTTCTCCTTACATACCATCATCTCCATCAAGTGACTGTCCAAATCAATATTCCATGAAACTTCAAACGTAGTTACCTCTCTTACTTTTAAATTTAAGTTACATTTGTATTTATGTTGTAGGGTTATATACACTTTTTACTGGTTCCTCTTCCTTTGAATTTTTTCAACCCTTCTTTTGTCAATTTCTATCATTCCATTTCTTTTTAGCCAAGACATTAAATTTTTTAAAGAAGAAGAACAATGACCTATCCTATCCCAATGACAACTAACATTGTTTGTGTGTACTTTGTTGCAGTGATTAGAAGCGAACCTAAGGCTTCACGCATGCTAAGCATGTGCTCTACCACTGGGCTAATAAACAATTCCAACCCAGTGTTTGTTCACATCTTATGTGCATAGTAAATATACAGTGAGGAAGTGTTATTTTACCAGCGGTCATAAGTGAATTTGAGACTAATTTAAGGCTTATGAAACCTTCAAATATTTGAAAAATATTCATTTGTGTCTATTTAGAATTAAAATATGAAAATCATACATTCTTACATCTTCAAATAAAATTACAAGTGGAACTCTGATGTTTTTCCAATTTTTAGCATCAAGTCTAAAATGTTATACCATATTTGTCAACTGGACATTTTACCCTGTTGTTTGTCCAGGCACAAACCCAAAGAATGCTCAAAAACGGTTGTGGAGAAAGGGGAACCCTCCTCCTTTGCTGGTGGGAATGTAAACTTGTACAACCACTTTGGAAGTCAATCTGGCGCTTTCTCAGACAACTAGGAATAGTGCTTCCTCAAGACCCAGCTATACCACTGCTAGGCATATACCCAAAATTTGCTCAAGTATACAATAAGGACATTTGCTCAACTATGTTTGTAGCAGTTTTATTTGTAATAGCCAGAACCTGGAAACAATCCAGATGTCCATCAGTGGAGGAATAGGTACAGAAATTGTGGTATTTTTACACAATGGAATATTACACAGCAATCAAAAAAGAGGAAATCATGAAATTTGCAGGCAAATGATGGGATCTAGAAAAGATCACTCTGAGTGAAGTATCCCAAAAGGAGAAAGACAAACATGGAATATACTCACTTATATAGACCTAAAAGATATGATAAACATAATGAAATCTATACACCTAAAGAAGATAATCAAGAAAGCAGACACAGGGTATGATGATCAATCCTCATTTAGAAAGACAAATGGGATATGCATTGAACGTATGACAGGAGTCTACTGCAGAAAGCATCTGAAAGACTCTACCTAGCAGTGTTCCAAAGTAGATACTAAGACTCATAACCAAACCCTCGGCAGAGTGCAGGGAATCATATGAAAGAAGCTGAGTTTGATGTGGAAAGGATAGGAGCTCCACAAGGACCAAACATATCTGGGCACAGGGTCTTTTCTGAGATGGACACTCAACCAAAGACCATGAGAGGATAAAACCTAGAACCTCTGCTCGGATGTGACCCGTGATAGCTCAGTAATCAACTGGTTTCCCATAGTAAGGGGAAGAAGGACTATTTCTAACAGGAACTCAATGACTGGCTCTTTGACCTCCCCACCTCCCAAGGAAGGAGCAGTACTGTTAGGCCACAGAGGAGGACCTTGCAGCCAGTCCTGAAAATACCTGACAAAACGGAGTCATATGAAAGGGGAGGAGGTCCTCCCCTATCAGTGGACTTGGAAAGGGGCAGGGAGGAGATGAGGGATGGAGGGTGGGATTGGGAGGAAATGAGGGATACAGCTGGGATACAGAATTAACAAAATGTAACTAATGAGAAAAATAAAATTTAAAAAAAAGCCATATGGAACCATATACATACATACATACATACATATATGTAATATGTAGATATTCATTTGAAAGATTTTAATTGTAATTATTCCACATAAGAAATAATACTGTTCCCAGAAGTCATGGACTGCTAAATAAAAGCCCAGGGCCAGGTGTGGAATACCTCCCTTCAAAAAAAAAGAAAAGAATGCTCAAAAACATTTGAAAATTTTATAATCTGTCTACTGAGTGGCCACACCCATGCATAATTATTATTTTTACTGCAACTGTGAGGTAACGTGCTAGCTAATCATGTTCATGATTGTAACCTTTATTTGCAACTGTTTGCCCATACTGCCCTAGACCACTTTATTTCTGAGTTGGTTCTATATAACTCACTGATTTTTTTTCTCTAATAGCCAACATTTCAACGAAACAAGTTTCTACTGAGTCATTATCATCACTGTACTGTTGTTAGTGGATCCACAATGCATATCAGAATGTGTAAGAAGTTATAAAATGTGAGTCATTTTATCAGGATATTCCAGTGTAGAAATTTAGTCTAAAGAAGCAATCAGAATTATGCACTGACATTCATGTATAAAGATGTCAGTTGTAGCATTATTTAAAAGTCAAAATGTTCTGAACATAAATGAGGCAAAAAAAAATATAGTCTATTTATAAATATGGAAACACATTAAGAGTAAAAAATATTTTAAATGAATATTATATTTCAAGGACAAATGAAACCAACACATGTTATATAGAATGCTTTATGTATTCATTTATTCAAGTGTATTTATTAGCACATATAATTTGTCAAATATAATTCAACGCATGGTTTAACCAGACATAAACAAAGATGCTACACTTTTAATGTTTATAATTTTATGCTGAAAACAGATAATAAAATGACAAGGAAATAAATATGAATTGTTAGATGTCTATGGTAAAAATGAAGATAGGTCTGATTCAGATATTTTTTTCCAGAATGACCAGAGAAGATAGAGTCAGTCAACAGAGTATATGGAAAAGTTCACATTAGATGAAGCAAATATTAAAGGCTGGATATTAAAAATTGCTCAGCAGTAGTTGGTATTCAAAATGAACAAATGAATGAAAGAATGAATTATTCAAATCCGCAAATTGTGATCTTAGCCTTAAATAGAGGCTTTATTGATTATCTCTGTAGAGTTATATCCTACTTTGTAACTGAGCTCTAACCATTAACAGGATAACGTATTAAGAATTCAAAAAATTTGTTATTGTGCCTCTATTTTTACAAGGGAACTTAAAGTCAAGAAGTAGACTATGTTCTGAAGTCAAACACTCTAGGAACAAAACCTAGCTATAAGGGCATTCCATATCCAAACTCTTTCTGCTGTATCTTACTGAAAGTATATGGCCAATGATATTTGAGAATGAACATGCTTCTGAGAAGTAAGAGGTAGACAGAGTCCCTTATAGGCAGACAGGTGTCAAGAGGCACCATGAATAGATAATAATGATGGTGAATTTCTGAAGTGGCTGGATTCTTCCTCCTCACTCTCCTAACCTGAGATAAAAGCCTGGCAGCATGAAACAAAGACACTGAAGCCATGATCTCCCATCAGTAGTGCCCACTGCTGATGGACTGGCTCTATAAATTCAAGGCCAGATCAGATCATAAATTCAGGTATGTTTAAACAGCAACTATGGGTCAATCAGCCATCCTTACTTCAAACTGAATAATGATAACTTAAATGAGGAAAATGTAAGACAAAACAAAACAAACAAACAAACAAACAAAAAATAACAACTTCAGCCTCCAGAAATAGATCTGGCATAGGCTTCCCACCTGAACCCAAACCTTCAACCCCATCACTGTTTGCTTTGCAAAAGGTCTTTGTTTGTGTGTATGTTTTCTCACCCTAATAAAGGCCTTTCTTTATGTTTATTTTGTCTTCTGTTTACTGGTCTGAAAATTTTCCCACTGCTACCTGTCAAGCTTGAGATTTTTCTTTAACTGGCAAAGAAAATGCAACAGATGAAGGAAGACCCTTAGATAGTAACACTGCTATTATAAAGAAAGCAAAATATGATAGACACCCACACCAAAGATAAAATGAAGCTTTAAATATGTTTTATAGTCATATGTGTACATATATGTGTAATTATATGATAGGGTTTAATATATATATATATAACTAGTCCCTGATAAATTTAACAAAGGACTATAACATCAGACTTGATTTTAATGAAAATATCTATAATTTGTATTGTAGGAAATCCCAACAGTAGTTATTACTTACATTTAACTACAATGTCTTTCAAAAGAAAATTATTCAGTTTTCCCATCACTCATTAGACTTAATCAGAGTTTAAAACATTTCCAGACTTCACATTTAGTACCAAAATTTTCTTGGAACTTCTCATTATTGTTTAGAAGAATTTTAACTCAGCAACATGCCAGCTAGGGCAAAGGATCACAACTAAAGACCTTGAGGTCTGTGATCAGGCAAGAATGAAACACCTTTTAATCGCTCTGGCTGGAATAAAGATACTCCATTACTGCACACCTTTCATCTTAAACAATGAAGGTAAAGATAGGTTTTAGAAGAAAGCACCTATGTGTCAAAGTGACATTTAATTGAGAGACAAAGTGACAAGTTAGAGAAAGATTTGAAAGAATGAGACAGAAATAGGATATGCCCAACTCTCAAGAGGACAGGAAAAAGAATCTACTTAAGAATAGTACAGTAGAATCGAGACAGTTGAGTAGGGTACAGTAGAGAGAGAGTGTAGATGATTCCATAGAGTTGAGAATAAAATAGAGTTCCATGGAGAAGACAGTACAGTACAGTTCAGCACACTACAGAACTGAAAGTTCAGTCAGTTCAGTGCAGTGGTGTTGAATTGAGCAGTCAGTTGGAACTGAGTGCAGTGGAGTTCAGTTTGGTGCAGTTCAATCCATGGAGTTCAGTGGCAGTTTTCCAAGCAGAGCACTCCAGTGAGAAGTGAGAGAAGCCAGTTTGAATTAGTTAGCTAGGTGAGGTGTTTTGAGCCAGAACAGCTAAGTTGAATCATCCAGATAAAGTTCAGAAAGAGCTAGAAAGGGTGAGCTTATTCAGCAGTAAGACTCAGAGACAACAATTATGTCTCACGGACACAGTAAACTTTTACATTATTGTATGGCAATTCCTTTTAATGCTAATTGGTATAGCTGTAAATAATCTAATTCTTTCTGCCTATTAAAAACGGAACTGAAATCATCTGCCCAGTTGTAGCTGGTAGATTATCTCCCCCAAAATATGCACATTCACCTCAGAATCATCCACAATAAGAAGCCTCAGCACCTAGAAACGTGCTGGATGCTCACCATATTTTCATCTGATGCTCAGAGCTCACCTGATTCTCAGTGGATGCTGGAAACTCACCTGTTTATCACATTAGGAAACACTGTGCCAAGCAGAGCTGTGTCTGAAGCTACCATTCATCACAACCTCTGTCCATTGAATTCTCCCGTACTCTTCAATCAAGTCACATATTTTGCATTGAAATGATCCATTTTACTCAACAAAGTTTGACACTGGAATCACTCTGCAAGCAAAAGAAGAAACATTTCCAGTTAGAAATTGGTAAAATATCAGTTTCTGACCCCATCACTTTCAATTCTCAGATACAAAATGGAAAGAATCACAACATATGACACATAAAGTTGTGTAAAGATGCAGCTTCATAAATAAAGTTCTTAAGAATGTGTTTGCTGCACAGTCAATATAAAAGGCGTGATTGTAAGTACCACGACACTTCGAGAGAGCTAGTCTCATTTTGATTATTCATGAATATTCCTGTCACTTTTTGTTTAAAATTATGTAAATCGTGTTTTGGAGAATTTGATTTTAGTCATTAAGAATTTAGTCACAAGAATATTTATATTTTAGAATACTTTCTGTTCCTTTGTTTATATGATTAAACATCAATAAAAAGTTTGTATTCTAATTAAAGTATTTGGCATCATAAAATATAAGAATAAATATTCACAAAGCTATGATGACAATGCTATTATAAACAGGAAGCCCCTTCTTTCAATTTGAAATCAAGCACTTTAAGTGTTTTCTCCCACACCAAAGCGTCCAATATCTATGAATTACTCCCATGTCATTTCTTTTATTGTTATAATTTTACTTAAATTTATGTATATGGATGTTATACTTTCATGCATGTATATGTGCCAAATGCATGTATGGTCACCAAGGAGGCCATAGAGGGTGTTGAGTTCTGCTGGAACTGGAATTACAGATGGTTGTGAGCCACTATATGCTGAGAATTGAACCCAGGTTATTTTAAAGAGTAGCCAGTGCTCATAACAGCTGATCCTTCTCTCCAGGCTTTCACTTGTCATTTCTAAATTGAGGTAAATGCATAAATACAACTAACTATGATGACTAATAATTAAAGAAAGAGCAAAATATCCCCTGTGGCCACACACATTTACAATGTAGAAGATGTTAGCACAAACAACAGAGAATTAGCTAAATTATAAAATTAAAGAAGGAAAGGGAGGAAGAAAGAAACACAAGCTTAACAGTGCAGGAAAAGAAAAAGCACAAATCCTAAAATAAGACATAATTTTGCACATAACACCAGAATAAATTTAGAATGCATAAACGACCGCTTGGCTCAAAGCTAACTCAAGAAAATTGTTTTAAATATGAATGGGTAACAGTGATGGCATGAAGTCATATCCAGCCTGGGGGACTATAGATATTATCCCATTACTGTCATGAAGGTGGTCTGTTGTAGGTGATGATTAATATTTACTATTGATACATCTTTTAGTAAAGCTTGCTGTTAATCCTAAACAGCTGTATAACCAAATAACCACACAGAGACTGGGTTTATTCAGTTAACCTAGATCACAATGCTGAACAATAGTTGTTTCATCCTAAACCTCCAAGCCCTCATAGTTTCCTAACATTTTGATTTCCCACATTATACTTGCTTTTAGTGATATATTAGGTCCAGTCCATCTCTCCACGTAGTTCCAAGATCTCTCCTCCAGCCTCTCTCCTAGCTCTCTCTCTTTTTTCCCTCCTACCTTTTCCTGTCCTCGGGTTCCTCCTCTCCTTCATGTCCTCTGACTCCTCCCCTCTCCCGCCTACTTCCTTTCCCTGCTCAACATTGTGTCTAGTTGCTTTATTTGGAAGTTTACACCAAGTTGGGACAAGATGCTTAGAATAAGTATCACGATGCAATATCCAGATTGAAACCAGAGAGTGGGGGAAAGAAATCAGCATTTGAATGAACAAGGGTAAGGTGTATACATTTCAAAAAAACATTATACCAACAGTGGCATAAAAAAATCATGGAAGAGAAGTTTACCAATCCTCTACATGCACTTTGACCCAATAAATCCTGAGCATAAAATATTTCCTGCAGACAAGGTAATGTTCATCAAATAATGACCATGATATCAAATAACAAACTTAATTATATTAAAATAATCTCTCTATAAAAAAATGAAATGATATGGTATTCTCTGAAATAGTACACAAGTATATTATTTAGCAAAAGTCATATTGCAAAGCAAATATGAACTCCATATCCGTTAACGAAAAAGTTATAAAATTGTGTACCTTTATGTATATCTGTGTCTGCAGATCTCCTCTAAACAGATATTCAGGCAATCCATAACAGGAATCACCATGCGGAAAGGACAACAAACAGCAGAAAAGCACATTAAAAAGAGACTTGTGATTTCCTTGTTTTTAATTGCTGAGTAGTATTCCATTATGTAAATGTACCACAATTTCTGTATCCATTCCTCAACTGAAGGGCAACTGGGTTGTTTCTAGGTTCTGGCTATTACAAATAAAGCTTCTATGAACATGGTTAAACAAATGTCCTTGTTGTGTACTTGAGCTTCTTTTGGATATCTGCCTAGGAGTCGTATAGCTGGATCTTGAGGAAGCACTGTTCCTAATTATCTGAGAAAACACCAGATTGATTTGCAAAGTGGTTGTACCAGTTTACATTCCCACCAGCAATGGAGTAGGGTTCCAGTTTCTCCACAACCTCTCCAGCATGTGTTTTTGATCATTCTGATGGGTGTAAGGTGAAATCTCAGGGTCGTTTTGATTTGTATCTTTCTGATGACAAAGGACACTGAACATTTCTTTTTTTTTTTATTTTTTCTTATCAGTTACATTTTATTAACTCTGTATCCCAGCTGTATCCCATTCCCTCATTCCCTCCCAATCCCACCCTTCCTTATCTCCACCCGGCCCCTTTCCAAGTCCACTGATGGGGGGGCCTCCTCCCCATTTATCTGATACTGTTTTATGAGGTATCTTCAGGACTGGCTGCAAGTCCTCCTCTGTGGCCTAACAGGACTGCCCCTCCCTTGGGGGTTAGGGAGGTCAAAGAGCCAGCCATTGAGTTCCTGCACTAAACATTTCTTTAAGTGTTTCTCTGCATTCTATATTCCTCTACAGAGAATTCTCTGTTTAGCTCCATGAAATAATGAAATTTGCAGGTAAATGGTGGGATCTAGAAAAGATCATTCTGAGTGAGGTATCTCGGAATCAGAAAGACACACACGGTATATATTCACATTTAAGTGGATACTAGACCTATAAGATAGGATAAACATACTAAAATTTGTACACCTAAAGAAGATAAACAAGAAGGAGGACCCAGGGTAAGATGATCAATCTTCACTCAGAAAGACAAATAGATGGACATTGGAAGTAGGAGAAAACAAGTAACAGGACAGGAGCTTACTGCAGAGGGCCTCTGAAAGACTACCTATCAGTGTACCAAAGTAGATACTGGGACTCAAATCTTAACCATGGGCAGAGTGCAGGAAATCATATAAAAGAATGGGAGTTAGTAAGACCTGGAGAGGATAGGAGCTCCACAGGGACCAAATATATCTGGGCACAGGAGTCTTCTCTGAGACTGACACTCCACCAAGGACCATGTATGGATATAACCTAGAACCTTTGCTCGGATTAAGTCCGTGGTAGCTCACTAACCAATTGGTTTCCCATAGTAAGGGGAACAAGGACTATTTCTGACATGAACTCAATGGCTGGCCCTTTGATCTCCCCCCAAAACCCTGCCAGGGAGGAACAGCCTTGTTAGGCCACAGAGGAGGACATTGCAGCTAGTCCTGATAAGACCTGATAAGCTAAAGTCAGAAGGAAGGGGAGGAGGACCTCCCCTATCAGTGGACTTAGAGAGGGGCATAGAGCAGATGAGGGAGGGAGGGTAAGATTGGGAGGTAAAGAAGGAGGGGGCTACAGCTGGGATACAAAGTAAATAAACTATAATTAATATAAAAAAATAAAAATTTAAAGGAGAGATTAGTATATTATTATTTTATTTTTGGAAATTTGTGTATTTGTTAGGTATTGTTAATTCAAACACTAAAACATAGAGGCTTGTCCAGTGGAACCAGCAAGCAGGGAAGACTACTAAAGTAGATGGATGAAAAAAAGTTATATGACACATATTTTGAAAATGTCATTAAAAAAAAAAACTCATCGATCTGTGTGCTAATTTAAAATGTTACTAAGAAAATATCCCAAGTAAAATGATGGTAATTATTTCATTAAGCAGAGGCTTAAACACTGCATTATCTGTAATGTTTCACTCAGTTCATTGGAATAATAATGAACTCATTTAAACTCGGTATTTGTGATGTGTTTTGTTCTAAACACCAGGTATCAGCTGGAGGGCAGACTCAGCACAACTCTCAGAAACACAGGCTTCACCTGCTAAGATGAATATAAAATACTTGAATAAATAAATGTCTGTCTCTAATTTCTGGAGTGTTTTTTAGAATCATTTGATTATATAACTACTTTTGCGCCTCGTCACTTTGAACACTTAAAATACACTTTCATTGACAGGCAATAGTGTCCTCTTCCCTTCCAGGTCAGAGTGCTCTTTAAGGATAGGTGATGATGGTAATAGCCAAGGGAAAGAGAGGATGAAAAAAGAAGACAAGGAGGAGGAAGGGGTTTAAGACTTAATTAAACAAAATTCAGAAGTAGGAATATTTTAACATCTGTCATCATGCTCTGTCTATAATCTTAGACCTCACAGAATTAAAAATGCTAAATAAGACCATTAGACGTAGAATTGCTTAAAGCACTCAGTAAATGCCTAGTAGATATAAAAGACTTTTGATATTTTCCTTGTTTCCAAAGGAGCCTTATGGGAAACATGGGTAAACATGAATAAATAAAATGCAACATGCTATCTGAATTGAGCATAAAGGTGAGAGGTAAAGGGCTCCATCATGAATAAACTATAATATTAAGCCTTTATTTATTTTGAGTACATTTTACACAGGTGGCCCTCAGTGTGATTTTTATAGGAATGGAGGATAGACTAGTTGTGGATAGCTGAATAAAAGAGGAGCTCTATGGTTAGAACTCCCAGAATAACATCTTACCAAAGACTGAAGTGCCGGGCATTTGTTTAACCTTCCACAAGTTTTCTCTTTTCTTTCCAGGACAGAAAGCAACATCCTATAAATGTTACACCAAATTATTCAAAACATTCTAGTTCATAAGAGCATCCTTGAACTTATACCCCAACTTTGGTCTTTGTGTTTTCAGACTTTCTATTAAGCAAAAAAAAAAAAAAAAAAAAAAAAAAAAAAAAAAAAAACAAGTGTATATGTAATGCTTGGTTTTGTTATTTCCAACAAAGTATTTTCTTGACAAAGAAAAATTCGGTTTTGAAAAACATTGCTATAAATGTGCATGCTATAGGAAAAACAAACTGACATAAATTTAAGCACAGAATTGATTGAAAATAATTGGGCAGGAGAGGTGGGTCAGAGGTTAAGAGCACTGGTTGTTCTTCCAAAGGTCCTGAGTTCAATTCCCAGCAACTACATGGTGGCTCACAACCATCTATAATGAGATCTGGTGTCCTCTTCTGGCCTGAAGGCATACATTCCATATGCTTTTAGCTGTTTTCCTCCTTCATGTCTACAACAAATCTTCTCTTCAACCCATATCCGGGAGAATCATGTCTTCATTTCCTTTACTTAATTTTTTTTTCATTCCTCTGGTGCTGAAACCGGAAATAGTCAACATTTACAATAAACAAAAGGCTGGGATGTTAGTCTCAAACTCAGGACAAATGTCCAACTGGGGTGCCTATTTAACTTATCAAAGGAGAGGATGGCTTCCCACTTCTCAGCAACTACCTGTTACAGAATTCTCTAGGCCAATAAAACCCACCCCCTACCCTGAACTCTCCAGCCCAAGGCTGGGCTTCCCTTCCCCCAGCTTCTCTGATTCCTGTATAACCCAAACATTTTGGTTAAGCTGGTCTCTTGGTCTCTTGACTCTGAGCTGGCTCCACTCCTGGATCTCTCTTGATCCATTGTCTTCCCTCTCCCTTCCTCTCTCTTTCTCTCTTGACCTAGTTCAGTCTGGACCCTTCCAAATGACTCTAGCTGTCTTCTCCCTCCCATCTACAGTGAACCATACCTTTGATCAGCCATGTCCATTTTTTTTTTTTCATTTGGTTGTAACTGACTTGCAGTTGGATCTCTGTTAAATCAGAGAAAGATGTCTATAAACATTATGCACAAAAGCCACAGAAGAAAGGCACATGAGTCCCAGCCCAGTGCATGAATTAGTGCCTGCTTGGGGCAGGATGTTGGAGGTTGAAGCGCTGCGTGGGATGGTGACACAGCCGGCATACTCCAAATCGCTGACATCAAGGAAGGGTGATTCTCAGTGAGTTCTCAAGTCTCTCTCCTAGCTCTCTCTGAAGATTATTTTGCTGGTGGATACAGAAATTGATTTCAGCCCTTCAAGATGTCTTTGGACTTAGAAGATCCTTTCCAAACACATAAAGTATTTTTGGTCTAACCAGTTTGCAGTCCTTCTCTCTGTATTAATATTTGATGTGTCCTTCAACTTTATGTAGAATTATTTTTCAAATCTAGGGGCTAAAATGAAGCCACTTTTTCCCTCAAAGGCAAGAGGATCTTCTATACTGGAAGGTTTTTTTTGTTTTTTTGTTGTTGTTGTTGTTGTTTTGTTTTGTTTTTTTGTTTGTTTGTTTTTGGTTTTTGTTTCTGTGGTTTTGTTTTGTTTCTCTCTTCAAATATTCAATGTTTCAAGTTGAGCATATATGTATCTCAGGTCTTTTGTAACTTTAGTTATCCATGTGAGAGTGGGACACCCACCTCTTCTAGAACATATGTCCAGCTACTTTCCCTGAACCTGATCCATGCCTCAGGGCAGTCACAACAATGGACTGAGCCTTCACCTCTCTTACCTTGGTACTCTGGTAGCTTTGCTTCAATAGTAAGAACAGAAACAGGATCTAGAGAGATAGCTCAATGGCCTGCTCTTTGATCACCTCCCCCTGAGGGGGGGGAGCAGCCTTACCAGGCCACAGAAGAGGACAATGCAGCCACTTTTGATGAGAACTGATAGACTAAGATCAGAAAGAAGGAGAGGAGGACCTCCCCTATCAGTGGACTTGGGGAGGGGCATGCATGCAGAAAGGGGAGGGAGGGTGGGATCGGGAGGGGAGGAGGGAGGGGCTTTTGGGGGGATACAAAATGAATAAAGTGTAATTAATAAAAAAATAAAAAAAGAAAGTGAATAAACTGTAATAAATAAAAAAAAACTGGAAAAAAAAAGAACGCTGGTTGTTCTTCAAAAAGGTTCCCAGCACTCACATGGAAGCTCCTCGCCATCATAGCTTTAGTAGACACAACGCCCTTCTTATGTCTGTACCTGAACTAGGCATGCAAGTGGTATACAGACCCAACTGCAAAAACAAACAAAAAAACAAACCCCACATGCCTTTTTCTAACTTAAAAAAAAAATTACTTGATATTTTTCTGCAATATTTCTTTGTTTGGCTTAGCAGTTCACTCTCTAAAGTTTAGATTATTTTATTCCAGATTCATCAATATCTAAGAAATTAAGATTCCTCAGATTTCTTTTTTTTTTAATTTTATTTTTTTCTTATCAGTTACATTTTATTAACTCTGTATCCCAGCCGTGTCCTGATCCCTCATTCCCTCCCAGTCCCTCCCTCCCTCATCTCCACCGTGCCCCTTGCCAAGTCCACTGATAGGGGGAACCTCCTCCCCATTCATCCGATCCTGTTTTTCAGTATAATCTATAGCCCTTCATGATTTTTCTGGTAGGCCTCTAAATGTGTTCTCCATTGTCGACCATGTTCGTTCTTTAATGCCACCTAGTTCAAATACTTGGGGATTCTTTGCTCTTTTGTGGCATTCCCATGCCACTGTTACTCTTGACCTAGCATGCTCAACCCCTTCTTACCTTCGTTCAAAGCCTGTCACTACATTATATCTCTATGGGTTTCTGAATTTTCTGTTTCTAAGCATATTGGAAACTTCTGGGAAAAAATAATATGTTGCCTAGCACTGAAGTATCTTAGTTACAGCCCACTCTTGTCCCACCTTACTATGTAAAAACATATTTCTCAGGCTTGTGAGTTTTTGAGCAGCTATTTCTCACAATCCCAAAGCTATTTAAAAGGGTTGAGTATTTCTGAATATTTCTGACTTTGTATCTTAGTGTATTTGAATTGCTGTAGCAAAGTGCCATCAACCCAGAAGCTTAGAAACAACAGCTATTTATTTCTCTCAAAACTAAAGGATGCAGAGTCAAAGATCAAAGACATTTATGTATTTCGTGTCTGAGAGGGCATCATCTCTTTGTTCATAGATTGGGCTTTCTAACTGCTTATATGGCATGAGGACCAAAGCAGCTTCCTGGGACACTAATCTCATTTATGAGAGCCTTGACCTCATGACTAATTGCAATGGCTCAAATTCTTAACAACTCATTAGGGACTAGGATTCAGCATATACATTTGTAGAATGGTGATGCTTTGTACCCAAACTCATAGAAGATTAAATTAACCAATATCTGTCTATCTCTTTTACTAAAAAAAATGCTAAGTTATTATATTCATGCACCTCCACATTCTCCTTTCTATATTTAATGAGATAAGCCATTTTCTTGTTTTGTTACATGATAACTAATCTAATTATAAAATAACTCAGCTGTATTTTCAGTTTAAAATGTATTATATTCAATTATAAAATAATTTCAATTACATGTTGTTTAAAATTTTTCAAAATTCAATGTGCTATGAAGTGCCTGGGATCTCATTTATTTCAGGTTCTGTTTTATTATTATTATTATTATTATTATTATTATTATTATTATTATTTCTGAAGCACAGCCTGTGATGCATTTAAATTTAAATTTCTGGGCAGTGATAGTCTTAATTGTCTTCTGACCACACCAGTACTGCCTTTACTTTCCCTGGAAGTGGCTCATTAAGGCAACATTCATGACAGTCTTTCAATGAAATGCTTACTTTTATACTCCTATTCGGTCTGCTCCTGACTGTTGATAGTTCAATGACATTTTGGAGACATTGTCCTCTTCTGGTTATTCTTGCTCTTCTGGGCATTGCTAGCCGCATTTCTGCTGTGGTCTCACTTTTCTGACTAGTCATTTTCAGGTTCAAGATAAAATTTCACTGTTGGTATCCCCATTTTAACTTCTCTGTGATTATTGTATAGAAGAAAAATAAGCAAACAAATTGGTTGAGTTCTACCTCTTTCACGAAGCCTGCTTTATAGATCTTAAGGCTTTTACTTCTCTTTACACACCCAGCACACCCTCTACCTTTAATTACTAGATATTTCTGTCCCCGGTGTTTTCTTATCTCCACAGGCAGTTGCTTCTCCCTAGTTAATTATAATTTTCTATTCATCTTAAAAGCTATTTCTGTCTCTTTTATGAAAACATAGAAAATCATGTCATCACTTACATCGTTATCTTTTCTTAGCATGTACTCAGTGCGGAAAAAACTCACCACATGCTCATGTGTTCAGTCTCTGATGTGCCTTGTGTGCATTCTTCAAATGAAAGAACTCTTTTCAATTCACAGATTTTTAGTCATTGACATAGATATCTATACAATTAATGCACACGGAAAAGTGCAATGTGGGGGGATTCACGATGGCAGTGATCACTGCACACCGTTTCTGAAAGGCAGAGGATTTGAAACTCCGAAATTGGTGAGTGGAGGGGCAACTGAAATCAGAAAATCAACATTGTGGCTCCCTGAAGGAGGGGGACACCACAGGAGCAGAGAACTTTTTGATTCAGGGCAGACTTCTCTGGGAATGGAGAGGAGCGCTTTCCTTCTTCCGGCCTCCCTCCCCCTTGGAGGAGCTGAGCCACAGAGCCAGGGGCACAGATCTTGCTGCCTGAGAACTAAGACAGCAGAGGCTGGAATACTAGCACTGCAGCCCCAGTCACCAGCATCACCTGCATCCCGAGCCCGAGATCTGAGGTGTAATCCTGCCTGGGTCCCATGCCTGCAAGTGGCCTGACTCACCAACTCCACAGAGCCTGACTGAAAGAGCCGCTCAGTCCCTCAGTGGCAGACAGCACAGCAGTCTGTGCAGCCACCAAAGTCCAGTGGACCTGCAAAACAGCCCAGGGGCACCAAGCTCTGAGCCACAGTAGTGGCTACACAAGACTCCCGGCAGGCACCTAGACACCCCAGTTTTGCAGCTGCAATTGGATTCCCAGGTACAGTGGCTGCGACACCACTGAGCTGTCTGAGTACACAGTTGGCTCAGCAGATCCAAACCCGCCAGTAGAGAACAGGAGGAACCCTTATGAATTTTGATTTGACCTGATAGAGAGTGAGTGCACTCCCAAGTGTCTGCAGAGCCCCAGATCCAGGATGCTTCTAAGCTAGCAGCTAGACATCAGAAATCTCCCACCTATACATCCATGGTGGGAAACAGAGGGTTTCGTACGCCAAGGAAGCCCGGGCTCTGTGGAGCTACTAGTGAAGTTTAGGCGAATAACCCCTGGAGCTCAGTTAGAGATGATTTCCAGTAGGCTGTAGGCCACTGACATACTCAGAGAATTTGCACAGGCAATCATCACCAGCACATGTGATAACTTCAGTGCCTGCAACACCTTCAGTGACCACAAAGCGCCCCTTCTTCACACTGAAGGCCTCTACATTCTCTAGCACCTAAAGTCAAACTTCCATGCACACACACACACTTGCCGAATTTGTCCTTCTGCACCTGTGAACTTTCCTTAGATAGGTACAGCTGAAGCACCAACGCACATGCTGAAACCATTGGACCTCTCTCATCTTCCTGAAGAATTCTCCAGATGCCAGAGAAAGACAGTACCAATCTGAACTGCAGAACCCAAGAACAAACAGTGCAGGTTACAGTTAAGCAAATGGCCAGGGTAGGTGAAAGAACACACCCACCAAAAATCAGGAAATCATGGCTTCACCAGTAACTCCCCAAATCAATGGATATTCCAATTCATCAGAAACAGAGGGAAAATGACCTTAAAGTTATATTTATCCGAAAAGTTCCAAACACAAAACTTCCAAGAAATATAAGATGTCATGAAAAGACGAAATCTAAGAATAATAGGAATTGATGAAAAAGAAGATTCCAGTCTCCAAGGTCCAGAAAATATCTTCAAGTAAATCATAGAAGAAAATTTCCCCAACTTTAAGAAAGAGATGTCCATAAACATACAAAGGGCCTACAGAACACCAAACAGATTAGAAGAGAAAAAAAAAAGATCCTCACGCCACATCATTGTCAAAACACTAAATATATAGAACAAAGAGAAGATATTAAAAGCAGCAAGGGAGAAAGGACAAGTAACATAAAGGTAGACCTATCAGAATCACACCAGATTTCTCATCAGAAACTATGAAAGCCAGAAGGGCCTAGGCAGAGTTCATGCAGACTTTTAAAGGATCACAGATGGCAACCCAAAATACTATACCCAGCAAAGCTTTCAATCAACATAGATGGAGAAAACAATATATTCCATGATAAAACAAAATTTAAGCAATTTCTACACAGCAAACAAGCCCTATAGAAGATACTAGAAGGAAACTCCAATCCAATGAAAACAACTATACCCAAGAAAACATAGGATACAGATAATGTCCCTACAAAAATTAAAAGAAAACAAGCAATGAATCACAGTAAGACCACCAACACCACAATAAAAGGAACTAACGTTCATTGGTCACTATTTTCTATCAACATCAATGGACTTAATTATCCAATAAAAAGACAAAGACTAACAGAATGGGTTCAGAAACAGGATCCAACATTCTTCTGCAGCCAAGAAACACACTTCTGTAAAAAAGATAAACACTATCTCAGAGTAAAGGGCTGGAAAAATGTTTTTCAAGCAAATGGACCCAGAAAACAAGCCGTGGTAGCTATCCTAATATCTACTAAAATAGACATTCAAACAAAATTAATCAAAAAAGATGAGGAGGGGCACTACATTCTCATCAAAGGAAAAAAATCCACCAAGAAGACATCACAATTCTGAACATCTATGCCCCAAATACAAGAACACCTACATTTGTAAAGGAAACTTAAATCACACATAATTCGCAACACCTTAACAGTATAAGATTTTAACACCCCACCATCACCAAAGGACAGATCATCTAGACAGAAGCAAAATAGGGAAATAAAGGCACTTACAGAGGCCCTAATTCAAATGGACCTAATCGGGGCGGAGCCAAGATGGCGACTAGCACACACAGTTTCCGAGCTGTGGAAGAGATAAAGTTCTGAGTTGATGAGTGGAAGAACTTCTGAAGCCAGGGAAACAACCTGAGAGAATTTCTAAAAAACAGGGAACATCGCAGGAGGTGAAAACCTTGGTCTCCGGTCACCCAGGGACTTGTTTGGGGAAGGTGAGAAACGATCCTTTGATCTCTCGGCACTCCCCTCCCCCAGACCTCCCTCCTCCTCAGCACAGCGGACTCGCCTTTCTCAGACTCAGCTTTCTCAGCACAGACCTAACTGCCTGGGGCCTGCAGCCACTGAGGCGGAGCCCCAAGCCCTTTATCGGCAAAGGCCAGCAGTACTGTGTCTCGGGGCCCCAGATTCGCGCGGCGGCTGCACCATCCTCCCAGGGCCCGAGTCTGCTAGACGCTATACTAGCTCCGCAGGAGCGCCATCACTGACGGTACAGCCCGCCCAATCCCACAGTGACAGAGAATACGCTATATACTCACCAAAACCAGACAGAAACACCATACAAGCTAGACACACCAGACGCTGGGCCTCCGAAGCTTGGAGAGCACAGTGAAGAGACCCCAGGACTTCCCAGAAAGCATCTGGACTAGCAACCCAGTCTCCAGTTACAGCGGGACTTTCTAACCTGGCGGCGGAGCAGCACTGAGCTGGCGGGGCACATCAGCCCTCCAGTTTAAGACTAACTAGGGCCAAACCAGAGAACAGAAAGGCTGGTTACCCCGATTCCCAACGACATGACCACCCTGAAATCTCCAGCTGCAGCAAGACCTCATAACCTGGCAGTGACAGCAGCACGGAACTGGCAGAGCACATCAAAGAAGCAGAGCCAAACCAGAGAACAGAGAGCCCAGATACCCCGATCTCTGCCAAGTGACCTGCCTGTACAGCTAGTCCTCAGCACACGCTAAGGACACGGGACCTCTCTCAACTTCCTGAAGAATTCTCCAGACTCGAGAGAGAGACAGTACCAGTCTGATCGGCAGAATCCAAAAACAAACAGGGAAGGTCTCAGATAAGCCAATGGCCAGGGGTAGGCGAAAGAACACTTCCAACATAAATCAGGACATCATGACTTCACCAGCAAACCCCAAAATCGATGGATACTCCAATTCATCAGAAGCATAGGAAAAAGACCTTAAAGCCATGCTTGTTCAATTATTTGAGACTCATAAGGAGGAAATGAACAAATCTTTCAAAGAGTTGGCCAGTCAATTGGAGGTAAAGAAAGAAGAAATAGACAAAACCCTTAAAGAAACACAGGCAAACATAGCCAAACAAATAGAGGCACAAGTAGAGAAAAAAAATAGTGGCATATAAAAAGGAAATGAACAAAGAAATAGAGTCCATCGTAGAGAGACAGGAATCCAAATTCAAACACATGGAAGAAATGGTGCAAGGCATGAAAACAGAATTAGAATCAATAAAGAAAACACAAAATGAGAAAACTCTTGAGCTGGAGAACTTGGAGAAAGGATCAGGAACCACAAAAGTAAGCATCACCATCAGAATACAAGAGATGGAAGAGAGAATCTCCGGAGCTGAAGACACACTTGCAGAAATTGATACTTCTCTCAAAGAAAAAGTAAAATCAGAAAAGTTCCAATCACAAAATATCCAAGAAATCAAGGATGCTATGAAAAGACAAAATCTAAGAATAATAGGAATTGATGAAAAAGAAGACTCCAGGCTCCAAGGTCCAGAAAATATTTTCAAGAAAATCATAGAAGAAAATTTTCCCAACTTAAAGAAAGAGATGTCCATAAATATACAAGAGGCCTACAGAACACCAAATAGACTAGACCAGAAAAGAAACACATCACGTCACATCATAGTCCAAACACTAAATCTACAGAACAAAGAAAAGATATTAAAAGCAGCAAGGGAAAAGGCCAAGTAACATATGAAGGTAGACCTATCAGAATCACACCAGACTTCTCATCAGAAACTATGAAAGCCAGAAGGGCCTGGGCAAGCATCATGGAGACTCTACGAGATCACAAATGTCAACCCAGACTACTATACCCTGCAAAGCTTTCAATCAACATAGATGGAGAAAACAAAATATTCCATGACAAGACTAAATTTACGCAATATCTATACAGCAAACCAACCCTACAGAAGATACTAGAAGGAAAATTCCAATCCAACGAAAACGAATTCACCCAAGAAAACAGGGCATACAGATAATATCCCAACAAAAATGAAAAGAAAACAAGCAATGAAACAGGGTAAGATCATCGACTCCATTACAAAAGGAACTAACATGCATTGGTCAATATTATCTATCAATATTAATGGACTCAACTCACCAATAAAAAGACACAGGCTAACAGAATGGTTATGGAAACAGGACCCAACATTCTGTTGCATCCAAGAAACACACCTATGCAACAAAGATAAACACTACCTCAGAGTAAAGGGCTGGAAAAATGTTTTTCAAGCAAATGGTTCCAGAAAACAAGCTGGAGTAGCCATCCTAATATCTAATAAAATAGACTTTCACCCGAAATTAATCAAAAAAGATAAGGAGGGCCACTATATTCTCATCAAAGGAAAAATCCAACAAGAGGACATCACAATTTTGAATATCTATGCCCCAAATACAAGAGCACCTACATTCGTAAATGAAACAATATTAAAGCTTAAATCATACATTGATCCTAATACCTTAATAGTGGGAGACTTCAACACTCCACTCTCATCAAGGGACAGATCAACCAGACAGACACCAAATAGGGAAATAAAAGCACTCACAGAATCCCTAAATCAAATGGACCTAAGAGACATCTACAGATCTTTTCACCCAAACTCACAAGAGTACACCTTCTTTTCAGCACCACATGGAACCTTCTCCAAAATAGACCATATAGTTGGTCAAAAAGCAAGCCTCAACAGATACAAAAGCATTGAAATAATCCCTTGTATACTATCTGACCACCATGGACTAAAGCTGGACATCAGCAACAACAGAAACAACAAAAAGCCGACACGCACATGGAAACTGAACAACTTACTACTCAATGACAGCTGGGTCAAGGAAGAAATAAAGAAAGAAATTAAAGACTTTCTAGAATTCAATGAAAATGAAGGCACAACATACACAAATTTATGGGACACATTGAAAGCAGTGCTCAGAGGAAAATTTATAGCACTAAGTGCCTACAAGAAGAATTCCGTAACATCACATACAAACAACTTAATGGCCCAACTGAAAAACCTAGAAAAAAAAAGACGTAGATACACCCAAGAGGAGCAGACAGCAGGAAATAATCAAACTAAGGCCAGAAATCAATCAATTAGAAACAAATAAAACTATTCAAAGAATCAATGAAACAAAAAGCTGGTTCTTTGAGAAAATCAACAAGATAGACAAACCCTTAGCCAAACTAACTAAAAAGCAGAGAGAAACTATCCAAATCAGCAAAATCAGAAAGGAAAATGGGGACATAACTACAGACACTGAGGAAATCCAAACGATTATTAGGTCATACTACAAAAGCCCATATGGCACAAAATTTGAAAATCTAAATGAAATGGATAACTTTCTTGACAGATTCCATCTACCAAAATTAAGTCAAGATCAGGTAGAAAGACTGAATAGCCCTATATCTCCCAAGGAAATTGAAGCAGTCATTAACAGTCTCCCCTCCAAAAAAGCCCTGGACCAGATGGCTTCAGCGCAGAATTCTACAAGACCTTCAAAGAAGTACTAACACCAATTCTCCTCAAACTATTCCACAAAATAGAAATAGAAGGAACACTGCCAAACTCATTCTATGAAGCCATAGTCACCTTGATACCTAAACCACACAAAGATCCAACAAAAAAAGAGTACTTCAGACCTATCTGTCTTATGAACATTGATGCAAAAATACTCAATAAAATACTTGCAAACCGAATCCAAGAACACATCAAAGATATCATCCACCATGACCAAGTAGGCTTCATCCCAGGAATGCAAGGGTGGTTCAACATACGGAAATCCATCAATGTAATCCACCACAGAAACAAAATGAAGGAGAAAAACCACATGATCATCTCCTTAGATGCTGAAAATGCATTTGACAAAGTCCAACACCCATTTATGTTTAAAGTCTTGGAGAGATCAGGGATACAAGGCACATACCTAAAGATAGTAAAGGCAATATACAGCAAGCCTATAGCCAACATCAAACTCAATGGAGAGAAACTTAAATCAATCCCACTGAAATCAGGGACAAGACAAGGCTGCCCACTTTCTCCATATCTCTTCAACATTGTACTAGAAATCCTAGCCAGAGCAATAAGACAACTAAAGGAGATCAAGGGGATACAAATCGGAAAGGAAGAGGTCAAAGTGTCACTATTTGCAGATGATATGATAGTATACATGAGCGACCCTAAAGATTCAACCAGAGAACTTCTTCAGCTGATAAACACCTTCAGCAAAGTGGCAGGATACAAAATCAACTCAAAAAAATCAGAAGCCCTCTTGTATACCAAAGACAAAAAGGCTGAGAAAGAAATTAGGGAAACAACACCCTTCACAATAGCCACTAATAACATAAAGTACCTTGGTGTGACTCTAACCAAGCAAGTGAAAAACCTGTTTGAGAAAAACTTCAAGTCTTTGAAGAAAGAAATTGAAGAAGATCTCAGAAGATGGAAAGATCTCCCGTGCTCATCGATTGGTAGGATTAACATTGTGAAAATGGCCATCCTGCCAAAAGCAATCTACAGATTCAATGCAATTCCCATCAAAATACCAACTCAATATTTACAGACCTTGAAAAAAAGATTTTCAGCTTCAAATGGAGAAACAAAACACCCAGAATCTCCAAAACGATCCTGTACAACAACAAATCATCTGGAGGTATCTCCATTCCCGATCTCAAGCTGTACTACAGGGCAACAGTAATAAAAACTGCATGGTATTGGCATAGAAACAGAAAGGAGGATCAATGGAACCACATAGAAGACCCAGAAATAAACCCACACACCTATGAATACTCAATATTTGACAAAGAAGCCAAATCCATTCAATGGAAAAAAGACAGCATCTTCAACAAATGGTGCTGGACCAACTGGATGTCTACATGCAGAAAAATGAAAATAGATCTCTATTTATCACCCTGCACAAAACTAAAGTCCAAGTGGATCAAGGACCTCAACATAAAACCAGATACTCTAAATCAGTTGGAAAAAAAAGTGGGGAACAGCCTAGAACTCATTGGCACAGGAGACAACTTCCTGAACAGAACACCAACAGCACAGGCTCTAAGAGCAACAATCAATAAATGAGACCTCATGAAACTGAAAAGCTTCTCTAAAGCAAAAGACACAGTCATCAAAACAAAACGACTGCCTACAAATTGGGAAAGAATCTTCACCAACCCTTTATCTGACAGAGGGCTAATATCCAGTATATATAAAGAACAAAAGAAGCAGAAAAGCAACAAACCAAGTAATCCCATTAAAAAATGGGGAACGGAGCTAAACAGAAAATTCTCGAAAAAAGAACATCAAATAGCAAAGAAACACTTAAAGAAATGCTCAACCTCATTAGCCATTAGGGAAATGCAAATCAAAACAACCCTGAGATTTCACCTTACACCCATCAGAATGGCCAAGATGAAAAACTCAAGTGATAGCACATGTTGGAGAGGTTGTGGAGAAAAGGGAACCCTCCTCCATTGCTGGTGGGAATGTAAACTGGTACAACCACTTTGGAAGTCAATCTGGCGCTTTCTCAGACAACTAGGAGTAGTACTACCTCAAGACCCAGCTATACCACTCCTAGGTATATACCCAAAATTTGCTCAAGTACACAACAAGGACATTTGTTCAACCATGTTCGTAGCAGCTTTATTTGTAATAGCCAGAACTTGGACCCAACCCAGATGTCCATCAACGGAGGAATGGATACAGAAATTGTGGTATTTTTACACAATGGAATACTACTCAGCAATCAAAAAGGAGGAAATCATGAAATTTGCAGGCAAGTGGTGGGATCTAGAAAAGATCATTCTGAGTGAAGTATCCCAGAAGGAGAAAGACAAACTTGGTATATACTCGCTTATATAGACCTCCAAGATATGATAAACATAATGAAATCTACACACCTAAAGAAGATAATCAAGAAAGTGGACACAGGCGAAGGTGATTAATCCTCATTTAGAAAGACAAATGGGATGTGCATTGAACTTATGACAGGAGTCTACCACAAAAGGCATCTGAAAGACTCTACCTAGCAGTGTTTCAAAGCAGACACTAAGACTCATAACCAAACCCTTGGCAGAGTGCAGGGAATCATATGAAAGAAGGGAAGTTAGTATGATATGGAAAGGATAGGGGCTTACAAGGACCAAATATATCCGGGCACAGGGTCTTTTAAGAGACTGACACTCAACCAAGGACCATCTATGGATATAACCTAGAACTTCTGCTCGGATGTGGCCCGTGGTAGCTCAGTAACCAAGTAGTTTTCCAAAGTAAGGGGAACACGGACTATTTCTAACAGGATCTCAAGGGCAGGCTGTTTGACACCCCCCCAGGGGAGGAGCAGTCTGTTAGGCTACAGAGGAGGACTTTGCAGCCAGCCCTGAAGGTACCTGATAAAACAGGGTCAAATGAAAGGGGAGGAGGTCCTCCCCTATCAGTAGACTTGGAAAGGGGCAGGGAGGAGACCAGGGAGGGAGTGCGGGGCTGGGGAGGGAATGAGGGAGCTGGATACAGCTGGGACACAGAGTTAACAAAATGTAACTAAAAAGAAAAATTAAATTAAAAAAAAAGAAGATGACATAAGGAAAAAAACAAAAAACAAAAAACAAATGGACCTAATTGATGTCTACAAAACATTTCACCCAAACTCAAAAGAATAAACCTTCTTTTCAGCACCTCATGGAACCTTATCCAAAATAGACCATGTAGTTGATTACAAAGCAAGCCTCAACAAATACAAGAAAACTGAAATAATTCCCTGTATTCTATTTGACCACCGTGGACTAAAGCTGGACCTCAACAACAATAGAAATAACATAAAGCCTACACACACATGGAAATTGAACAGCTTGCTACTCAATGACAGCTGGGTTAAGGAATAAAGAAAGAAAGGAATTAAAGACTTCCTAGGATTCAATGAAAATGAAGGTACAGCATACCCTAATTTATGGGATACAATAAAAGCAGTGCTCAGAGGAAAATTCATAGCACTAAGTGCCTTCAAGAGGAAATTTGTAACATCTCAAACAAGCAACTTAATGGCCCAACTGAAAGCCCTGGGGAAAAAAAAAAAAGAAGCAGATACACCCAAGAGGAAATAGTTGGCTGGAAATAATCAAAATTAGGACTGAAATAAATCAATTAGTAACAGATAAAACTATTCAAAGATTCAATGAAACACAGAGCTGGTTCATTGAGATAATCAACAAGATAGACAAGACAAGCCTGTAGCCAAACTAACTAAAAGGCAGAGAGAAACTATCCAAATAAGAAAAATCAGGAATGAAATGGGGGACATAACTACAGACATTGAGGAAATCAAAACAATCATTAGTTCGTACTACAACAGCCTATATGCCGCAAAATTTGAAAATCTAAAGCAAATGGAAAATTTTCTTGATAGATTCCATCTACCAAAATTAAATCAAGATCAGGTAGAAAGACTGAATGGCCCGAAATCAAAACAGTCATCAACAGTCTCCCTTCCAAAAAAAAAGCTCTGGACAGAATCCAAGAACAAAAAAAGACATCATTCATCATGACCAAGCAGTCTTCATCCCAGTCATACAAGGATGGTTCAATATATGGAAATCCATCAATGTAATCCAACAAATAAACAAAGTGAAGGAGAAAAACCACATCATCATCTCCTTAGATGCCAAAAAAGCATTTGACAAAATCCAATGCCCATTCATGTTTAAAGTCTTGGAGAGATCAGGGATACAAGGCACATACCTAAATATAGTAAAGGAGATATACAGCAAGCCTATAGCCAACATCAAATTCAATGGAGAGAAACTTAAATCAATCCCACTGAAATCAGGGACAAGGCAAGGTTGCCCACTCTCTCCATATCTCTTCAACATAGTACTTGAAGTCCTAGCTAGAGTAATAAGACAAGTAAAGGATATCAAGGGGATACAAATCAGAAAGGAAGAGGTTAAAGTTTCACTATTTGCAGATGATATGATAGTATACATGAGTGACCCCAGAGAACTCCTTCAGCTGATAAACACCTTCAGCAAAAGTGGCTGGATACAATATTAATTCAAAAAAATCAGAAGCTTTCCTGTATACCAAAGACAAAATGGCCGAGAAAGAAATCAGGGAAACAACACCCTTCCCAATAGCCACTAATAACATAAAGTACCTTGGAGTGACACTAACCAAATAGGCAAAAGACCTGTTTGAAAAAATCTTCAAGTCTCTGAAGAAAGAACTGAGGAAGATATAAGACGATATAAGATATAAGATCTCCCGTGCTCATGGATAGGTAGGATTAACATAGTAAAAATGGCCATCCTGCCAAAAGCAATCTACAGATTAAATGCAATTCCCATCAAAATATCAACACAATTCTTTATAGACCTTGAGAGAAAAATTATCAACTTCATATGGAAATACAAAAATTCCAGAATCACTCTACACAAAACTAAAGTCCAAGTGGATCAAAGACCTCAATATAAAACCAGATACACTAAATCAGTTAGAAGAAAAAGTGGGGAAGAACCTGGAACTCATTGGCACAGGAGACAACTTCCTGAACAGAACATCAACAGCACAAGCTCTAAGAGTAACAATCAATAAATGGGACTTCATGAAACTGAAAAGCTTTTGTAAAGCAAAAGACAATGTCATCATAACAAAACAACAGCCTACAGACTGGAAAAGGATATTCACCAACCCTATATCTGACAGAGGGTGATATCCAGAATATATAAAGAACTAAAGAAATTAAAAAGCAATAAATCAAGCAAGCCAATTAAAAAAGGGGGCACAGTTGTAAACAGAGAATTCTCAGCAGAGGAATGCAGAATGCAGATAAACACCTAAAGAAATGCTCAACGTACCTTAGCCATCAGAGAGATGCAAATCAAAATGACCCTGAGATTTCACCTCACACCCATCAAAATGGTTAAGATCAAAAACTCAAGTGACAACACATGCTGGAGAGGTTGTGGAGAATTGGGAACCCTCCTCCATTGCTGCTGGGAATGCAACCACTTTGGAAATCAATCTGGAGCTTTCTCAGACAATTAAAAATAGTGCTTCCTCAAGATCCAGCTATACCACTCCTAGGCATATATCCAAAAGATGCTCAAGTACACAACAAGAACATTTGTTCAACCTTGTTTGTAGCAGCTTTATTCATAATAGCTAGAACCTGGAAACAACCCAGTTGTCCCACAGTTGAGGAATGGATACAGAAATTGTGATACTTTTACACAATGGAATACTACTCAGCAATTAAAAACAAGGAAATCATGAAATTTGCAGGCAAATGGTGGGATCTAGAAAAGATCATCCTGAGTGAGGTATCCCAGGAGCAGAAAGACACACATGGCATATACTTACTTATATAGACCACTAAGATAGGATAAACATACTAAAATATGTGCACCTAAAGAAGATAAACTAGAAAGAGGACCCAGAGTAAGATGATCAATCCTCCCTTAGAAAGAGAAATGGGATGGACAGAAGGAGAAAACAAATAACAGAACAGAAGTCTACTGCAGAAGGCCTCTGAAAGACTCTAACTAGCAGTGTATCAAAGCAGATGCAGAGACTCATAATCAAACCTTGGGGAGAATGCAGAGAATCATATGAAAGAAGGGGGAGTTAGTATAACCTAGAGAGGACAGGATCTCCACAAGGACAAAATATATCAGGGCACGAGGGCCCTCTATGAGACTGTTTCTCCAACCAAGGATCATGTATGGATATATCCTAGAATCCCTGCTCAGATGTAGCCCCTGGTAGCTCAGTATCCAAGTGTGTACCTCAGTAAGAGGAACAGGAACTATTTCTGACATGAACTCAATGACTGGCTCCTTTACCTCCTCCCCCCCTCGAGGGAGGAACAGTCTTACTAGGCCACATAGGAGGATATGGCAGCCAATCCTGAAGATACCTGATAAGCTAGGGTTAGATGGAAGGGGAGGAGGACCTCCCCTAGCAGTGGACTTGGAAAGGGGCAGGGAGGAGATGAGGCAGGGAGAGTGAGATTGGGAGGGAATGAGGGAGGAGGCTTCGACTGAGATACAAAGTAAATAACCTGTGATTAAGATAAATAAAAAAATAAAAATTTAAAAAATGAAATAAATAATAAAAGTGCAATAAATAAGTGAACAATATAAATGTAAATTTTACATATACACACTATTAAAATATTAGCATAAATATCAACAGCAATACTTAAAACTGAGAATATATTACCCATAAACTTTGATCTGCAGGTACCAGCTACTAAAACTATGAGGAAATAAATTTTGTTTTTTAAATTATTCTGTCTATAAAAATTAGATGCCTCAATTCAAGAAAAGTAACACAGTAAGACATAGCACTTGAAAGGCTTGGCATGAGATCACTTACAAAAGTGAAAGTCAAAATATTCAGTGGTAAAATAGTCTTCAACAAGTAGTGCCAGGGCAGGTGGATACCAACATGCAAAAGAATGGCCGTGGCTATTGTGTAACTCAGAATAAACCGTATGTCTCAGTGTACAAAGGGAAACAGAACTACACAGCTTTGTGGCCTTGGATGAATAAGTGGTTTCTTAGATGACTCCAAAACCAAAATAGGAAAAAAATAAAAACAAAAACAAACAAACAAAAAGGGGGTGATACCCAAAGTAAAGATAAATTATACAAGATCAACTCTTTTAACTTATAGTTCAGAGAACATAATCCTAAAGGTGCCTAAAAACTCAAAGATTAGCACGTGTGTCTGAAAATCATCATATCGTAAGGCATAGGTGTCTAGCATCACTATGAACCCTTATCATTGAACAATATAACAGTAATTATAGTGAAAAATAGCCAAAAGTTTGAATCTACATCTTATGACACTATATACACACATACATATATACAATGTCAATAATTTGTAAAAATATGGCTCATAGCTAACTATTTAGCTCCTAAGATGGCTATAATCAAAAAAGGTAATTACACTGTTGGTGAAATTTTGACAGTTCTTCAAAAAGTTAAACAGAGTTACCACACAATCCAGCAATTTTTCTCCTAAGTAGGTCTACAAATTGAAAACACACATCTAGATAAAAAATTCTACAAAGGCGATCATAGTATCAGTATTCTTAATATCCACACAGTAACCAATAAGCCCCGCTGTTTAACTGTTAAAAAGAAAATAAAGATGAGATTCAGACAATAGAATATTATTTCACCATTGAAAAGAATGAAGTACTAACACTGCTTTGACCTGGATAGGCCTTAAAACTACTAAATAAAATGAGGGAGGTAAAAATAAAGATTACACGTAACATTATTCTATTCATACGAAAGAGCACTTATGTGTTAGTGTTGTCGAAGGCAGTGTGAGAGAACAGTGAGGAGCTGCTGCTAAGAGGTGTAAGAGATTTTTCACATGAAGAAAACAGAAAACTCACAGTAGTGAATTTAATGATTGTGAACAACAGATCAGTGTTACGGGGAAATATAAAAATGTTGTGCAGTTACCATGGAGAGGCTTGATTATGTTTTAGAGGTCAAGGAAGATTTCCATAGATGTAAGCTAGAATCCAGGAGGTAGAGCATGGCTATCAGTGTGTATGTGTGTGTCAAAGAATGAGTGAATAAAGGATTATGTTAGACTTTATTGCTGTGACCAAGTACCTGAGAGAAATTAAGTAACTAATTGATTGAAAGAAGCAGGCTGACATTTTCTGAGGCTTTATTTGAGGGTTCTCTGCTGTGTGGCTCTGTTGATTCTTGCACACTCTGTTGAGTGTGCAAAGGCAGGTGGGAAGTGCTACTTCACTTGTGGACTGAAAGCAGAAAGAGACAGGAAGTGCTGGTCCAACCTGCAAAAAAAGGCCTTCAATCTTCAGTCATCTATTTCCTCCAGCTCGACACAGCCTTCTTTCTTAACGTTTATTCTTGTTTTAATTTTGAGAATTTCATATATGAGTAATTAGGCCATTTCCATCCCATTACTTTCCCCCTCCAACATTCCCAGTGCCATTCCCAACCCAAGTACCTTCCAAATTCGTGACCACTTCTTCTTTAATTACTGTTATGTATGTATTCCACTCAGCCAATTTAGTGTTCCCTTTATTTGTATGTGTGTTGGAAGATGTTTTTTTTTTAATTTTATTTTTTTCTTATCAGCTACATTTTATTAACTCTGTATCCCAGCCGTGTCCTGATCCCTCATTCCCTCACAGTCCCTCCCTCCCTCCCTCATCTCCACCGTGCCCCTTGCCAGGTCCACTGATAGGGGGGACCTTCTCCCCATTCATCTGATCCTGTTTTATCAGGTATCTTCAGGACTGGCTGCAAAGCTCTCCTCTGTGGCCTAACAGGACTGCTAAAGATTTATTTATTTATACACATGAGCACATGCCTGCATGACAGAAGAGGGCATCAGTTCACATTATAGATGCTTTTGAGCCACCATGTGGTTGCTGGGAATTGAACTCAGGACCTCTGGAAGAGCAGACAGTGCTCTTAACCTCAGAGCCATCTCTCAAGCCCTTGGAAGATGTTTTGTACACTTTCTATTCAAATGATGATTTCTTTACCCAGCAAACTGGTTACAGTCCGGACATTAGCATTGTTCATGTCTATGAAACATCTATTTCAATATTGTGTAAAAGTTGTTCTCCATCTTATGATTGGTTAATAAAGAGCTGAATTGCCTAAATTTGGGCAGGATAGTTACAGCGGGACTTCTGATCCCAGTGGATAGCAGATGGGGTCGGAGGAGTTCAGGGACAGGTAGAGAGAGAGTTGCCAGGAGAGAGTCAACAGTGAGGGAGGCACCATGAGAGCACAGATGAAAAAGAGCAGCCAGTGAGAGACTAAGGTAGCATATATTGGACCACTTGTCTGGGAAGTAGTCCAGGACAGCATAGATAGTTAGAAAAGCTCAATATCTTCCCAGCTATAAGGCCTAAAGCTATTATAAATAAATATACATCCTCTGTATCATTATGCAGAAGCTATGAAGGGGATAGAAAGAGAAAGCTCTTAATTTTATATATGTATTTAGGGATGAAAACTTGGAAAAAAAACTACAAACAATTAATAATTGCTAATGAGAGTTCTTCAGGGATGTCTCACTTAGAGGTGTTTCACACCCAAGATGGACACGTCTTCTAAGGTTTTTGACACCTCCCCCAAACACTGCATCCCCTGTAGAAGACCAAGCATCCAGGGTGCAAAAAGGAAGGACATACTCATATTCCAACTACCAGAGGTATTATAGTGTATAATTCATTGTATAAAAGAAAGGGCTGATGAAAGAAGACAGAGAATGGCACGGAATTATGGAAGGACGGTAAGCATAATTTTCCAGACTCTTACAGGATGCATGAACTCCTAAGCAAGTGGGACAGCTCACTAGAACTGGAAAAGGATATTTCTAAGGATGAGAACATAGGCTTACAGAACAGCACTGTGAAAATTCAGATGAGAGAGATTATCATAGCTTTACTAAGGAAGTGACATCAATATGGAAGACAATACTAAAAGTGTTTTAAATGAAAGAGTCAAATGAATACTAATTGCCAGAGGAAATTTTAGTATTTAGTTCAGGTAAGAAATTTATTCATGCTATTTCCAGTCTCAAGAATTAGTCATGATTCCAAAAAGATTCTCTCAATCCTCTCTATTTATGATATAATTATGAAAAACAATTTATATACATTTTCTCTTACTTCTTAAGTTCAAAAATCTTCACAGCTACTGAATTTCTATTGTAAATGCTCCAAAAGTCATAAACCAATAGCAAGGTCATGTTAAAAATGGCACGATCTCCTTTATTATGAATTTACAATACTCATTGTGTTCATGAGTACTACTTCATGTAGTTCCTCTTAGTAGGCACCTGGGTAAAACTGTTGTTATTGTGAATAATACAACCATTAAACAAATGAATCAAAATATGTCTTTGATATTCAAGCTCAGTTTCCTTTAGATGTACACCCAGTAATTAGTTAACTGAACTAGGTACCAACTAGTAATTAGTTAACTGAACTAGGTACAGTATTTCATGTAGAATTTAAAAACATTGACTGCCTGGACATGAAACTATAATAATGGTTAAGGTAAAGGGGGTTTATTATTGTGTGATTCAACAAATATGATACAGAACAACAATAACTCTCAAGTGATCTATGTCTGGGAAAACTGTGTGTGTATGTGTGTTGTATGTATGAGAGAGAGCATATATTTATATGAATACATATATACTGAAGAATACAATTATATTCTCCAAAATGTAAAGATGATAGATGAGAAAAAAATAGTTATGTGAGGGAGTGTGGTCAGGGATATGTATTTATTTCACAAGGACATACGTCATAGTGCCCTATGTTATACATAATATAAAAAATTACATATCTGTTCACTTTAATAAAAGTTTAAAAATACAAAAATGAATACAAATATATGCATAGATGGATACTGCTGCTGGAGAGCTGGACCAATGGGCTTTGGGTTATTTTATTATATATATAAATATTATATATATGTATATATATATATTTAAATACAGAGTTTCTCTGTGTAGCGTTGCCTATTCTAGACTCACTTTGTAGATTAGGCTAACCTCAAACTGACAAAATTCACCTGCCTCTGCCCCTCTGAGTCCTTGTATTACAGCCATGCACTTGTAATATATATATTTGTGTGTGTATATATATATATATATTTGTATGTATATATATATGTATTTGTATACATATATATACATATTCCCCACTTCATTTACTCTTTCCAGCCCCTCCCATGAACACTGTGCTTGCTCCCTCCTGAAATCATGTTATCTTTTTAGACTGTGTAGTATTCCTTGTATGTATATGGTTTCAGGGCTAGCCACATGAAGTTGAATAACAACTAAGGATCACATCATTAAGAAAAACTATTTCCCACCCTCTTAACATTCACTAGTTCCTTTTTTTGATGGTTATTTTTGGCTTTAAACTCACACTACTCTGGAATTACCTAAAACCCAAGTGGCATGTTATACCTATGAGGAATTTCCTTTTCGGTTGAATCATTTGAACTACAAAGACCCACCTTTAGTATGTGCTGCACTTTCTGGTGTCAGGAACATGGAAGAAGGAAGCTCTTTGCTCTTTGCATGTTTGCTGTATCATGTTCTGAAAAGTCCATTCTTTCACTGTCATTAGAGCCTTCTTCTCCATAATTCTTGCATGTTCTGAAAACCAGCTGAGACACTTAACCTCATGGGCTAAAGAATTACTAGACTGTTGGGCTTTTCGTTGGCAGAAAGCCATTTTTGGACTAGCTGGATCACAGCCATAAATAAATCCTGTGATCCCGTGTGTGCATGGAGGTGTATGTGTGGTGTGTGTGTGTGTGTGTGTGTGTGTGTGTGTGTGTGTGTGTGTGTG
>NW_026585580.1:4733264-4749082 GCF_907164565.1 Psammomys obesus | reverse complement strand
TGTGTGTGTGTGTGTGTGTGTGTGTGTGTGTGTGTGTGTGTGTGTGTAAATGTGTGTGCATTCAATCAGTACTGTTCCTCTAGAGAACCCTGACTAACACACCTATTGTTCATTTTCCATGGGTGGGTTCCTGTGAGAGTTCCCATTTCCCTGTTAGCCTATCTATTACTATGTAAATCTCCAAGTCTTATTTAAGCAGCCCTGTTGTTGAGGTATCAAAGGGTATGCTTAATAATTCCTAGAAGACACATCTCACAGAATGTGTTCCGCTATTCTGGCTCTCACACTCATTCTACCCCTTCTGTCCTGACGTCCCTAAGTTTAGGTGCACAACTTGCATGGTAGATGTATCAGTTCGGCCTGGACACCACAATGCATTTCTCTTCATTTTGTCTAATTGTGGTTTATTTCCTATCAGTCTCTTTCTGTTGCAGAGAGTTTTATGATGGGTGGTAAGAGCTACACTCATAGCATAGAAGATAGATATTTAGAATGCAGTTAGTAATTTTATCTGTTTAGTAAAGTGGCAGCAGTGTGTTCTCTTTGAAGACCCATGGTTTCACTAGCCCTAGGTGACTGGCTAGATTTCTACTACAAGGCATGATTTCCATTTGGCCTCAAGTTCAACTAGAAACATTTTGGTTAATACCAAGATGTGAGTGCCACTAATTGTAGTTGGGGTAAATTGGGGCATGCTGATCACCCCTGTAGTTCATAAGTGTTCCAGCTCGGTAGGACTCTTAGTCGATTCTATCCTTTTGAAGCTTGCATGATGTCTTCTCATACTAGTTCTCTTGGTGATGTGAGTGGAAGAGGTTATCACATCAGGTTCAGGTCAGTGCCTGTGTCTGCAACCAAAGTGCATGCTGTTTTCAGCAATAGGAATTCACCTTAACCTTGGGAGGCAACCAAGGACAACAGCAGTAACCCATATGCTGCTAGGAATCTCTTGGATCCTCCTGTCCAAAAGGCAGAAGGGAGACCTCTCAAGATTGATGTTGTTGGTTTTGTTGACAGTTCATTGCTGCTATCAAAAAAAAAAAAAAAGTATTGTTAGTATAAATGGGATGACCTCATTAGAGTTGTGTGTGCATACAAAATCTTATATGTAGTATACCTAATTTAGGTGAATAAATAATAATATAATTCCCTATGATTGTTTCAGACATCTTTAATGTCATTTTACCCTCCTCCTCCTCCCCTCTCCTTCTTTATTGACCTCCTTCTACCCATATCAGTAAAATTCTCCTTCCCATTTTACCCATTTTCTTTAAATCACTTATATCCTTTTGTTACTATCTCTAGTTGTCCTGCTGACCCTGGCTGTCTTTTTTCACTTCCTTGGCTTCTGTGATTTATCTAGGTACATACATATCAGAAGATTTGAAGTTAGGAACTACGGATAAACTAGAGCATGCAGTATTTGCTTTCTACAACTGTGCTACCTCATTAAGCATATTTCCAAAATGAGACATTCATTGCTAGACTACCCAAATGGTATCATATAAGACAATCTAATCAATTCACTTATCACTCTATAAGTTTTGCTTCTCTAGAGACTTTTGATGAGTGCAATGTTTAATCTTGATAATTAACTTAATGAAATTTAGAATCCCTCTGGAAATAAATGTAAGCCATGCTTAAGAGAGATATTTTGGATTAAAATAATTCAAGTTGGAAACCACACCCTAATGTTGTCATCATCATTGTGTGGATCAGATACTTACTGAATAAAAAAAAGAAGAAGAGGATTTGAGTAAAAACATTCATTTTTATCTGTTTTATGACTGCAGATATGATGTGATCAAGTGCTTCATGCTCTTGCTGCCATGTCTTCCCTGTCATGCTGGAGTATAACCTCAAATTGTATGCTTAAATACAGTCTTATTTTCCTGAGTCATTGACAAGCATTTTTTTAATAGCAGTGAGAAAATAACTACTATACATACATATATCTGTAATTCATAATCAGGAATTTTATATATGTTAATATATTTTATTTATATTTCATTACTAATGATCTTAACATTGATCTTTTATAAAAACAATATGTTCTAGATTTCCTCATTTTGACCTGTCTCTCTGTCTCTGTCCCCCCCCTCTCTATATATATATATGCATATATGTTTGCATATGCATGTGTATCTCTTATGCCTTATGAAACTTGGATCATTAGTTTCATTTACCCATTAGTAAGTATTACCTAATAGTTATTCTAATATGTTGACTAAATTGTGATTTTCTTTCATAATATTAATTCTTCCCAATTCAACAATTGGCATTCTACTATCAGGAAGAATTTGCAGGTGTTTTTTTTTTTAATATTTATACCACTGTAAACAAATATATCTACATTTTGCTTAATTTCTATAGTCATTTCTTCAAAACAAACCTTGTGTTTAAATTGTCCAAGTTTCAGCTAGTGCTAGCTACTTTAAGCCTCTCACATGTCTCTTTATTTAGACCCTAGTCTTACCTACGATTTTTATTGCTATGATGGAACACCATGACAAGTTGGAGAGGAAAGGGTTGATTTTACTTGCACTTCTATATCGCCGTTCATTATTGAAGAAAACCAGGACAGGAATTCAAATAGAACAGGGTCCTCGAGACAGGAGCTGATACAGAGCCCATGGAGGGATTCTACTTTCTTGCTTGCTTCCTATGACTTGCTCAGTCTGTTTTCTTATAGAACCCAGAACCTCCAGCCCAGGCGTGGACAATGGTGTGGGTCTTTCCACAACAATCACAAATTAAGAAAATGCCTCACAGCCAGATCTTATGGAGGCATTTCCTCAATTAAGATTCTCTCCTTTTGGCTAATTTTAGTCTGTGTGTCAACCTGACATAAGACTAGCCAGCAGAACACCCAGCATTCCTTGAGCACAATCCTATTTTCTGAATGAATTTGTTTTTAATGTCATTATTGCTATTGTGGCTTGTTTGTTTCTTTTTATAACTGACACATACATTAAAATTATGTAATCTTTTCTCATTCCTAAAATGTTATAAATATACACTACAGTAATACTTGTAATTTCAGCAAAACTATTCCTTTAGACAAAGAGCAAAGATTTTCAACAAAGAAGCCAAAACCATTCAATGGAAAAAAGACAGCATCTTCAACAAATGGTGCTGGTCAAACTGGATGTTTATATACAGAAAAATGAAAATAGATCCATATTTATCACCCTGCACAAAACTAAAGTCCAAATGGATTAAAGACCTCAACATAAAACCAGATACACTAAATCAGTTAGAAGAGAAGCTGGGGAAGAACCTGGAACTCAATGGCACAGGAGACAACTTCCTGAACAGGATACCAACAGCAGAGGCTCTTAGAGCAACAATCAATGAATGGGACCTCATGAAACTGAAAAGCTTCTGTAAAGCAAAAGACACTGTCGTCAGAACAAAATGACAGCCTACAGACTGGGAAAGGATCTTCACTAACCCTTTATCTGACAGAGGGCTGATATCCAGAATATATAAAGAACTCAGGAAGTTAAAAAATCAACAAATCAAGCAAGCCAATTAAAAAATGGGGCACAGTTGTAAACAGAGAATTCTCTGTAGATGAATATAGAATGGCAGAGAAACACCTAAAGAGATGCTCAACTTACCTTAGCCATTAGAGAGATGCAAATCAAAACGACCCTGAGATTTCACCTTACACCTGTCAGAATGGCCAAGATCAAAAACTCAAGTGACAACACATGCTGGAGAGGATGTAGAGAAAGGGGAACCCTCCTCCACTGCTGGTGGGAATGTAAACTGGTAGAACCACTTTGTAAATAAATCTGGCACTTTCTCAGACAATTAGGAATAGTGCTTCCTCAAGATCCAGCTATACCACTCCTAGGCATATAACCAAAAGATGCTCAAGTACACAACAAGGACATGTCAACCATGTTTGTAGCAGCTTTATTCATAATATTCAGAACCTGAAAACAACCCAGTTGTCCCTCAGTTGAGGAATGGAGACAGAAATTGTGGTACTTTTACACAATGGAATACTACTCAGCAATTAAAAATGAGGAAATCATAAAATTTGCAGGCAGGTGGTGGGACCTAGAAAAGATCATCCTGAGTTAGGTATCCCAGAAGCAGAAAGACACACACAGCATATACTCACTTATACAGACCACTAATATAGGATAAACATACTGAAATCTATACACCTAAAGAAGATAAACTAGAAAGAGGACCCGGAGTAAGATGATCAATCCTCCCTTAGAAAGACAAATGGGATGGACATGGGAAGTAGGAGAAAGCAATTAACAGGACAGGAGCCTACTGCAGAGGGCCTCTGAAAGACTCTACCTAGCAGTGTATCAAAACAGATGTTGAGACTCATAACCAAACCTTCAGCATAGTGCAGGGAATCATACGATAAAAGAAGGAGTTAATATGACCACGAGAAGATAGGAGCTCCACAATGACAAAATATATCAGGGCACGGGGGTCCCCTATAAGACTATTTCTCCAACCAAGGACCATGTATGGATATAACCTAGAACCACTGCTTAGATGTAGCCCATGGTAGCTCAGTATCCAAGTGTGTACCTCAGTAAGTGGAACAGGAACTATTTCTGACATGAACCCAATGACTGGCTCCTTTACCTCCCCACCCCACCCTGAGGGAGGAACAGTCTTGCTAGGCCACAGAGGAGGACATGACAGCCAGTCCTGAAAATACCTTATAAGCTAGGGTCAGATGGAAGGGGAGGAGGGCCTCCCCTAGCAGTAGACTTGGAGTGGGGCAGGGAGCAGACAAGGGATATAGGGTGATATTGGGAGGGAATGGTGGAGGGAGCTATGGCTGGGATACAAAATAAATAACCTGTGATTAATATAAAAAATTTAATAAATAAAAAGATTATGTGGTCATATGTATTTTATTGAAAAAGGCCACTCAATCTGTATATGTAGCTGTTTTATGTCTAGAACAACCAAAATGTGGAAGTGGTTTGAGATCTTCATTAATACCTACATGATTGTGTATTCAGAACACTAATTCAATATATAGCAATGAGAAGTAATACGTTCCTTTTTATAGACCTAAAATTGGTTTTAATGATACATTCCTATGTGAAGATGCAAAATTATGCTCCCATATCTTTAATAAGTAAATTCAGAGTTCCCACTGAGAATATTAGCAAGTTACTGAAATTAATCCTGCTATATTTATTAAGAATGTACGTTCTGCATGTTTTAAAGAGAATGGAATATTGAACTTAATGCAAAATATAATGTATGGAGATAAGAAGCAGAGTAAAATAATAGAAAATGAGGAGGGAAAGAAGATATTATGAAGACCAGCTATGTTCATTGCATATTGGTCTAACTTTAACCTTTTCAAAAGTCTGTATTTAAATATTTAAGGTAGAAATTTACCATAAATATATTTGTGCAAGAATAGACAAAACTAGGCACAATACCTTCAGCTTTAGTTTTTTAAAATGCACAGTAGTGTTACTCAATTAGATGTTTGTGTGGTTTTTGCCAAGTTTTTGATCAATAATTTAAAAGATATTTTCTCTGTCTCAAGCATATTGGATACTCAATAAATCTTAGTATGTGGAAATTATTATAAAGTAAAAGGGCAAATATTTAATTAAAGTTTTATTAAAAGTATAATGAATTGAAAGATATGATTATTTGACATTATATGATATTTTGGTACTTGTACTGAATCCTTAGACAAGGCTGATAAGATACTGACTTAGCACACATGAAGTTTGTTTCAATCTCTAGCATGACCAAGAAAAGAAGGAAAAGATAGATTATTCATCTGTTAAGATCTTTCTCCTTGAAATTTCACAAGTTTTTCTTTTTTTTCCAACTCTTGGCAGATTTCAGAATTTAGTCAATCAGGGTAGAAAATTCTTCTAGTTCTTGCAGAAATTCTGTTGTTGATTAACACAAGAGCCATATGCTTTTAATATGTAAGAAGTGGAAAGTTACATCTCTGTAAAATGTAAAAGTTGTCCTTGAGTCTCATTCACGGGGAATGCAGGGGACTGTATTGAATTCTTTGACAATAGCACTATCTAAAATATAGTTAACATTATCATAGGAATTTTAGTTCAACGCAAATTTTAGTTCAATGAAAAAGTCATTGTATATGTATAAAAGGATATTAAAGTCACAGTATTAAGAAACAAGTGACATGTATTCCATACATGAAATAGAGGTGTGTAGTGAAAAGAAGAAGACAATTAAAAACCCATATCAGTGGACTTGGGGAGTGGCATGCATGCAGAAAGGGGAGGGAGGGTGGGACCGGGAGGGTAGGAGGGAGGGGCTTATGGGGGAATACAAAGTGAATAAAGTGTAATTAATAAAATTTTAAAGAAATCATTTTAAAAAAAAAAGAGGATTCGGGGGTTGCGAGAGGAAAATAATGAAATGAAGTAAGAATGAAGTACAATATACGTCTGAAAATCTTACTGTGAAAATAATTGATTTTTATTCTAACAAAAATTAATAATAATTTTTAAAAATAAAGACTTGATAATTTGATGGGAATTTCATTGAATCTGTAAATTGCTTTTGGTAAGATGGCATTTTTACTATGTTAATCCTGCCAAGCCATGAGCATGGGAGATCTTTCCATCTAATTCTTTCTTCAGAGACTGGAAATTTTTTTCATACAAGTCTTTGACTTGCTTGCCTTACCATGCCACAGAGGAAGACAGTGCAACCACTCCTGATGAATCCTAACAGACTAGGATCAGAAGAAAGGAAAAGAACTCCCCTACCAATGGACTTGGAGGGGCATGCATGGGGAAGGAGGAGGAAAGAAAGGATTGGGAGGGGAGAAGGGAGGGAACTACAGGGGGTATACAAAGTAAATAAATTGTAATTAATAAAAAATAAAAATAAATGTTCAACTTCCTTCATCATCAGGAAAATGCAAATCAAAATGACCCTGAGATTTCACCTGATACCATCAGAATGGCTGAGATCAAAAACTCAAGTGACAACACATGCTGGAGAGGATGTGGAGAAAGGGGAATCCTCCTCCATTGTTGGTGGGAATGTAAACTTTGGAAATCAATCTGGTGCTTTCTCAGACAATTAGGAATAGCGCTTCCTCAATATCCAGTTATACCACTCCTAGGCATATATACAAAATATGCTCAAGTACACAACAAGGACATTTGCTCAACCATGTTTGAAGCAGCTTTATTTGTAATAGCTAGAAGCTGAACAATTCATGCCCCTCAGTTGAGGAATGGATACAGAAATTTTGGTACAGCTACACAATAAAATATTACGCAGCAATAAAAAAAAAACAAGGAAATTATGAAATTTGCAGGCAAATGATGGGAAGTGGAAAAGATCATCCTAAGCAAGGTATCCCAGAAGCAGAAAGACACACAGGGTATATACTCACTCATAAGTGGCTATTAGATATAGGATATAGGATAACATAGTAAATATAGGATAATATAGGATAAACATAGTAAAATCTGTACACCTAAAAAAACTAATCAAGAAGGAGGACTCTGGCTAAGATGCTCAATCCCCATTCAGAAAGGCAAAGAGGATGGAGATCAGAAGAGGGAGAAAACAGGGAACAAGACAGGAGCCTACCACAGAGGGCCTCTGAAAGGCTTTACCCTGTAGTGTATCAGAGCAGATGCTGAGACTTAAAGCCAAACTTTGGGCGGAGTGCAGGGAAACTTAAGAAAGAAGGGGGAGATAGTAAGACCGGGAGAGGACAGGAGCTCTACAAGGAGAGCAACAGAACCAAAAAATCTGAACACAGGGGTCTTTTCTGAGACTGATACTCCAACCAAGGACCATTCATGGAGATAATCTAGAACCCTTGCACAAATGTAGCCTATGGCAGTTCAGTCTCCAAGTGGGTTCCATATTAATGGGAACAGGGTCTGTCTCTGACATGAACTGATTGGCCTGCTCTTTGATCCCATCCCCCTGAGGGAGGAGCAATCTTACCAGGCTACAAAGGAAGACAATGATGAGACCTGATAGACTAGGATCAGAAGGAATGAGAGGAGGACCTCCTCTATCAATGGACTTGGGGAGGGAAATGAGTGGAGAAGGTGGAAGAAGGGTGGGATTGGTAGGGGAGGAGAGAGGGAGCTACAGGGGGATACAAAGTGAATAAACTGTAATTAATCAAAATCAAAATTAAAAAATAAAGACTTGATAAGTATATCGAATAAAACGGTATTTTAATCAGTCAGTTGTGATTTGAACAGGTATAATCTTACTGAACTTTTTGAGTATTTTCTCTGAAGTGTCAGAGTCATTCTGCAACTGTACATAAAATGACTGTTTCGTGTGTGTTTGGCTCCCCACTGAATTCCTTCAGTGTGGAACGCTGCTTCAAGGCAAGTGGAGCAAGCATCCACACGGTAACTCAATGCCTACATCATTCTAACTCATTCCATCTAAAACTGAAATTTTGAAGGGTAATTTCTCCAGGCCGTGAGTTCCATGTGAGGAAGAGTTAGTCTACGTTATGGAGGTGCAACAACAGGCTGAGCTCCACATGCTAATGAGATGATGAGTTCCTCTTGACGTGGTACCATGGCAACATTAGCTTCCAGAGTTGTATGAGTCACCCTACTCTCTTTAGGAGAAAAAATGTTTCTACTCAAGGGAAATCATCACACAGTACTGTCTGAACAGGCTTGGAGATAATCATCGATCCATTCTGAGGATGGCAGTGATGGAGGTTCAAAGTAGAGTCTGTGATATCAGCATGCATTTCCTTCTTGCTAAGGTATTTCTAGAGGTTTCAACTACAAGCTTGTCTGGTTCCTGCCTTTCTTCCCCTCTAATTCAGACTCCTCCATACTCCGCCCAACTGTGCTGTAGTTTGATGCAGTGGCAGCTGGGGCAGGGGCCAGGGCTATTTTTGGCCTGCGGTCTCTGCGGTTTCAGGAATTCATTCTCATGTATGAATATTGACCCATAGTTGTGGTGCTCTCCCCAGCATCTTGCATCTATCAGGGCTGTTTTTTGTTTGTTTGTTATTGATATTGCTGCTTGTTTTGTTTCATGAAAATCTGCATTCCAGGGTCAAACCGCTGACCCTAAACAAAGGCTTGCAGGGCATTTTGTAGGAAAGAAGGGGAATTCTAGCAAGGGTTAGGTAGTCTACAGCCTCATTGGTGGGTGTGAGGGAATTTAAAAGGGTCAATTCCTCATTGGCTTTTGTCCAGGTGGTCGGTGGGCTGCATTCCTGTGCCATGATGAGATAAGGCTGCCTAGCATAGATGCCCCATCCTGGGATCAGATATTTTCCCATTCTTGTGGTTATTTCCAGGCTGTTCCTTGGATAGGGGATTTTATGGTCTTGTTCCTGGAATTGATGACCTACGGCTTAGTTCCTGGGACTGATGACTTTTCTTTTAAAGTCAGGCCTGGTCCTAAAATGGAGAGAAAAATGGAGTTTATTTTGTCCTCTCAGTTTACTGTATTAGAAAACATACCATTGTATCACCATCATCCTCATCCTTATTAATTTTAACATAAATGCATGGTGTATTCACTGAGATATGTTAAAATCAAACTTTCTTGAGAAAAGTCTTTAACCTGAAAAAGATACTTCAATATTAGGAAATGTGGCATCACATGAAGAGATTTCAATACTGTCCAACTAAAAATTTACAGGCTTTAACAGGTCATCCTGGGTTTTAAAAATATGCTAGAGATAAAGGTTGTTTGGAATAACAAATAGCATCCTGAACTTTCTTGCTCAGCATAGCATGTTTTTCTAGCTGTTGTCTGACTTAGCACTTCCTTTGTCATGACATGTTATAGGCAATAAATAACAGAAGAAAATAATAAAAGTTTAGTGACTGATAAAATTATAGAAGATTAAATATGTCATCAATTATGTTTAATACTGCCGAGTTAGAAAACTGTTTTAAAGTAGAAAATACAATAATACTTAGATAGGGATTGAAAACTGTCTACGCAATCAACTATAAGAATTGTGAAAGAGAGATGTCATATCCACTTACATAATAATTCACAAATATTGTAGTTATGCTAATCTTTCCTTTATGGTGATTCTACAATGGGTTATAGTTGGATGTTAAATCAGCAAAGCTTAAAATGTATTCATGCTCTGAAAACAGTGGAGCACTCACATTTCTAACTGAACATCTGCAAAGATGACCCTTTCAAAGCTGTAGAAAAACAAAATATGTATTTAAAAATTCTTTAAACGTCTCTATTATTTTAACCTATGGCCTACAATTACAGATCTAAAGAGTCCATGTGATGAAAAGGAAAACCATTTCAGAACAGTGAAGTAGGTCAAATTGAACCTATTGTATAAAGCATTGTGCGGTTGACATTTTCACAGCATCATAGTACCCACGTCAAGGGATTTGACTATAGCACTGAGCTTCAAAAGACAAAGAAAATTAATTTTCAGTGGTATTGCACTCAATCCAGGTATACCCACATGGAAGATAGCAGAGACTAGTTCAAGAAATTGTGGAAATTGAGAAAATTAAAAGCAGATTTAGCTACCTGTGTCAGTCTCCTTTTAAAAACCTTCTTAATATGAGCTTATCAATAAAAGAGCAAAGAGCAAAGCAAGACAAAATGTTTAATTTTAAATTACAGGAGCATTAATGCTAAGAATAGTGGTAAGGGGCTGGAGCAGTGGCTCAGCCTTTTCAGAGTGCAGGTAGATCTTCTGGAGGACAGTCTGTATTTCCTAATACCCACAAGGTGGCTCACAACCATCTGTGGCTCAAGTCCCAGGAAATCAAACACCCTCCTGTGATCTCTGCAGCTCCACTGCACATGGCACACACATACAAAAACACCCACACACATACAAAAGACAATAAAGTTAACTTTAGAAGTAGTACAAAATGGCTATGCTGTAGTTACAAAATCATAAATATTATTTCTGATCTTTGTAGAAGCTGTGTTTCTTAGTTATGATGGCAATTCTTTGTTGTCAAATTGAACTACATGTGGAATTAACTGAACTCCAGAGGTTGGGTAGACCTGTGAGGGTCTTTTTGGTTTTTTGTTTGTTTATTTCTTAATTAAATCATTTGCAACAAGAAGACCTACTTTTTATTTGTTTTTATTTCTCCTGTGTACATATATAGGGATCATAAATCTGATGGACCATAAGAACTGCCTGCTTAGCCATTTGAAGAATTATCAGGTTGTTTTTGTTTTGTTTTGTTTTTATTGATTCTCTCTCTTCTATTACATTCAGACAACAGTTTCCCCTCCCTTCTCTCTTCCCAGTCCCTTCTCACCCCACTTCTCCTCTTCCCCAGATCTGTCCCACCTCCAAATAGGTCAGACCTCCCTGGGTTATCAATCAGACATGGCATATCAAGTTGCAGTAAGATTAGGTACCTTACCTCATATTAAGGCTGGAAAATCCCAAGTGGGAGGGGAAAGGATCCCAACAGCAGGCAAAAGACTCAGCCAGCCCCCACTTCCATTTTCAGGGCTCTCACAAGAACATCAAGCTACACAGTCATAGCATATATGCAGAGTACTTAGGTCAGACCCACCGGGCTCCCTGAACATCAGTCCCTCTGAGCCCTGTGAGCCCTAGTTAGTTTATTCTGTGGGTTTTGACCTGGACCTCTCTAGCTCTTAAATTCTTCCTTTCCTTCCAAGAGACTCCCAAAGCTCAACCTAATGTTGGCTGTTGATCTCTACATTTGCTCCCATCAGTTGCTGCATGAAGCCTCTCTGAAGACAGTTGGACTAGGCACCAATATATGAGTATAGCAGAATACCATTAGAAATAATCTCATTGATATTAATTTGTTTCTTTGCTTTGACAGTTGTGTTTGGTTCTATCCTAGGTCACTAGGCTATCCAGCCTCTGGTTCCTGACCCTCCAGACAGGGAACTTCTTCTCATGGAATGGGTCTCAGGCTAGACTAGTCATTGTTTGGCCAGTGCCACATTTTCTGCACCACCTTTACCCCAAATTGTAGATTGAAGGTTTTGTGGCTGGGTTGGAGTACCAGTCTCTTTACTGGAAGTCTTGCCTTGTTACAGAACATGGCCAGTTCAGGCTGTGTATCTCCCATTGCTAGGAGTCTTAGCTAGAATCACCACATAAACTCTGGGAATTTTCATTTTACTAGATTTCTAGCTTGTCCCAGAGATGCAGCCCCATTCCAGTTGTCTCTTCCAGTATGTTCTCTCTCCATTAGCTCCCCAAAACTGACCTCTCCTGTTCCAATTCCCATCAGACTCCAGCCCACCCATGAAATCAATTTTATTTCCCTTTCCCAGGGAAATCACTGTGTTCTCCCTTGAGACCTTTTTGTTATTTAGTCTCTTTGGATATGTGGATTGGAGCATCATTATTCTTTACTTACAGCTAATACACACTTATAAGTGAGTGTATAACTAGTCTTTTCAGGTCTGGGTTATCTCATTCAGGATGACTTTTTCTAGTTCCATCGATTTTTCTGCAATTTTTATGATGTCATTTTTAACAGCTACATAATACTCCATTGTGTAAATGTACCACATTTTTTATAAATTTTTTGGTTGAGGGACATTAAGTTGTTTCCAATTTCTGAGTGTGACAAATAAAGCCTCTATGAACATAGTTGAGCAAGTGTCCATGTGGTTAGAAGCAGCATCCTTTGGATGTATACCACAAAGTGGTACAGCTAGGTAAACTGATTCTGAGAATTTTTCTGAGAAACTGCCATATTGATTTCTAAAAAGAAGCCATACAAGTTTTCACTCTCATCAGCAATGGAGGAGTATTCTGCTTACTCTACATCTTTGATACAATGAGCTGTCACTTGTGGTTTTGATATTAAGCATTCTAATGGGTGTAAGACGGAAATTCAGAATTGTTTAGATTTGTATTTTTCTGATGGCTAAGGATGCTGAACTTTTGGTGTTTTTAACCATTAGAGATTCCTTTGCTGAGAATTCCCTATTTAGATCTGTACTCCATTTTAAAATTAGATTATTCGGTTTGTTGTCTAGGTTCTTGAGTTATATATATATTGGATATCAACCCTCTGTCACATATGGAGGTGTTGAATAGCTTTCCATGCTCTGTAGGTTGCCATTTTGTCCTTTTTATATGTTTTTATTTCTCCTGTATACATATATAGGAATTGTAAATATGATGGACCATAAGGTCTGCCTGCATAATGATTTGAATAACTATCAGGTTGTTTTTGTTTTGTTTTGTTTTTATTGATTCTTTTCTCATCTATTACATCCAGACCTCAGTTCCTCCTCCCTTCTCTCCTTCCAGTGTCCTTTGCCTTACAGAAGCTGTTCAATTTTGTGATGTCCCATTTATTAACTATAGATCTTAATGTCTGAGTTGGTGTTCTGTTCAGAAAGTTGTCTCCTGCGCTAATGTGTTCAAGGCTATTTCCTACTTTGTCTTCTATCAGAGCCAGTGTATCTGGTTTATGTTGAGGTAGAAGACTCACTTTTGATCTAAGTCTTTGAAGGTAGAAAGATTCATCTTTAACAGTTGTTGGCAGCATATATTAAAGAGCTTGTTCTCTTTCCCTGCTTGTTCTTGCTCTCACTGGCAAGTCCATTCCTACACTAGATTTAAATCCTACTTTTTCAGGATTTTGGCATATATTAAAGACCAGCTATGACATCCAACCTCATGAACTGAACAACTGCTGGATTCTTGGACCTTAGTTTGGTACATCACCATTGTTGGAATAGCTGGATCACAGCTTATAAACCATTCTAATAATCCATAAATAAATAAATAAATAAATAGATAGATAGATAAATAAATGCTTAAGTGAATGTATATATTCATTCTATTTGAATAAATACATAAATAAATATATGCATTCATTCTATTAGTTATGTTCCTCTAGAGAACCCTGACTAATACACTAGTCTATACACAAATACAGTACTTTCCTTGTTTTATAAGCAACTTTGCATTTAGTAAAAATGACATTACTATAAGGAGTATTTGTGGTATTTTTAACTACAATTTTAGTTATTTAACATTATTTTAGTTTGCCAGTAGCTATATTATAATATAAAATATATGCTCATTTTTCATTAGGCAAACTTATCAACTTTTCACACCATGACTAGCATGCTATAATAAATCTGTCATCTATCCACCCCTTTGGATACAAAAATCAGGCGAATAATGAGTTCAAACAAAGCCAGCTTGATCACATTCTGAATATATATATGCACCCCTGCTATAAATATCATCAAAAGTTTTATAAACTAAAAAATAAAATAAAGTCTATCCATTAAATCAGCTATAAGAAGTTTTCCAGAGAGACGTATGCACTTGCTTAGTATACCACAAAATGATGGCCTAATAACATAAACTATCATAAGGAATTTGGCAAAGAAATACTGAGAAATTTTTTAATGTGCTCATTTTTATCTTGTAATCTTGATCTATCTGTTCTCTCCCTCAGATACAGGAGCAATAGCACTATAACTACCTAAAGAACTTATGAGCAACTGCGGTTTTTTTGAACTGGATTTCAGATATTAGATAGGATGAGAACTATTGTTTGGTTAAAAGGAACATTGTATGCAGAAATGGTAAGCAACATGTACATACATACAATATAGCCATGAAAGTAATAGCCCTGATATATTACACCCAACTCTATGCCCCTGAATAATACACAGTCTATTAGACCTTTTGGTGGGATATGGTCCTGTGATAAATGTTGGTTGTTGATCTGATTTGAATGTTCTAGAAGATAAAAATGAAATGTGTTATTAGCACTTCAATTTGATATTGAAAAGTGATGATATTTCTTTTTAAAACTGAAATTGTAATTTATTTTTGTTTATTGAAACATTTCCATTGAAAATTTTCAGTTACGTTCCAATAGAAAACTTTGATAAAGTTAATATATTTATACACATTTAGAACAATGTATATTGTGTATAAAATTATGTCTTGAATAACAGTGAGTATATAAATATTTTCACAACTTTGGAGTTTTTGTATTTTTATCATTTTGTTTAGTTTTGAAAGGAAATATTAAGCTATAATTCTATATGCACTTTTAGGAATGGTGCAGGAAATAAGTTTGATGTCAAAAATTGTGATAATTAGTTATGCAGATAGCTAAAAACATATTTCATAAGTCGATGCAATAGGTTCATAAGCATTAGTGGTGTCAGATAACTATTATGTCATCTGGCCTAATATTTCATAAAAATCAGTGTTCATAGCTATTTCTGGCACATTGATTTTAGTGGAATAAAGCCTTGGAATAAGAACCTTATAAGAATTCACATGCATAGAACAGGAAAGGAAAAGTATCTATAAACAGAAAGGAACAGAACTTGTGGCCTTAGTATGCATTCACATTCATTTGTTTCAGCATTAAAACTGAATCCAGGAAACCACGCTAGTTTATCTTTTAGATGTTATTCTGATTAAATGTTTTACCAAATGTGTGAAAATCACGCTGACTTCTCACCATCTCAATGAAAGGGTATAGGCTGATTCTTGGTTGTTAGGAAAATTGTTAATTGCACAAGGTTATGGATCTAAATGTATGAAACAATTAGCTCTAAATAAAAAAAAATCAACATCAACAACAAAGCTATTCTACTAACACAAATCACACCATTGAGTGCGGTCAACCATCCAGCTACACAAGCCAACGGTCCCAACGGGATGGGTGCAACAGATTTTCTCTCCTGGAAGAACAATTAAATACACATTTCCAGCTGCTGGCAGCTCCACTGTGGCATCTTAATTTAGGAAAGTATCTTTGAAACAGAGGTAACTAAGGAAAAAATATACCTATAGTGAAAAAAAAAAAAAAAAAAAA
>NW_026585580.1:4551390-4733164 GCF_907164565.1 Psammomys obesus | reverse complement strand
CGGAGCCAAGATGGCGACTAGCACACACAGTTTCAGAGCTGTGGAAGAGATAAAGTTCTGAGTTGATGAGTGGAAGAACTTCTGAAGCCAGGGAAACAAGGGAGAGACTTTCTAAACAACAGGGAACATCGCAGGAGGTGAAAACCTTGGTCTCCTGTCACCCAGGGACTTGTTTGGGGAAGGTGGGAAATGATCCTTTGATCTCTCAGCACTCCCCTCCCCCAGACCTCCCTCCTCCTCGGCACAGCTGCACAGCGGACTCACCTTTCTCAGCGCAGACCTAACTGCCTGGGGCCTGCAGCCACTGAGGCGGAGCCCCAAGCCCTTTATCAGCAAAGGCCAGCAGTACTGTGTCTTGGAGCCCCAGATTCCTGTGGCGGCTGCACCATTCTCCCAGGGCCCGAGTCTGCTAGATGCCATACTAGCTCCGCAGGAGCACCATCACTGACAGTATGGCCCGCCCAATCCCACAGTGACAGAGAATACTCTATTTACTCACCAAAACCAGACAGAAACACCATACAAGCTAGACACACCAGGTGCTGGGCCTCCGAAGCTTGGAGAGCACAGTAAAGAGACCCCAGGACTTCCCAGAAAGCATCTGGACTAGCAACCCAGTCTCCAGTTACAGCAGGACTTTCTAACCTGGCGGCGGAGCAGCACTGAGCTGGCGGGGCACATCAGCCCTCCAGTTTAAGACTAACCAGGGCCAAACCAGAGAACAGAAAGGCTGGTTACCCCGATTCCCACTGACGTGACCACCCTGAAATCTCCAGCTGCAGCAAGACCTCATAACCTGGCAGTGACAGCAGCACGGAACTGGCGGAGCACATCAAAGAAGCAGGGCCAAACCAGAGAACAGAGAGCCCAGATACCCCGATCTCTGCCAAGTGACCTGCCTGTAAGTGAGTACACCCTTGAGAATCTGCAGCTCCACTGATCCTGGGTCCTTCTAAAACAGAAGCCAGGCATCGAACCCCCTCCCACCCATATACCCACTTTGGGAAATAGAGGGGCACTTGGAACATTAAAGTTCCTACTCTGTGGGTCTAATTGAGGAGTTAAGGCAGTTAATGCCAGAAATTGTGCTGCGATCATCACTAGCGCCTGCGACATATACATTGCAGAGCCCCTCCCACACACTCAAGGGTTCAACATAAGCCATCACACTGTCCCTTGAGACACACGCCCACGCCCACTTACACACACACACACACACACACACACACACACGCACGCACGCTTGCATTTGCCTCTGTTTGCGCCTGCGTACTTTCCTCCCACAGGTACAGCTAGTCCTCAGCACACGCTAAGGACACGGGACCTCTCTCAACTTCCTGAAGAATTCTCCAGACTCGAGAGAGAGACAGTACCAGTCTGATCGGCAGAATCCAAAAACAAACAGGGAAGGTCTCAGATAAGCCAATGGCCAGGGGTAGGCGAAAGAACACTTCCAACATAAATCAGGACATCATGACTTCACCAGCAAACACCAAAATCGTTAGATACTCCAATTCATCAGAAGCACAGGAAAATGACCTTAAAGCCATGCTTGTTCAATTATTTGAGGCTCATAAGGAGGAAATGAACAAATCTTTCAAAGAGTTGGCCAGTCAATTGGAGGTAAAGAAAGAAGAAATAGACAAAACCCTTAAAGAAACACAGGCAAACATAGCCAAACAAATAGAGGCACAAGTAGAGAAAAAATTAGTGGCATACAAAAAGGAAATGAACAAAGAAATAGAGTCCATCGTAGAGAGACAGGAATCCAAATTCAAACACATGAAAGAAATGGTGCAAGGCATGAAAACAGAATTAGAATCAATAAAGAAAACACAAAATGAGAAAACTCTTGAGTTGGAGAACTTGGAGAAAAGTTCAGGAACCACAAAAGTAAGCATCACCATCAGAATACAAGAGATGGAAGAGAGAATCTCTGGAGCTGAAGACACACTTGAAGAAATTGATACTTCTCTCAAAGAAAAAGTAAAATCAGAAAAATTCCAATCACAAAATATCCAAGAAATCAAGGATGCTATGAAAAGACAAAATCTAAGAATAATAGGAATTGATGAAAAAGAAGACTCCAGGCTCCAAGGTCCAGAAAATATTTTCAAGAAAATCGAGAAGAAAATTTTCCCAACTTAAAGAAAGAGATGTCCATAAATATACAAGAGGCCTACAGAACACCAAATAGACTAGACCAGAAAAGAAACACATCACGTCACATCATAGTCAAAACACTAAATCTACAGAACAAAGAAAAGATATTAAAAGCAGCAAGGGAAAAAGGCCAAGTAACATATGAAGGTAGACCTATCAGAATCACACCAGACTTCTCATCAGAAACTATGAAAGCCAGAAGGGCCTGGGCAAGCATCATGGAGACTCTAAGAGATCACAAATGTCAACCCAGACTACTATACCCTGCAAAGCTTTCAATCAGCATAGATGGAGAAAACAAAATATTCCATGACAAAACTAAATTTACGCAATATCTATACAGCAAACCAACCCTACAGAAGATACTAGAAGGAAAACTCCAATCCAACGAAAACGAATTCACCCAAGAAAACAGGGCATACAGATAATATCCCAACAAAAATGAAAAGAAAACAAGCAATGAAAGAAGGTAAGATCATCGACTCCATTACAAAAGGAACTAACATGCATTGGTCAATATTATCTATCAATATTAATGGACTCAACTCACCAATAAAAAGACACAGGCTAACAGAATGGTTACAGAAACAGGACCCAACATTCTGTTGCATCCAAGAAACACACCTATGCAACAAAGATAAACACTACCTCAGAGTAAAGGGCTGGAAAAATGTTTTTCAAGCAAATAGTTCCAGAAAACAAGCTGGAGTAGCCATCCTAATATCTAATAAAATAGACTTTCATCCGAAATTAATCAAAAAAGATAAGGAGGGCCACTATCTTCTCATCAAAGGAAAAATCCAACAAGAGGACATCACAATTTTGAATATCTATGCCCCAAATACAAGAGCACCTACCTTCGTAAATGAAATAATATTAAAGCTTAAATCATATATTGATCCTAATACCTTAATAGTGGTAGACTTCAACACCCCACTCTCATCAAGGGACAGATCAACCAGACAGATACCAAATAGGGGAATAAAAGCACTCACAGAATCCCTAAATCAAATGGACCTAATAGACGTCTACAGATCTTTTCACCCAAACTCAAAAGAGTACACCTTCTTTTCAGCACCACATGGAACCTTCTCCAAAATAGACCATATAGTTGGTCACAAAGCAAGCCTCAACAGATACAAAAGGATTGAAATAATCCCTTGTATACTATCTGACCACCATGGACTAAAGCTGGACATCAACAACAACAGAAACAACAAAAAGCCGACATGCACATGGAAACTGAACAACTTACTACTCAATGACAGCTGGGTCAAGGAAGAAATAAAGAAAGAAATTAAAGACTTTCTAGAATTCAATGAAAATGAAGGCACAACATACCCAAATTTATGGGACACATTGAAAGCAGTGCTCAGAGGAAAATTTATAGCACTAAGTGCCTACAAGAAGAATTCCGTAACATCACATACAAACAACTTAATGGCCCAACTGAAAAACCTAGAAAAAAAAGAAACAGATACACCCAAGAGGAGCAGACGGATGGAAATAATCAAACTAAGGGCAGAAATCAATCAATTAGAAACAAATAAAATTATCCAAAGAATCAATGAAACAAAAAGCTGGTTCTTTGAGAAAATCAACAAGATAGACAAACCCTTAGCCAAACTAACTAAAAAGCAGAGAGAAACTATCCAAATCAGCAAAATCAGAAAGGAAAATGGGGACATAACTACAGACACTGAGGAAATCCAAACGATTATTAGGTCATACTACAAAAGCCCATATGGCACAAAATTTGAAAATCTAAATGAAATGGATAACTTTCTTGACAGATTCCATCTACCAAAATTAAGTCAAGATCAGGTAGAAAGACTGAATAGCCCTATATCTCCCAAGGATATTGAAGCAGTCATTAACAGTCTCCCCTCCAAAAAAAGCCCTGGACCAGATGGCTTCAGCGCAGAATTCTACAAGACCTTCAAAGAAGTACTAACACCAATTCTCCTCAAACTATTCCACAAAATAGAAATAGAAGGAACACTACCAAACTCATTCTATGAAACCATAGTCACCTTGATACCTAAACCACACAAAGATCCAACAAAAAAAGAGAACTTCAGACCTATCTCTCTTATGAACATTGATGCAAAAATACTCAATAAAATACTTGCAAACCGAATCCAAGAACACATCAAAGATATCATCCACCATGACCAAGTAGGCTTCATCCCAGGAATGCAAGGGTGGTTCAACATACGGAAATCCATCAATGTAATCCACCACATAAACAAAATGAAGGAGAAAAACCACATGATCATCTCCTTAGATGCTGAAAAAACATTTGACAAAGTCCAACACCCATTTATGTTTAAAGTCTTGGAGAGATCAGGGATACAAGGCACATACCTAAAGATAGTAAAGGCAATATACAGCAAGCCTATAGCCAACATCAAACTCAATGGAGAGAAACTTAAATCAATCCCACTGAAATCAGGGACAAGACAAGGCTGCCCACTCTCTCCCTACCTCTTCAACATAGTACTTGAAGTCCTAGCCACAGCAATAAGACAACTAAAGGAGATCAAGGGGATACAAATCGGAAAGGAAGAGGTCAAAGTGTCACTATTTGCAGATGATATGATGGTATACATGAGCGACCCCAAAGATTCAACCAGAGAACTTCTTCAACTGATAAACACCTTCAGCAAAGTGGCAGGATACAAAATCAACTCAAAAAAATCAGAGGCCCTCTTGTATACCAAAGACAAAAAGGCTGAGAAAGAAATTAGGGAAACAACACCCTTCACAATAGCCACTAATAACATAAAGTACCTTGGTGTGACTCTAACCAAGCAAGTGAAAAACCTGTTTGAGAAAAACTTCAAGTCTTTGAAGAAAAAAATTGAAGAAGATCTCAGAAGATGGAAAGATCTCCCGTGCTCATGGATTGGTAGGATTAACATTGTGAAAATGGCCATCCTGCCAAAAGCAATCTACAGATTCAATGCAATTCCCATCAAAATACCAACTCAATTCTTTACAGACCTTGAAAAAAAGATTCTCAGCTTCATATGGAGAAACAAAACACCCAGATTCTCCAAAATGATCCTGTACAACAACAGATCATCTGGAGGTATCTCCATTCCTGATCTCAAGCTGTACTACAGGGCAACAGTAATAAAAACTGCATGGTATTGGCATAGAAACAGAAAGGAGGATCAATGGAATCACATAGAAGACCCAGAAATAAACCCACACACCTATAAATACTCAATATTTGACAAAGAAGCCAAATCCATTCAATGGAAAAAAGACAGCATCTTCAACAAATGGTGCTGGACCAACTGGATGTCTACATGCAGAAAAATGAAAATAGATCCATATTTATCACCCTGCACAAAACTAAAGTCCAAGTGGATCAAGGACCTCAACATAAAACCAGATACTCTAAATCAGTTGGAAAAAAAAGTGGGGAACAGCCTAGAACCCATTGGCACAGGAGACAACTTCCTGAACAGAACACCAACAGCACAGGCTCTAAGAGCAACAATCAATAAATGGGACCTCATGAAACTGAAAAGCTTCTGCAAAGCAAAAGACACTGTCATCAAAACAAATAGACAGCCTACAGATTGGGAAAGAATCTTCACCAACCCTTTATCTGACAGAGGGCTAATATCCCGTATATATAAAGAACTAAAGAAGCGGAAAAGCAAAAAACCAAGTAATCCAATTAAAAAAAGGGGAAGAGAGCTGAACAGAGAATTCTCGAAAGAGGAACATCGAATGGCAGAGAAACACTTAAAGAAATGCTCAACCTCATTAGCCATTAGGGAAATGCAAATCAAAACGACCCTGAGATTTCACCTTACACCCATCAGAATGGCCAAGATGAAAAACTCAAGTGATAGCACATGCTGGAGAGGTTGTGGAGAAAAGGGAACCCTCCTCCATTGCTGGTGGGAATGTAAACTGGTTCAACCACTTTGGAAGTCAATCTGGCGCTTTCTCAGACAACTAGGAGTAGTGCTACCTCAAGACCCAGCTATACCACTCCTAGGTATATACCCAAAATTTGCTCAAGTACACAACAAGGACATTTGTTCAACCATGTTCATAGCAGCTTTATTTGTAATAGCCAGAACTTGGAAACAACCCAGATGTCCATCAACGGAGGAATGGATACAGAAATTGTGGTATTTTTACACAATGGAATACTACTTAGCAATCAAAAAGGAGGAAATCATGAAATTTGCAGGCAAGTGGTGGGATCTAGAAAAGATCATTCTGAGTGAAGTATCCCAGAAGGAGAAAGACAAACTTGGTATATACTCGCTTATATAGACCTACAAGATATGATAAACATAATGAAATCTACACACGTAAAGAAGATAATCAAGAAAGTGGACACAGGCAAAGGTGATTAATCCTCATTTAGAAAGACAAATGGGATGTGCATTGAACTTATGACAGGAGTCTACCACAAAAGGCATCTGAAAGACTCTACCTAGCAGTGTTTCAAAGCAGACACTAAGACTCATAACCAAACCCTCGGCAGAGTGCAGGGAATCATTTGAAAGAAGGGAAGTTAGTATGATATGGAAAGGATAGGAGCTCTACAAGGACCAAATATATCTGGGCACAGGGTCTTTTCTGAGACTGACACTCAACCAAGGACCATCTATGGATATAACCTAGAACTTCTGCTCGGATGTGGCCCGTGGTAGCTCAGTAACCAAGTAGTTTTCCAAAGTAAGGGGAACACGGACTATTTCTAACAGGATCTCAAGGGCAGGCTGTTTGACCCCCACCCCAGGGGAGGAACAGTCTGTTAGGCCACAGAGGAGGACTTTGCAGCCAGCCCTGAAGATACTTGATAAAACAGGGTCAGATGAAAGGGGAGGAGGTCCTCCCCTATCAGTGGACTTGGAAAGGGGCAAGGAGGAGACCAGGGAGGGAGTGTGGGGTTGGGGAGGGAATGAGGGAGCGGGATACAGCTGGGACACAGAGTTAACAAAATGTAACTAAAAAGAAAAATAAAATAAAAAATAAATAAATAAATAAATAAATAAATAAATAAATAAATAAATAAAACAAAAAAACAACAACAAAAAAAAAAAAAAACAAAATTCACACCACTTAAAAAACATAGCCATGTAATTATTTTTGCTTGTTTGTTTTTTAACTTCTAACTGGTTCTGGGAATTTGTTGACATGTAAGCAGCATCCTTTAGTTCACTAGGCTCAGAATAGTCTGGCTACTATTAAAAAAATGTCAAGTATGTCAATGTCAAAGTCAAGAAACGTCTATGCTTTATTTCTAACTGTCAGGTGCACTGAGGTATTTAGGCAGGTAGCCTCTCACTACGAACTTGATTTTCTTAATTTCATGGGTTTTTTTATACCTAGACACATTTTCTGCCTTTTTTATTGTACCTGAAAAGTTGACTCCTGGATCTTGTAACTCAGATTCCTCTTTCATGACATTTCCTTTTGCTATGACACAGGAATGTGGGAGGCATATGGGAGGAAACACGAGTTCAGAGGTTAAGAGAGTAATTTGTCAAGCGGGTAATTTCTGCTCCTCTGAGCACATGTGCTCTTAGCCATAAAACACATATGAATAACATGCAAACCTAACATACCTTTGGTTAATATTTTTTGGTAGATATAGACTTTTAGTAAGTGATCCAGTTTTCATTCTTCCTTAATACAGTCATCTAATTCTGGGCCATTGTCCTCCAAAATTTGTTTGCAGTGATAGAATATATCCATTCTTTTTTCCTTCTTGCAATGCTTATTTTAAGCTTATTTTAGAATTATTTTATTAAAGAAAAACATATGAATACTTGCACCAATAACAAGTATTCAGCTGGATGAAATCTCACGGGGTTCTGAGTGTGACCAACATTCAGAACAAAGCAGTTCATACCTAGCACCACTGAAGGCTGATAGTGCCCCAACATGTCTCTTTCCCCACGGGTGAAACTTATCTTACAAGATAAACATACAATAATTCACAGAGCCTATGAAGTTAAGGAGGAACAAAGGGAGGATGCTTCAGTCTCACTCAGAAGAGAAAATAGAATAGACAACAGAAGTAGCTGAAGAGAGGGAACGAGGTAGGAAAGGTGATATGGGGAGAATGAGGCTGGAGACCAGACTTGCAGAGAGCAGGGGCTGGTAACAGGCCAAGAGAAGAGAAACTGTGAGCAGAGCATCTCTATTACAAGCTGGAGAGCTAAGAAAGGGTAGGTTTCTGGGAAAATATGGGGTGACTCTAGCTGAGACTCCTAGTCTGCAGAGGTCATGCAGTCTGAAGGTGCATCCATAATAACAACATGAAAATAGATATTACATGTAAGGACATTTACTAAAGCCATGTTTATTATAAAATAAAATCTAGAATATACACAATTTTTACATATTATAGTCTCTGTTGAACATCCTTTATTCTCTTTAAATTAATTTCCCAAAATGAGCACTTTAGAACCTCAATATGTTATCCAATGGCAGTTTGAACATTACTAGTACAAATTCAAGAAAAACTGGTAGTTTTGGTGAATGTGAGATATCTAAAATTATTAGAAGAAACTATTTTTCTACTTTAATAGAGTTATTGAAAATTTAACAGGCAGCAAGCTAGAAGAGTAAACATGGGCTCTTATTCATTTGAACAAACAGCAGCAAAAAGTAAAAGAAAATCATAAATTGCATTAAATTTTGTTAGCCAGGTTAATGTATCATTAGCCAGAAACCTTAATTTGAACCCTATCATTACTTTCAAGAATCTTATCAAGAGAATAGTTTTCTAGATATCTGTATTTTTCAGAGTACTTATGGAGGACAAAAACAAATTAAAATCCAATTGCTTTTAGGACAAAAGGCACTGCAAACTGAAAGCTGTTTGTATGTTTTATATAAAAATGTTTTATAATATTATTTAATCATGTTTTCCTTTCCCACAGTTTTTCCCAGATCATTCTTACTTCCCTATCTAACCAACTTTATTTTCTCTCTTCTTCTCACATTCACTCTAACTCATTCTGTCTCTATGCCTTTCCCTAGCCCTCCTTCTTCCTACAAGATAAGAAACAATAACAACAACAAAAAAAAAACATGGAAAAACCAAAAAGTACAAAATAGAACAAAAGTGAACATAAAGCTCACAGAAATAAAACATAAAAGTCATCTTGTTTTGAACAACTGCTCATAGGCATGAAGCCTGCTCGTAATTGATGCTGTTATACCTAGTGACATTCCCCTGGAGAAAACTGATTTACTCTGTCTAGTGTATATCAAAACCTTCTGTTTTGAGGTGGGAGTTTGTGTCCACTTCCTCTTCTCCGTGCTTGGATTTTGTCTGGTTCAACCCTGTGCAAGTCTTGTGAATACTGGAACAATCTCTATGAATTCATATATTCATGAGCTTTCTGGTGTCTAGATAATACTCTTTCCATGGAGTCAACCATCACCTCTGTCTCTTACAATCTTTCTGCCTCCAGTTCTTCACAGCTCACTGAGACTTGGAGGAAAAAAGTTTGATAAAGATAACAAATTTAGGACTGAGTAGTTCAAAGTCTCTCACTCTGCACATTTTCCCATTTGTGGGACTCTGTCCATTTCAAGAAGAAGCTTCCCTGGTAAGAATTTATCAGTGTACTGATCTGTGGATATAGCAGTATTTCATGAGGAGTCCTGTTATTGCTATGTTCCTTGAGCAGAAAAATAGTAATAGGTTTTCACCTGGAGGCTATGACCTATCCAGTCTGAGGTGCTCAGGCATGGTAGCGCTATCAAATATGTGTTTATTCTTGGAGGGGCCAAACATCCAAATAAAAAGCATTTTTTGAAGTGTTCACTGTGTCACTTTTGCACTAGCATGTCTTGCAGCCAAGGTTCTGCTGCATGTCTTGAATTGGAAGTGAGTAATAGTGATGAATACTTTCTCTTTTGGTATCATGCAGAGTACATTCCAGCACTAGAAAAACTGGACGTAGGCTCAATAAAAAGATGTAGCAGCTGGACAGGTTAGACCTCATGTAAAGGAAGTGAGGGCTCTAGTAAAGGATATGAAACTTGCATTGGACACAGACTCACTTGCCAGCTTTTTGATCACTTCCCCTTTGCGGGACTGCCTTGACAGGCCACAGGGGAAGAGGGCACGTTCAGTCCTGGTGCAGCTTGATGATCTGGGCTGGATGGGAAAGGGAGCTCCTCTTTTCTGAGCAAAAGGAGAGGAGAGAGAGGAGATTATGCAGGGAGGGTGGGACTGGGAGAAGACAGGGGAATGAGGCTACAACAAAGATGTAAAATGAATTAAAAAAAATAGTCAAAAGGGTAAAACTTTCAGTTGGACATCAGCTCTATTTCTCTGTGTCTAATAACATGACTAAGTGGAATGATTGGTGGTAAGGCCTTACCATCAGGTTATGGAGACTAACAACTAGCCTTGGAAATGGAGTCTAATGTTTAGGAGGTCCCATTGGCCTATGATGCAATAAAATGCAACTCATTCCTGGCAATGGAGGTTTTACTTGGTGAAATTAATGTCTAGCTGGGGCATACTCTCTCCCAATATGTGGTGACACCTTTTAACTTCCTTTCAGAAATGCATACATCTTATAAATATTCTACAGTAATAGATTACCATATAACTGTTTGAAAGGTTCTTAGTGTTACTTGGCTCTCCCTATAGTCATTCTTTCTTCTTCTTCTTCTTCTTCTTCTTCTTCTTCTTCTTCTTCTTCTTCTTCTTCTTCTTCTTCTTCTTCTTCTTCTCCTCCTCCTCCTCCTCCTCCTCCTCCTCCTCCTCCTCCTCCTTCTTCTTCTTGGAAGCAACAAGAATTTCATCAAAAACATGATAGTAAGAAAATTATACATTTCTTTAAGTGTTTCTCTGTCATTCGATATTCTTCTATTGAGAATCTGAAATTGATACTCCAGCCAAGGACCACTCATGGAGATGGCCTGGAACCCCTGCACAGAGATAGCCTATGGCAGTTCAGTATCCAAGTAGCCCACATAGTAATGGGAACAGGGACTGTCTCTGACATGAACTGATTGACCTGCTCTTTGATCACCTCCCCCAATGGGGGAGCAGCCTTACCAGGCCACACAAGAAGAAGACAATGCAGCCACTCCTGATGAGACCTTATAGACTAGGATCAGAGGGAAGGGGAGGAGGACCTCCCTTTTCAGTGGACTGGGAGAAGGACACAGGTGGGAAAGAGGGAGGGTGGGATTGGGAGGGGAGAAAAGAGGGAGGTACAGGGGGATACAAAGTGAGTAAACCGTAATTAATATAAATAAATAAATAAATCGCTCCTAGCTTTAACCAAAAAAAAAAATAGAAAATGATACAATATTATATAAATTTATAAGTTGAATATAAATGGCTGCATTTGCACTACCTAATTATGTAGCTTATAATAGCGCAGCCTGTAAGTAGTTATAAATGACATTAAATCTTCAATTTTTTTGTTTACTTGTAAAAATAATATAAAACACTTCACTGCTATGGCTTCCAAGGAAACAAGAAATGCACATAATACTTTATATATACATATATGTAAAATATAAATAAATAAAATTTTAAAAATGTTTACACTTCCTAATTAATATATGACTGATGTATCAATCTAAAAGAGTATTTTGCTTTTTGTTTCATTTTTGCAATAGAAATCCCTAATTGTGACATGGATAGAAAGAAAAATTAACTGAAATCCTTACTGAATGGACTCTTTTATCTGACTTGCCTCTAGTTGATCTATTTAAATATTTGGAAATCTGCCACTCTGTGATGGTTAGTAGAAGATAGTATTAACCTCTGACATCAATAATCTAAAAGCAAACATTTGCTCATGTCACATTTTGGTAACCTGCACGCATAGTACATCCTGAGATGGGCAATCAGATTCTCAGCTGGTTCTTTAATATGGAGTGATCCAAAGAAATTGAAAGTGGAAAAGCCGTACCTATAGGAACAATAGTGAACTCAAGTGATGGGGTATTAGTGATTATATCATATATACATGCATTTTCTTCAAAGTGATTCTTTGGTTTGGCTCTGCTCATTTTGAAAGCCATTGTAGTTCAGTCCTTGTTTCCTGCCACAAAGAACAAGAATATTGCTGAGTCTTAAGTATTTAAAGATCTTACTCACTCTTGATTTTGTTCTCTTATGCTTACTCTTAATAGCAAGAGATGCAGTAAGTATCATAGTTCAGTCTTCATATTTCCATGTTTGCTCCTAGAATTGTTTCAGATATCCCTGCTTAAGTTACAATCATAAGTCTGGGGGCGGGAGGTTGTAATTGTTTTAGTGTTATAAAAAATTGATCCCTTGATAATTAATTGCAGATCTAATTAAAAGATAATAAACCTAACCTAGTAGTATATTACATTAGGAGCTAAATCCTAGACATTCAGAACAAGACCAAGAATGCAGACTTATTTTTATTTTTTTTAATTTTTATTTTTTATATTAATCACAGGTTATTTACTTTGTATCCCACCAGTAGCCCCCTCCCTCATTCTTTTCCAATCCCACTCTCCCTCCCTCATCTCCTCCCTGTTCCTTTCCAAGTCCACTGCTAGGGGAGGTCCTCCTCGCCTTCCATCTGACACTAGCTTATCAGGTATCTTCAGGACTAGCTGCAATGTCCTCCTCTGTGGCCTAACAAGGCTGTTCCTCCCTCGGGGTGGGGGTGGAAGTAAAGGAGTCAGTCATTGAGTAAATGTCAGAGACAGTCCCTGTTCCCATAATTAGGGCACCCACTTGGATACTGAGCTACGATGGGCTACATCTGAGCAGGGGTTCTAGAGTATATGCATACATGGTCCTAGGTTGGAGAAACAGTTTCATAGAGGACCCCCGTACCCAGATATATTTTGTCCTTGTGGAGCTCCTGTCCTCTCCAGGTCATACTAACTCCCCCTTTTATCATATGATTCCCTGCACTCTACTAAAGGTTTGGTTATGAGTCTCAGCATCTGCTTTGATACACTGCTAGGTAGAGTCTTTCAGAGACCCTCTGCAGTAGGTTCTTGTCCTGTTTCTTGTTTTCTCCTACTTCCAATGTCCATCCTGTTTGTCTTTCTAAGTGAGGATTGATCATCTTACCCCAGGTCCTCTTTCTTGTTTATCTTCTTTAGGTGCACATACTTTAGTATATTTATCCTATCTTATAGGACTATATAAGTGAGTATATACCATGTGGGTCTTTCTGCTCCTGGGATACCTCACTCAAGATGATCTTTTCTAAATTCCACCATTAAAGAACAAATGTGGGATGATAAACTATATATTTCCTACAAGACAGGAATAGTTGACTTTTTAAAAGGGAAATGCAAAATGAAACAAGAAGTTGAAACATTCACTGCAAATTATGAGATATCATGGGGAAATGACAACAACATGCATGAGATATTAACTCAAAAGAAGAGAATTAATATTACATATTTTACCTGAAATATATATATATATACGGAATATTCTATAGTGACAGTATTTCAAATATATAATTTAAAAAGGAGAAAAATGAGAGTATGTTAGGATGGAGAGTCTTTGATGATCCTGATAGGAGGAACTAAATAAAACAAAATTAAAAAGATCATAAACAAAGATAAATTAAAACATTATCTTGAAGAGTTGATCAATTAAATGTGGTGGCTAATTGATCCAAGTTGATGAAAGTGATAGAGATGTTCACATCAATTTTCAGTTGTAACATTTTTAAAAACTTAAAGTTTAAACAGGTAATTCACTTATGTATGATTTGGAACAGTTCAGCCAATGGAAAATGGGAAGCAAATGAAAATTAAAATGTAATGAATCTCTTAATTGTTTCTGCTGTGGAAATAGAATGTTTCCCTCACATCCTTTTGTCGTCGTTTGAATTTCTCCTAATGTAAATATATGAACTATCCACAAAAAAGTGTATGTGTCTACATTGCTATTTTACTAAGAGACATTCTTAGTACATATCAAGTGACTGCAAGCCATAATTTGAGAATTGCTGCCTAATGCAACACAAATTTCTTTGAAATAGAACTTGCTCTTCTTGTGAGCAAGCTGCTACCTGAAAGTAAATTAGACACTTTTCCACCTTGAACCAAACAATAATTTTAGAGCATGGGAGTAAAGTAATGCTTCTGGTACTAAATGTATTCTCACATTCTGTAGGAATTGATTCAGCTTTCAAAAGTGCCTGACACTTAGGAAATGGTTTATTTGCTGTAAAAATCAAGTTCTTGTCATTCTCTGGGCTTTTGACCTGTTATTCAACACTAACTTTTTGAAGTCCTTGTTAATATTGTGTACAATTCAGAAGCACCTAGGAAAAACTTTATTTTTCCATTGAATCTTCACATATTTACAAAAGTATTGCATTTGCTTGTATTTGTCTATAGCTGTATCTGAAATTACCACATATAAGAATTTAAATAAGTTTGTTAATTGTAGGTTTATGGAATCACACAATTCAGGAAAAAAATGTCACTTTTGCAATGATTCTGCTAAGTTATATTTAATCTTTAATCTCTAAGGAATAAAGTACTGATAAAATATGTAATTACACAAGTTGAGAAAACGAAATACTGTATATGTCCACTAACATACTTGTACATTAGCTAATTATGATAATAATTTCTATATTTTAATACAATACTTCAGTTCAATAACATTTTAATAAAATTCATAATTCCAGGGTAGTCAGGAGAAAAGATTACACTATATTGCAACCAAGCCTACACAATATTTTACAACTACCCTTAAGAGTTTCTAGAGATAGAAGAAGCAAGGAAACCCAAAAGGTCAGAAAATAAAACTAAGTGGATTTGATGCTAAATTCAGCATGGTGATCTGGATTGTATCCTGAAACAGGAAAAGTATTTTAATGGAAAAACTTCTGGAATAGAGACAAAGTCTACAATTAGTAGCACTTTGACAATGTTTATGTTAGTTTTGAAACAAAATCCCAATTGTTCAGTTTTACCAATGAAGACTCAGAAGTGCCTGACACTTAGGAAATGGTTTATTTGCTGTAACCTCCGATGCACTAAGGCATTGGAAAGAAAATCTGCTCATATTGTGTCACTCAGGGCATATGGCTGAAAGAAAGAGGAAGAAGATAAAACCTTCAAAAACAAATCCCGTGAATCTACTTTCTCCAGCCAGCCAAACCTCTAAATGCTCTTTCTGTAAGTAACCATCAATGGATTACCCTATTGATGACGTTATAAGCCAGATAGATGCAGGCATGAAAGCCTACTAGCTCAGAAAGGCTGAGAAAGCACCCAGCTAAACTCCCTACTCATATCAAGTTCCAGAAGGAAAAAGCCTTCCTACTCAGCTCATATTGTCTCAAATTAAATGTTTCTCCTTTCTACTTCCTGTGCATCTCTATCCATCCTCCAGACATCCTCTTTTTTTTTTACTTTTTTTTATTAATTACACTTTATTCATTTTGTATCCCCCCATAAACCCCTCCCTCTTCCCCTCCTGATCCCACCCTCCCTCCCCTTTCTGCATGCATGCCCCTCCCCAAGTCCACTGATAGGGGAGGTTCTCCTCTCTTTTCTGATCTTAGTCTATCAGTTCTCATCAAAAGTAGCTGCATTGTCCTCTTCTGTGGCCTGATAGGGCTGCTCCCCCATTCAGGGGGATGTGATCAAAGAGCAGGCCAATCAGATTATGTCAGAGGCAGTCCCTCTTCCCATTACTTTGTAACCCACTTGTACACTGAACTGCCATGGGCTACATCTGTGCAGGGGTTCTAGGTTATCTCCATGAATAGTCCTTGGTTGGAGTATGAGTCTCTGGGAAGTTCCCTGTGTTCAAATTTTCTTGTTCTGTTGCTCTCCTTGTGGAGTTCCTGTCCTCTCCAGCTCTTACTATTTCCCACTTCTTACATAAAATTCCATTCACTCTGCCCATCAGTTGGCCATAAGTCTCAGCATCTGCTTTGATAGTCTGCAGGGCAGAGGCTTTCAGAGGCCCTCTGTGGTAGGTTCCTAGTTTGTTTCCTGTTTTCTTCTTCTGGCTTTCACACATGCTGGAGAGGTTGTGGAGAAAAGGGAACCCTTCTCTACTACTGGTGGGAATGTAAACTTGTACAACTACTCTGGAAAGCAATCTGGCGCTTTCTCAGACAGCTAGGAATAGCGCTTGCTCAAGATCCAGCCATACCACTCCTAGGCATATATCCAAAAGAGGCTCAAGTACACAAAAAGGACATTTGCTCAACCATGTTTGTAGCAGCTTTATTTGTAATAGCCAGAAGCTGGAAACAGCCCAGATGCCCCTCAACTGAAGAATGGATGCAGAAATTGTGGTACATCTACACAATGGAATATTACTCAGCAATGAAAAATAAGGAAATCATGAAATCTGCAGGTAAATGATGGGACCTGGAAAGGATCATCCTGAGTGAGTTGTCCCAGAGGCAAAAAGACACACATGGTATATACTCACTCATATAGAAATACAATGTAGGACAAACCCACTAAAATCTATGCATCTAAAGAAACCAAGCAAGACAGAGGACCCTAACTGAAATGTTCAATCCCCACCTGAAAGGCAAAGAGGATGGACATCAGAAGAAAAGAAAACAGGAAACAACCTAGAAACCTGCTACAGACTTCCTCTTACTCTCTATGTTGTTGTTGTTGTTGTTGTTTTTTTTTTTTTTTTTTTTCTTTCACATGAGGCTTGCTCTGTGTTCTGACCTAGGGTTAATTTTATTTAATCCTATTTACAAAAGTTCTAGGATTAAAACTGTATGCTATGGCTAAGCCACATCAGGACCACCTGTTTACAATTTAAAAAAAAAAAATTCTTGGATTAAAGGTGTGTGCTAGAGCTGAACCACAGCTCAGCTACAAACTGGTTTTTCCAGTAGACATTCTCAGGGTTCACAATAGGATCAAATATCCTGCAAGCAGTTACTCCCTGTTGTCATAACATGTTGTGTAAGGTAACAACTTTAGAGGGTGAATTTTACTTTGGTCCATTATTCTTCCTATATAACCTTCGTAATCTAATTACCTCAACATAAATCCTCCAGGTATGAAGGGAGATTTCAACTTATGAGGCTTTTGAAGGAACCTTGATATTTAAATCTTAGCTTTTGGCCCTCAGCCTCTAAAAGATTCTTATCCATCTCATAATATAAAAGGCATTCAATCTTCCAGTGCCCATGGACTTAGCAATCACATAATTTCTCAAATTCCCAACTTTAAAGTATTCTCTGAGTCTAAATGCAAGCTGTTAATTATGCTAATTCTGTTAGAGGAGAGGAAAATTATAGAATTCTAAAATTCACTGGTAGGATAAGGTCCACATTGCCATTCTAAAAGAAGAAAATAGCAAGGCACATATAAACAAAAACAGACAAGCAACAACAACAACAACAACCACAACAAAAACCTAAAATCCAGCAAAGCAAACATTTGTCATATAGCTTCATGCCTGGCATCTGAATCATATATTATGATGTGATTCCCAAGATGCCCTACAAAATTGAGTGTTGTACAACTCTTGAATATCTGATATCTTTCAAAAGATAGCTCTGCTTCCTGCCTGTAGTTTTCCTTGGTAAATGTTGCATATTTCAAACATCTCTTATTTTCTATGGTCTCCATTTTAACTTTAGATGCCAAAATTTTGCGAATTACTATTTCCTAAAATTTCTACAAATACTCTGGCACTCCCACATGCTGCTTTGCACACCAGACATTCCTTTGGTGGTAGCTCACAGCTAAGTTATCCAGGTCACTGTAGCAAGGACAGGGCAGCAGCAACAGCAAAAAGTCACAGACAAAACCTATCTTGCGAAAGGCTGTACCCAACATGATCGATTCCTCTGGTCAAGCCCTAATGATCTAATCAGTGGATCAATTCATTGAACAGAGTACCATCCTCATGAGTCATCGGGAAATGAAACTATGGAGAAGAATCACAATCCCAAATAACAGGTAAAAGAAACAGAACCAGATTTCACTGTCCTGATGTACCAATACCTTGTTTGCTTTAGTATTACCTAATTAATTATTTAGCCTGTGAGCATAGCTCCATTCAATTGTATTTGTCTATTTGTTTACACTTAACATTTTCTTTAAAAACTCCGAAATGTATAAGTTTACCCTATACACAATGATTTTCATAGTGGCTAATAAATGTCTAGAGCTTGGAGGAATTTAAGTTTCGGGGATTTGATGGTGTAAATATAACTCATTAAGTATGCTTTGTTATCATTAAATGAACTCCCTCATATTCTACTATCCAAGTTGGGAGCACAAAAATGAATAATCTCCAATATTGCTAACGAATAAAGTTTAATTAAGTAAGCATTCATATGTGTTTAGTTCATGTTGTAAAGTTTGTTTAAATATACTCTAAAAAATATTTTCTGCAAAGAAAATGACCAAAATAACTGTTACTGTTTTCTGGTGATTATTACAGTAAAGTATACATAAGTAGCTCTGAGTTGATCAATCAGTGAGTAAAACTGAATATATTTCTGTTTCATGCCAACTCTTTACAAGGTGAGCTATTGATTGCCGTCTTGAGCACCATTCCTCTCCCTATCGTTCTTCAAGGCAGGAGTTTTATAAAGGCAGAGGCCATGCATTGGGAACACCAATTCACATTAGCCCCAAATCCATGTTTCAATGTGGAAGCAATTTCATGAAATTTTTATAGTTTCAGAAAATAGGAAGTCATAAAGCAAGATGATTTTAAAAATACGTTTGTTATCACATCAGATAGGCCTCAGAGGCTATCAGATGACATTCTTAGCTTTTGAGCTGGTGGAAGCTGGTGGTCTCCTAATTAACAAATCCCTAAAGGATTTTATCATTAGTCACCAGTATGTTAGTTGCAGCACAGGACTGAGTAAGTGCCTGGGGATAAAGCTGACCTGGGTTGTTAGCCCAGTAATTCTGCTCTGCCGCTTTAACAGCTTTAACACCCATCCTCTTCATATCACTACAGTTCCATCAGCCAATCAGTCTCTGTAGATACAGCTTCTTCCCAGGAATTCTATGCCGTAGCCAATCTCCAAAAAAATGACAAATCATCAATAAACAGCAAAAACAAATATAGCTGATGGAATATTTAGGAAATAAGTAGTATTTCCTAAGGAAATATGAGAAATTATATAACTATTTTTATTATTAGCCAGATTTGTATATGCTAGTCTGTATTCACTGATCTGAAAACAATTTCTACATTTTTTGTAGTTTTAGTTTTTTCCTTTTATTGAAAATAGTTTCTTTTTTTTTTCCTTATCAATTTTTTTTGTTTTGTTGTTGTTGTTGTTGTTTTGTTCCAAGACAGGCTTTCTTTGTATAGCACTGGCTGTCCGGAACTACTCTGTAGACCAACCTGGCCTTGAACTCACAGAGATCTGCCTGCTTTTGCCTCCCAAGTGCTGGGATCAAAGGGTGCACCACCACCGCCTAGTTCTTTTCTCATACAATATATCATATCAGTTCCCTTCCCTCTACTCTTCCCAATTCCTCTTCACTTCCCCTTCCCCTCCAACCCAGATCTACTCCCTTTCTATTGCTTTTTTAAAAAATAGTAGAGTTCTACGAGATAACAACTAAACATGACAAAAAAAAAAAAAAAAAACTTTTACACCTTAAATCTGAAGAATTCATAGTCTCAACCGAAGTCTGTCTTAAAAGTTTTCTTTTTTTTTTTTTTTCTTTTTTCTTTTTTTTTCTTTTTGGCATGGTAAGAAAATGAAAATTAGGTAAAGAATTTGAGAAATAAGTGCAGTCCATATCTGCACTTGTACCTGTGTGTGTGTGTGTGTGTCTGTGTGTGTGTGTGTGTGTGTGTGTGTGTATAAAGAAGGTTTTAAAATCCATTTTATTCTTTAATTCTTTGGAATTGCACATTTTCTTCTCACAGAGAGAAATCACTACTGTGGCGATGAGCACAGTTCTTCAGGAAAGAGCCATGGGTAGCAAAATGTGTCACGTAATCGTATTAGAGCCACTTCCTTCATAAGCAAAAACTGTCATGACAACTTAGAAATCAAAAGCCTACAATGTATCATACTTTACGGAAGCTTGAGGCAAACAGCCGGATGATGTGTATCATATCAATACCAGTGACTCAGAGTTGACTATATGTTTTCATAAAGAACTAGTAATTGAAGACAAAACACTGTGGCCGCATGATGGATGGTTGAGAGGGTGTATATGGTAAGATGCTAAGTGTCAGCTGGGAGTGTAGAATGAAGAATTCTACAGCAATATCTGTTCCCTCCATAGAGAACATTTGGTACAGGGGATGATCATGAGTATATATGGGGAGGTTATAGAGAAGGCTTCAATACAGGCAGACACAAGCCTCGTCTCAAAAATCTCCCACAAAACTGGACTGTGAAAACAATTTTGTCATGGAATCTTTACTTTGACAACCCATCTTTCTTCCTTCATAGTTTTTACTGGGAAAATCAAATATCAAGGACCAGCAATTCTCCATTAACTCTAAGTCCCATGAGCTATTATAAGACATAGCCTTTGTTTCCAAAATCAGTGTAAAGATGAAGACAACAAATGACAAAGTACATCCCAAGGTATTGGGATGTTAAAATGAGCTTCAGAAACTGATACCTGCTTACTAAGCACAATCTATGCCCAAGTTTCTATTTTTAATACATCTCTTCCCAGTGTTCCCCAAAGTAAGTTGGCATGCTAAGTTTGTGTATGCCCAACACTATTTTGTTACATCTCTTTTTTGATTCTTCAGATGAAGTCTCTTGATTCGTTCTTTATATATTATAGCTCCCTTAAGCAAGTAAACACAGAGCACACAAACTAATTCTGAGGAATCCAGTCTAGACAATTTTTTTTAATTTATATATTTACTTTACATCCTGATTACAGCCCCCTCCTTCCTCTCCTCCTGGTCGCTGCTTACCACCCTCTTCTCTCTATTTCCCCATCTCTTGTCATCAGAAAAGCCCTCCCCCATGCCTACCAAACCCACCCCAGCACATCAAGTTGCATCAGAAGTCCTCATCCATACAGCCAGGCAAGGCAGCCAGGAGAGGGCAAAAAGATTTAAAGCAGGCAATAGAGTCCATTCTGTAGACAGCATCCGCTCAACTAACTAGGAGACCCACAGGAAGATCAAAATGCCCATCGGTTACATATGTGTATGGGGCATAGGTCCAGGCCATGCATGCTCTTTGGTTGCTGCTCCTGTCTCTGTAAAGCCTCCATGGGACTAGGTTAGTTGACTCTGCTGGTCTTCTTGCAGCATTCTTGTCTCCTCTGAGTCCCTCTCTTCTTCCCTTCCACTCTACTACAGGACACCTTGCGCTCTGCCTGATGTTTGGCTGTGAGACTCAGCATCTTATTTGATCGGGTGCTGGCAGAGGTGGTGGGTGGAGTAGAGTGGGGCTATCAGGGAATGATAAAGTTAGGGTCCTGTCTGTAGACATAGCAGAATATTGCTAATGGTGTCAGGGGTTTGGTCTCTCCCATGGGGTGGGTGTCAGGTTAAGCCAGGCATTGCTTAGGCATTCCCTCAGTCTCTGTCTTTATATCTGCACATCTTGTAGGTAGGGTACAATCTTAAGTTACCTTTCCTATCATGGATAACCAATTTTTAAACACGGGTCTTTGGGATTTCTGTTGTTTGTACCTGAGAAAGGAAAATGATATAACATCCCACCACTATCAACTGACACATGCTGGGAAAGGGGATATCTGTTTTCTCCAGTGGAATTTTACTGTGTAAATCAACCACACTGCAGGGTAGCCACCATGCCCAGGAGTAGCTGGCCAACACAAAACAGACTTTTAGTATTTTTTGAGTAAAAGGGTGAACTTTTTGTTGCTTTTGTTTTGGGCCTTTCTTTGTTTGTTCCTTTATTGCTTTTGTCTTACTGGGTTGTTTTGTTTGTTTTTATTTATATTTTTGTATTTTTTTGATATAAAGACAACATAGGTTGGGTGGATAGTAATGAAGAGAATCTGGGAGAAGGGGAGAAGAAAACATGATCAAAATATATTCTATAAAAATTAAATTCAAAGATAGAAAAATTTAAAGAGATAATGATACAGGATTTTTTAGGACTATTTATGTTTGGTTACTTTTTTTTTTTTAATTTCTGTAATTGTTAAGTAGAGCTCAGGTACATACAACAGAAGTTTCCATGGTCAGATGTGTTCATTAGATAGATAGATAGATAGATAGATAGATAGATAGATAGATAGATAGATAGATGATACAGAAAGAGAGAGAGAGAGAGAGAGATAAAACTCAATGTTGTATGGAACGGATTCCTTGGAAGTAGTTACTATAATCTCTATGTAGTTACTTAAGGAAAGTATAGTATTATGGTATATAAATAGTAGCTTCTTATCCTGGTGGTGGTGGTGCATACCTTTAATCCCAGCACTCAGGAGGCAGAGGCAGGTGGATCTTTGAGTTTGAGGCTGGTATGGTCTTCAGAGTGACAGCCAAGGCTACACATAGAAACCATGTCTCAAATTAAAATAATAATAATAATAATAATAATAATAATAATAAATAAAAGCTTCTTGGTTAAGATATCACCTTGTGTCCACTCTACACTCTCTGTACTAGGACCTCATCTGGTTTGAACCTGTGCAGGTCTTGTGCATTCCGCCACAGTGAGTTTTTATGTGACTTCATCAGTCCTGTTGAGTCTAGAAAACACTATTTCTTTGGAGTCATCCCTTACCTCTTGCTCTTTCACTCTGTCTCCTCTTTTGCATAGATTTCTGAGCCTTGAGGGAAGAGGGTAGTTAAAGATATCTCATTTAAAACTGAGTATTCCAGGTCTCATCAGGACTGACTGCAATGTCCTCCTCTGTGGTCTGGCAAGGCTGCTCCTCCCTTGGGGAGCAGGTGATCAAAAAGCCAGCCACTGAGTTCATGTCAGAGACAGTCCCTGTTCCCCTTAATGGGAAACCCACTTAGATACTGAGCTGCCATGGGCTATATCTGAGCAGAGGTTCTAGGTTATATCCATGAATGGATATTGGTTGGAGTATGAGTCTCACAGAAGAGGACATTACAGCCAGTCCTGATGAGACCTGATAAGCTAGGGTCAGATGGAAAGGGAGGAGAACCTCTCCTATCAGTGGACTTAGAGAGGTGCAGGGAGGAGATGAGGGAGGGAGCGTGAGATTGGGAGGGAATGAGAGAGGGTCTACAGCTGGGATACAAAGCGAATAAAATGTAAATAATGTAAAAAATAAAAATTTAATAAAAAACAGTATTCCAAAATTTCTCTTCTCTGTCTGTACATTGTTGTAACATTACATTATTATTATTATTATTATTATTATTGTTGTTGTTGTTGTTATTTTACAATTTATCCATTTGGTATCCCAATTGTAGCCCCCTCCCTCATCCCCTCCTGGTTCCATCCTCCCTCCCTCTTCACCTCTATCCCTCTTCCCTAGTCCCCTGATAGAGTTCTGGATACGATCAAGTGTATTATCTGTTCTTATCAGTGTAACATTATCTTAAATGCCACTTTCTATACTTCATAAATGACTAATTAATTTTCTTGCTTATGTACACCAACATGCAAGTATTGGGGCACATTAAATGAGCAGTAAGTTTGTGCAAGTATCACACACCTGTGGTACTTTTTAAATCGATCTGTGCTTTTCAGAGCCAACCATGGAAACTATGTTCAAGTAATTATCCAATTGCTTCCCTCCTCCAACCAACTTTAGTTGCTGAGAAACTAGTGCTACCTTGCAGATCTGTAAAACATACACTTCCACTATTAAAACCCTCTTATTTATTAATTTTCAGTAGCAAGGTTTTTTGCAAAATTGAGCATTTTGGTTTATATATGAGCATAATAAAATTATTCTTCTTTGTTCTTTGGATACAAATCATTGCTTGTAAGCTTGTTTGTCGATTTATTTTTAACAGATTGCTAAAAGAAGTCATGATAAGTAATATACTATTTAAGATCTTTGCATGTCTAATTCTTATAATTGGTGTCTTCATTAACATCTTAAATGGAATATAGAATGAGCTCAGTGTCCTCTCAATTTCTTTTCTTGTTTCCTTTGAAAGATTAAGGCAGTCTAAGCTTTCACAGTATTACACATAATCTAATAGCTGTATTTATTAGTTATGTAATTTTCTATTAGGGTATCTATTTTAATATTGTTTCATTTTTGATCTGTTAAGCTTCCTTTAAGGTGTGTACTAGCAGTTAAAAAACTTATGAACACATATTTCTACACACACATTTCTTTTCTAATTAAATATCAAAACTAATTGTAAAGCAAAGGTGGGTTTGTGTACATATATTACAGGTTGATTTTATTTTTTCAACTTTAGGAAAACTTCTTTTTATACATAAAACATTTTAAGGTTAGGAAGTATGCTTTGGGTCCATGAACACTTATCAATAAAGTGATGTTAATTTCATCATGCCCTTTCTCAAAACAGTGGTAATGTGTTTAGAGTTTCTGAACTTTATACCTTCTCTACAGACACAGAAAATACTTTGACTTAAAAACTTATGTGATAGGTTGGGTTATTCTATGAACTCATATTATAATAGAACTAAACAATTAGCGTGTTTGGGATACAAAATTAGAAACTATTTTCTTATATCATTAGATACTATGATACAAAAATTTCTTCTCATTGCATGCATTTTATTTTGACTTCATGAATTCTAAAGAAGACTGCTTAACATATAGTTATTTAAAGTATTCAATTTTAATATTACGACTTTACATTTCTGCCAAACATAAGCCACAAATAAAGAAAATCAAATAACAGCTTTATAGGGTCAAAAATAGAAAATAAAAAATAACATTATAAAAATGGTTCTTCAGACATTCAGTCAAATGAATCTGACAGTCTTTTAATATGTTCATTTAGTTTTCAAATATATTATAAATCAATTTTCCTTTAAAGTGTACAACTACATAAAATAAACATCAAAACAGATAATACATAATAATAATAATAATCAAAAAAGAGTTAGCATACATTATAAATTATAAAGATATGTTTCATATTTTATTATGTAAGTATAATTATAAACATACTTTGGTTGTAGGTTTTTACTAAACTTAGGAAATAGTGATAACTAGGTAATAAAACACTGGAAAATTTTATAAAACTTTTCCAATAAAATACTAAAGAAGTAGCAATATTTACCACTTCTTACACTCCCACCATAATTAAAATACTATAAATAAAAGAACAAATTCATATTCTTTCAGAATAACTAGTAAACTTGAACTAGGAGGCGTATTCAGCAGATGTACATGATGTGATGCAGTAGACACGGTGTAGCTGAGGACTCCATAGCCACACTGACCAGGAAAATGAAGTTTGGGTCTGTGACTGTCCCATGGGAATACAATTAATAAGCTTAGTAATGTTAGAAATAGTGAATGATAGGCGAGGTTTGGGGATTGGGGCATTTTTGAAGACCCTGAAGTTAGAAATGCTGCACTTTGGAATTGCTTCCTCTGTAAATCAATAAGGGAAATATCTAAACAACAAATTCATGAGCTTCACCTCACATATAAATGCTACCCCCAGACATTTACAGAATTTTCTCTCCTTGCTTTTCCTATTACACTATTGTACATGAAGCAAATCACTGAAACTAGAAGAATGGCACCCAAGAGATGACTTAGCAATGTCACCATCAAAGGAGGGCTGACTGAAGAACAATTAACAACTATTCCCACCTACAGGCAAGCGATAGTGGGGCAAGAAAACCCAAAGATATAAGCTTGGAATTCAAATGAGTTAAATTTACTCTGGGATTTCAAATCAAACCACCACTAACAATAACAACCAATACAATACCTGACACCAGAGAGATGGAACTGTCTTCTCCTCTGTATTTCTACAACCTAGGAAGCTGCCACAGAGGGCCTCTGAAAGTCTCTGCCCTGCAGACTACCAAAGCAGACGCTGAGACTTATGGCCAACTGTTGGGCAGAGTGCATGGAATCTTACGTAAGAAGTGGGAAATAGTAAGATCTGGAGAGGACAGGAACCCCACAAAGAGAGCAACAGAACCAGAAAATTTGAACACAGGGGTCTTCCCAGAGACTCATACTCCAACCAAGTACCAGACATGGAGATAACCTAGAACCCCTGCACAGATGTACCTCATGGCAGTTTAGTGTCCAAGAGGGTTACATACTAATGGGAAGAGGGACTGCCTCTGACATAATCTGATTGGCCTGCTCTTTGATCACCTCCCCCTGAGGGGGGAGCAGCCTTACCAGGACACAGAAGACAACAATGCACCCACTCCTGATGTGATCTGATAGACTAAGATCAGAAGGAAGGAGAGGAGGACCTCCCTTATCAGTGGACCTGGGAAGGGGCATGCGTGAAGAAGGGAGAGAGGAGGGTGGGATTGGGAGGAGAGGAGGGAGGGGTTTATGGGGGTATACAAAGTGAATAAAGTATAATTAATAAAATAAAATAAAAATTTATAAAAAGAATTCACTAACACCAAAAAAAAAAAAGATACAAAAATGCTTTACCATAAAGACACTTCTTTTTACACATTGTAGTGAACTTTTGAGGGGCCTTGCCCTCATGACTCATCTCTAACTCTGTCCTATCCTAACTCTAACCTCTATTTCTTCCAACTATGACCTCGGGCAGCTTTTCTTCAATAAAAACATGGCCATTCATGTCTCACTTGATGTAAGAAACCTGTCTACCAAAGAAAACACCTGTGTGTCTGTATATGTCGATTTCTTCCAGTGCTTTGCACTTGTTCAATGTTTTTAGGAAAAAAAAATTTCAACAACAAAGCATTCTGTGTGAAATCAGCAATGCTGTGATTTAAGTGTAGAATGCACTGATACACCCCTCTCTCTCTTTCTCTCTCTCATACACACACAAACAAAAGTGCGCACATGCGGTTTCATGTGCCAGATGCATCAATTTCCATACTAATGATATATGCATAGGTTATGACTCCTTTGGAAGGTAAGGCAAGAAAGAGATCACTAGAAGCATCATTACATGGTTATACTTGGTTCCCAGTGCCTTTGTCCGCACCCACGTCTACCCTCAGGTGAGCAACATGTTTTTTTCATGTGCTTCAACAGTAATGTGCACCGTGTCTCAGGTAAGTTCCTAGCTACGGGCAGAAACCTCTGAAAGACTGAGATAAAATAGATTTCTTTAAAATTGTTTTATCAGATATTCTGGTCACACCTATGTAAAAGTAACTAACATAGACATGAAACTGTACAGCTGAATGAGTACACTGTAATTATAGGACAATTACAGTATGAAATCATAGTCAAAGTGGTGTGGACCTGTGTGAAGTAAAACCTTTCATAGGACTTAAATAAATATTTAGGCTCTTCTCATAATTGCACCAGAATGCTCAAGACTTTCTTATTACTCTCTAATCACCAACATAAACAGTGCCTGAATCTGCACAGGAAAATATTTTTAATGACGATAATAATGACTAAACATGTACAAGTCTGTGAGGTTGAAGGTTGAAAAGTCACTGCCTGACATGACACCATTTCCTATCTTGGTTTTTATCCCAAAGATAACAATATATCTAGGAACACCAACAGTACAGGATCTAAGATCAGCAATCAATAAATGGGACCTCATGAAACTGAAAAGCTGTAAAGCAAAGGACACTGTCATCAGAAAAAAATGACATCCTACAGACTGGGAAAGGATCTTCGCCAACCCTGTAGCTGACAGAGGACTAATATCCAGAATAAATAAAGAACTCAAGAAGTTAAAAAGCAACAAATCAAGTAATCCAATTTAAAAATGGGGAACAGAGATAAACAGAGAATTCTCAATAGAGGAATATTGAATGGCAGAAAAACACTTAAAGAAACGCTCAACGTCTTTAGTCACCAGGGAAATGAAAATCAAAACGACCATAAGATTTCACCTTACATGATCAAAATGGCTAAGATCAAAAACTCAAGTGACAACACATGCTGTAGAAGTTGTGGAGAAAGGGAAACCCTCCTCCATTGCTGGTAGTAATGTAAACTTGTACAACCACTTTGGAAATTAATCTGGGGCTTTCTCAGACAATTAGGAATAGCACTTCCCCAAGATCCAGCTATACCACTCTTAGGCATATATCCAAAGGATGCTCAACCATGTGCACAACAAGGACATTTGCTCAACCATGTTTGTAGCAGCTTTATCCCTAATAGCCAAAACCTGGAAACAACCCAGATGTCCCTTAGTTGAAGAATGGATACAGAAATTGTGGTGCTTTTACACAATGGAATACTACTCAGCAATTAAAAACAAGGAAATCTGAAAATTTGCAGGCAAATGGTGGGATCTAGAAAAGATCATCCTGAGTGAGGTATCCAAGAAGCAGAAGGATACACATGGTATATATTCACTTATAAGTGGATACTAAACCTATAAGATAGGATAAACATACTAAAATCTGTACACCTAAAGAAGATAAACAAAAAAAAAAAAAAAGGACCCAGGATAAGATGATCAATCTTCACTAAGAAAGACAAATGGAATGGACATTGGAAATAGGAGAAAACAAGTAACAGGACAGGAGCCTACCACAGAGGGCACCTGAAAGACTCTACCTAGCAGGGTATCAAAGCAAGATGCTGAGACTCATAACCAAACCTTGGGCAGAGTGCAGGGAATCATATGAAAGAAGAGGGAGTTAGTATGACCTGGAAGGGACAGGAGATCCACAAGGACCAAATATATCTGGGCACAGGGGTCTTTTCTGAGACTATTTCTCCAACCAAGGACCATGCATGGATATAACCTAGAACCCCTGCACAAATGTAGCCCATGGCAGCTCAGTATCCAAGTGGGTTCCCTAGTTCTGGGAACAGGGACTGTCCCTGACATGAACTTAATGGCTGGCTCTTTGACCTCTCCCTCAGCCCTGAGGGAGGAGCAGCCTTGCCAGGCCACAGAAGAGGACATTGCAGCCAGTCCTGAAGAGACCTGATAAGCTAGGGTCAGATGAAAGGGGAGGAGCACCTCCCCCATCAGCGGACTTAGAGAGGTGCAGAAAGAAGATTATGGAGGGAGGGCAGGACTGGGAGTGAATGAGGGAGGGGCTATAGCTGGGATACAAAGTGAATAAACTCTAACTAATATAAGAAAATAAATATTTAATAAAAAAGTTAGAATCATATGATTGTATATCAAAATAGAAACTCTCTTACAGAAATTTGAATGAAGAAAAGATATTTTCCGTATATGTTAATAAGAAATAATATTGTATTTATCTGTATCATAACCTGAAAGAGATTATTTCAAGTCATCTCAGACTAAAACAGAAGATGATTTTTGGCAGGAACCTTTCCTTATATTATATAGCACAGATATGATTCCTAATTTAAAATTTCAAAATATCTATTAACATTTTTCTAATTCCCAGTTTTCTTAAATTTAAAATGAAGTGCTTAAAAAGAAGATAAAATTGATATAAACTTTATTGGCTATTTTAAAATTAGACTTTACAGTTTAGAAATGTTAAAGTGATCAAAATTAATTTAAAACAGAAAAAAACATTTAAGCAACCATCCAAAAGAGATCTTATATTTTGTGTAAAATTTTTACAGTATAGAAAAGAATATACGCATCCATACACACATGCATCCATACATACAGACACTGACATATAGACACCTACACACCCAGACACGTACATACACATGTGCAGATATTCACATAAATACACATACACACACAATACTGTTAAGTATTGGAGATTAATGATACACATGAAAATGATTATACATTCACAAGTGGGAAATAATCAGATATAAAAAAAAATGAGAAAGAGCCAAGAGAGGAAAAAATTCTTTCAAGGATCATCCTACAAGCATTTTAAGTAATACTGATTAATATTATATTGAGACTATACCTAAAACATTCCTAGTTTTAATCATATCATGTAGTCATTTAAAAGCATAAGGTTTTTCCTGCTCAGTTTCCAAGTGGGTTTCCTAGTAAGGGGTACAGGGGCTCTCTCTGACATGAACTCAGTGGCTGGTTCTCTGATCACCTACCCCTGGGGAGTGCAGCCTTGTCAGGCCACAGAGGAAGTTGAATCAGCCAGCCTTGATGAGACCTGATAAGCTAGGGTCAGATATAAGGAGAGGAGAACCTCCCCTATCAGGGGACTAGGGAAAGGGCATAGTGGGAGAAGAGGGAGGTGGGTGCACCTGGGAGGAGAAAAGGGAGGGGGCTTCAGAGTGAACACAAAGTGAATACATTGTAATAAATAAATTAATTAAATTGAATTATAAAGAACATAAAATAAAGTATAAGTCTTTATGTGCTAGTACAGTTCATTTTGCTAAAAAGAGGTCACTGATCTCTCATTAAGCATTGGTTGTTGGTATATTGTTTGAATAAATTTTTATGTCAAGAACTTTAAAGCAGAATTAATAATATTAACCCTGGTAATGTAATTGTGTATAAACTCAAAATTACACACACAATTGTGCATATTGAACAAATAGTAATTATTATTAATGGCATTAGTTATGCTCTATAATGTTCCTCTTCTTCTCTTGAGTGCTCACAGTAATTTGTGACAGAGTTGCAGAGCTTTGTGTACACTCTTCAGTATCTTAGAAGAGGAGGTTAAAAGGGTAAGATTAGTCACACTGCTTTTTAAATCAATGGTTATTATGATAAGAGGTAGTGTTTTGGTAGTGAAATTACTGAAGAGTTATAAAATGGCAGTAACAAACAATTAAAAAATTTTAAAATTTTGATTGGTCAAGACATTGAATTGAGAATTTAAATAAATCATACTGAGCAGGTAAGCTGTATATTGACATTAGAAAATGAAAAACTTAATTAGAATTGTGAAGGTAACCATGAAATGAAGGACAAAATGTCAGACTTTTTCCGCTTGGAAAAAAAGAAAATCTGAAATCGAACATTTGAAATGTCTGATTACAGGAGGACGGGGCAGCTGCCAATACAAACACCTATTGCTCTGCAGTGTTTCAGTGACGGCTCTGGGGGACAACACCTGCCGCAGAAGTGGAGAAGCTGAAGTGCCACCGCCCTTGAACAAACAAAAAGAACTACCCTGCCACGGTTTTCAGAGAGAATTAATGAATGAAATTATGCTGAAACACAGCAAATAAGACTCTGGAACATAAGTGAAGTTACAAAATTAGAGCATTTTTAAAACAGTGTTAAGCATGAAATGATGGCTGCACCTGTTTTCAGAATTCAGATTAACCACAGTCTCTCGGTAATAGCCATATTGGCTTTGAGCATTGAAGAGGAGAAGGAAGCGTATTTTCTGGTTGATATTTTCTTAGAAATATTTTTCTTGACTACATCCCATCTACATGGACAAAGTCATTCTTTTGGAGTGGATTTTTTATAAGAATTTGTGTGATGTTTATTATATTTGGGATTCTAAAAATGACTTTGATGTTATAGATAAAAAGAGGGTGGTTCTAATGTGAAATGCATCAAATTATAGAAATATGTAGCAACCACTCTTGAAATGTTTCTCAAATCATAGTCTCACCACTGAAAAGCACATGCATGCAGTGAGAAAGCCAACATATAGGTATATGCCTATTCAAAATCAGAACAGATTTCTGTTGGCATAAGAAAAGTAATGTATTATCTTGTCATATTTCAATAAATATACCACAGAGATTATATTTTTCATGACTTTAGGCTATAGTTTATACTTTGCTTTTGTCTATTTTGTCTATTTGTTTCACATACTCCTGGCTATTCTGGAACTCTCCCACATCTGAGATTGGCCATGAATTTCTGATCTTCCTATAATACCTCTCATGTGTTGGGATAACAGGACCATCTTATTGGCCCTGTGCTTTGTAGAACACGTTACATTAATGTGTAACTAGGGGTCATGAGGAACCTACCTAGGCTGGTGGGTTGTCTCAGCCCAACAACCCAGACAGTGTAAGAAGAAAACTAACATGAGTTGTCTCTTACCTCCACACTCAAGTTGTGGTTTACACACACACACACACACACACACGCACACACTCAGAGAGAGCAAAAAAAATTGCATTAAAACTCTGTTTTTCTAGTCTATCTACACTGTGGAAAGCAGGCTGATGGGAAAAAGTATTAGTGAAACTTCCTTTCTCTCCTTCAGCTTTTAGCAATTTCATTCTAATTTGAAAGTTCCACAAATGGTAGAGACAGGCAGTCGGTGCACATATCCTGCAGATGGGACTGTAGCCATGGCAATCAAGTATGACTTATAAATAATTGATTTTTCAAATTTGAGTGAGGCAGTCCACCCAGGAAGGATGGGCTGAGCTACCACTGCGGCAGGAGGTTTGTACTTCTCCTCCTACCAGAGACATTTTTCCCTGTGCCTCACTCCACTTTACCTTTAGGTTCCTAAGAAAGCCAGCGAAGCAGTCACCAGAGAGCCAGCTTGACTCCATGATAGTTTTAGAAACAAACTAAATTTGCTGGCCCACAAGCACCCAGAGAGTCAGACTAATCATTAAATATTTGGAATATTTTGTTGCTTTGCATAATTTTTTTTCTCCTAATAGATTAATTTGTTTGACAAAACATTTATCACTAGCTTATTTAGCCAGACCTCCTTTTAGTCACTGAGGGGTGCTGTGGGGAGTAAAACAGAAAACCAACAATTTTTAAAAGCTAATGCTGTGCCAAGAGGTCTGTTTAATATCTTGGGCCATGTAAGTTCAGACAATAATAAACCATCAAAAACATAAAATTAACTAAAGGAGTACATAGATACCCACAGTTCATGCCTAAGTGTGGAGACTAAAGTAAAAACAAATCCCTGAGTAGAGTTCATGTTCTTAAATGTTCTTAGAGGTGCGGCAACGTATTGTCAGCATGTTGAGGTAATGGCACAAAGGTGCAAAGTCAAAGGAAAAGGGCCAAGGCTACAACATGTCTTTCTACCTCAAAATAATCTTTCGTATTTTAAGTACAGGTGAGGAGTCTCTATTAATAGCTCAGGGTCTCTGCTGCTGTGATCAGACACGGTGAACAACTGTAACTGGGGGAGGAAATCATTTAATTCATCTTCGAATTTGAGTAACGGGATATCGCTGAGAAGAGTAAGGGCAGGAACTCCCAGCATGCACAGAAGCAGTAGCCATGGAGTAGCACTACTTACTGGCTTGCCCCTTCATGGTTTGCTCAGCTTGTTCTCCTACACCATCAAATGAAAACGCCTTATCACAACATTCATCAATCAAGAAAATGTTCCATAGACTTGCCTATAGGCAATCTGATGGGGGCATTTTTCTCAGTTAAGATCCTCTCTTCTCAGATATGTTTAGGTGTGTGTTAAGCTAACAGAACGAACCAACAAAGTCGCTTTTATTGTCACTGTGACCAGATACATGACACAGAACTTCCAGAAGGAAGGGTTTATTTTGGCTCACAGGTCAGAGCAATCTAGTCCATCGTTGCAAGGAAATCCTGGGAGCACGAGCATGATATCACTGAGTCTCCGTTCAGGAAGCAGAGGGAGATGAATGCTGGGAGGATGCTCACCCTCTCTGTTTCACTGTTTTCTGTGATCTGTGCCCCAGCCTGTGAGTGCTGATGAAGACATCCAGGGTGTCTTCCCTTTTCAGTTAATGCTTTCCAGGAACTGCAGATTAATACAGATGATACAGATAGAAATACAGAGAGCAGTAGAGATAGATAGAGATAGATGACACAGGTAGCAATAGGTGTTACAGGCATAAATTGTGGCTCTCATAAAAACTTAAACCTCAGGCCACAACACAAATTTTAGAGTCCTTTATTTCAATATCTCTTCAATAAAACAACATAGTCAAGTTCCATCATTAGGCTCTTCCTTTTGCTACAGCTGAAGTTCCACTGGGTTAGTGAGATGGGTTACCAGATAATGCTCTGCCTGGCAATACTATCCACCACCTGAAATCAATCCTTCAGACTCAAATGGTGGGAGGAAAGAACTAACTCCTCCAAGTTGTACTTTGACACACCTCCACATTTGTGCAAAAACCACACACTCACCCATACACACACACACACACGAATGAAGATAATAATAGCATATATTAAAAATATGAATGTATATTGACATTGGCTAGGAATATGATACAACCATGGCAAGGCACATTATATTTAACAGGTTGAAGTTTATCATAAAACATAGAATAGGTGGGGAGGAAGCAAGTATATAATCTTTAACATTTTAGAAGAAGGAAATCTAGATTTAGGGTGCCAGTATGGTCATGCTCTTCATGATAGCCTTCATTCTGGGTTACACATAGCAGACTGCTGAGTCTTCTTACTTGGAAAAAAATCTTCTTGGTGTTCTGTTTGTATTCTCTAAATGTATTTGTTATTTTCTGTCACTGTGACAAAATAACGTGACCAAGAAAACTTGCAGAAGAAAGAGTTTATATTGACTTATGGTTTCAGCAAGATGAGATCCATCATGGCTGTAAACATGGCATCACACAAGCATACAGAGCAGGAAGCTGAGGGTTCCTATCCTTAAGCACAATCATGGAGAGAGAGAGAGAGAGAGAGAGAGAGAGAGAGAGAGAGAGAGAGAGAACTTAAGCACAAGCATGCAGAAAGAAAAAAAAGAAACAGATGAAGATGAGAAAGAGACAGAGAAAGAAAACAGGAAGTAGGGCAAGACTATAAATGCTCAAACCAAAACCTACCTCACAGTGATATACTCCTCCTGTTAATTCCCAAATATTCTGCCTCCTACCCAAACACTGCCACCAACTGGTTACCAAGTGTTCAGATACACAAACCGATAGCACACATTTCTTATTCAAACCACCACATTAAGACAGTAATTCCCTTTCAAATGGTGGGAACTAGAATAGATCATCATGACTGAGGTATCCCAGAAACAGAAAGACACACATAGTATATACTCATTTATAAGTGGATATTAGACATATAATATAGGATAATCATACTAAAATCTTTACACCTAAAGGAGCTAATCAAGAAGGAGGACCCTGGGTAAGATGATCAGTCCTTATTCAGAAAGGCAAACTGGATGGACATTGGAAGAGGGAGAAAACAGGGAGCAGGACAGGAGCCTACCACAAAGGGACTCTGAAAACTCTACCCTGCAGGGTATCAAAGCAGAGGCGGAGACTCAGAGCTAAACTTTGGGCAGAATACAGGGTATCTTATGAAAGAAGGGAGTCAGAGAAATACCTGGTGGGGACAGGAGCTCCACAAAGAGAGAGAGAAAAAAATGGGGCACAGGGATCTTTTCTGAGACTGCTACTCCAACCAAGGACCATTCATGGAGATAACATAGAACCTCTGTACAGATGTAGCCCATGGCTGTTTTGTGTCCAAGTGAGTTCCCTAGTAATGGGAACAGGGACTGTCTCTGACATGAACTCAGTGGCTGGCTCTTTGAGGGGGAAGCAGCCTTACCAAGTCACAAAGGAAGTCAGTTCAGCCAGTCCTGATGAGACCTGATAGATGGGGGTCAGAGGAAAGGGAAGAGGACCTCCCCTGTCAGTGGACTTCAGGAGGGGTATAGGAGGATATAAGGAGGAAAGCTAAGATTGGGAGGGATGGAGGGGTTACAGCTGGGATACAAAGTGAATAAACTGTAATTAATAAAAATAAATAAATTTACAAAAAGACAGTAATTCCATCTGTTCTATCAACGCCTGGCCCAACCAAAGACCCACCCTATTGGGGAGTGCCAACACCTGATGCTATGAAGGATACTCTACTAAGCTTGCAGAAAGGTGCCTAACAGAGTTGTCCTCTGAGTCTCTTGCCAGCAGCCCCTCAAAACAGATGTTGAGACTCACAGCCAAACATTGGGTGGCACCTAGGACTTCCTGTGGAAAAGCAGAAGGAAAGAGAATAGGACCTGGAGGTGAACAGAAATATCAACAACAGAAAATCTAGCTGTTTAAATTTATTTCTTTATTTCTGTTTCATAACAATTTTATTACATGTGGCAAGCATTTTACCCTCAATAGGAAAAATAATGCTTTCACTGTCACAAAACTACAACACTAGTTTTATACAAGGAGTTCCCTGTATTTTTTTTTTTCAGGGACTAACAATGTTGCTAGAGAATGTGGTGTTCCTTTGGGCAATAAGAACAGTAAAAGTGGGTCACAGTCCTGATTTTTAATACTAATTCATACTAGTGTCTTTGAATAAAGGATAAGGTTGTGTATGATTAATATCTTAAGTTATTGAGGAAATATCTTTGCTTCTTAAAAGAGGCATAAACTATACTATTATGTTTTGAATTTCCCTAAAGAAATACTGTATAAAAACTTCAAATGTTATTAATTATAGTAATAAATGGAAAAGAGAAAACAGTCTACCAGGACCTCTATAATATTAACGGAAAAAAAAAAAAAGGTCGCCTCTAAAGTCATGTCTGGCCACTTTCTGTCCTTGTTTCTGAAAGATACAATAGCTTCCCTTTCCCTACTAGTTATCCACATGAGAAGGAGATCCTGAGAAATAATAATAATAATAATAATAATAAACCACAGAGGTATTAACTAAGTACTAATTACTTTATTTATAAAATAAAGAATGATCTTTATGTCTGAGTAAAACTGTTTTCTTAAATCTTATCTAATTATGAGAATTCTTTCTATTGGCCAGGGTTTTGTTTTAATAAACTTAAAAGTCTTTCACAGCTGCAACTTGAAATTAATGTTAATAAGTGTGAGAAAGACTGAGTTTAATTACATCACCCATTTTTAGACCTTATTCATAAAGGTCTGTGGTCTACCAGAGGTTTACTGTAGAATAATAGTATACTACCAGAATTTCAATAAAAACCAGATTATGTGATAAAATGTCCTCTGAATTTGACATTTATCTTAGTTTTGGTTGCATATTGTATTCAAAGGTATAATAGATTTATGAAATTATGTATAGAGAAAAAAAGGGCAAGAAAGAATTCCTAACTGAAAATTGAGCTCAATCTTATTTACTTTCTCTGTTCCTATCTTAGTTAAGGTTTCCATTGCTGTGAAGACATACCATGACCAAGGCAACTCTTATAAAGGATAACTTTTTTTATGTTAAAATGTTTTATTAATTCTGCTCATTATACCACAATTAAATTGGAGTAGAAGAAAAATTTTTGGAAGGGTGTGTTCTTTTTTTTATGATTTTCTTTTTTATTTTTTTTTTTCTTCACAATCTATTCATTATATAGAATATATAAAGCATGGCAGCATCCAGGCAGACACAGTGCTCGACGAGGCAAGAATTCTACATCTTGATCCAAAGGCAGCCAGGAGGAGATTGGGTTCCACAGGCAACTAAAAATAGGCTTTCCTTCCACACTGGGCAGAGACTGATCAAAGGAAACCTCAAAGGCCACCTCCACAGCCACACACTTCCCCCAACAACTCCACACCTACTCAGTCAAGGCCACACCTACTCCGTCAAGGCCGCACCTCCTTTAGCGCCATTCTTTGTGGGCCAAGCATTCAAACACTTGAGTCTATGGGAGCCAGATCCATTCAAACCACCACAATCCCCCACAAAAAGAATTGACTTTTCTGGTTATTTCAACGAACAGAGCGGCATGTATCGTCCTCTATAAAATGTGTGTGTGTGTTAAAAACAAACAAACAAAAAACAAGTAAGGTGCCCGTAATCCCAGCAACTCGGGAGGCAGAGGCAGGTGGATCTCTGAGAGTTCTTGGCCAGCCTGGTCTACAAAGTGAATCCAGGACAGAGAAACTCCGTCTCAAATTACTAATTAATGAATTAAAAACCACAAAACAAAACAAACAAACAAACAAACTACAGGGCTGATATGACAAGTAAAATGGGAAATATAATCCAATGGGGGTTTTTTTTGGATATATCACCTCATCTGACATTGGACTCTGCCATATGCAATCTCTGCTCTAACATGCTTGAACAACAAATTGCTGCCTTTGCTTTGTATGTAAATTCTGGCTGCCCAAATTGTGTTAGATGCTATATTAATGCATGTGCTAAAAGTTTTCTTTCTTTTTTTTTTTTTTTCTGAAAGGTTTTGTTTGCTTTTATTCCCCTTTGTGTATCTATGTATGTGTTTGGATGTGAGTGTGTAGTGTGAGAGCTTGTGTGTGTGTGTGTGTGTGTGTGTGTGTGTGTGTGTGTGTGTTTGAGGCATGAGAATCTTCTTGCCCTAGGGCTCTAGCCCTGAGTACTTGCCTGTCTTCTCCCCAGTGATGGGAGGGACTTGAAGCACAAAACATTATTCCCAGCGATTTTATGAGCCTCTGGGGGTCAGATGTATGTCCTCCTTGGAACCACTTTATTACAGGACTGAGCTCACTTCCCAGGTCAGATCTTTTTTGTCTTCATCTAGTTTTGCTTATATATATATATTCAAATCAGCAATTTGAATGGCCATTTTAATGTCGGAATAGCATAATCTGGGTACTGTTAAATGGACCCCCCTCATGAAGGGCAAGTGTGTTGATGTGATTATGTAATGTAGCCCCTTGGCAACATTGTGCTTTCCTGATAAACGTGCCTGCCCATTTTGAAATACAAAATTCCATCAATTAGCCACATTTAAAATTTAACTATTCAGAAAGAAAGTCATTTACATCATTGCTATGCAATTGCACCAAAACTATATGCCTACATCTGCTTGTGCAGTTTTAAATGCATTTTAACAGCAAGTATTTTGTTACGATGTGGTGGTCTGTTGGGCCTGCCATTTCCAGTTCCTTTTTAGAGTTTATGTAGCCCAATAAAATAATCCCAATGAATGCCTAGGGAGCTAAGACACTAGGCAGTATTTCCAAGGATTTTAAATGACTTCATTTTCTTTTCTCCAAGAAAAATGTAAAACGTTCAGCTTTCCCCTTAATCCCACTAGAGATTTGATTCTGCGATGTAGGAACAATGAGAATAATTTTCTCACTTTGCTTAGGATTTTTTTTCCCTCTTAGCTGAACTGGTGGCTAAGAATCTGTTGTAAACTCCTTATTCAAAACTGTGAATATGCTTAAAAATAATTTACTTATTTTCCCAAAATAACCTCATTTTATTTATATCATTTTATTAATTTGTATCAATATAAAATTAAAAGAAGATACTAACTTTAATTTTGAAACTATTTAAAGTAATAATATTAATGCCGTGTAGATACATACAATTTATAGATTTGCATATATGCTTTGCCTTCAACTCACAGATTTTTAACAAAGAGGAAATATTATAAATGATACACCATAGATGTAAAGGGGACTCCCAGATGGCCACGCACTGTGCTCACGCTATCTCACAAGCAGGTGAACAGCGGTTGCTGACCAAGCGTGTAGCATGGCTGTAGAAACAAAAACACCACCGTCTGTGTTTTCCGGAGGCAAAGGAGGCTTCCAGGAACCTAAGGAAACACAGCCCCACACCAGTAGAGTATTTTCGGGCCCAAGGGACATGCGGTCACCCAGCGCCTTCAGCCTACCAGAACACAACTCCTGAATACCTGCTACACCTGGCTCCAAGCTATGCTCACTGTGCCCCCAGACACCAGCGGACAGGATCCCCAGCCTCGGGCCCATTGTTCTACTTGTCTTTCTGTGGAGACAGTAGGAGTGTATAGAATCTGGTCCCAAGATGGTGAAGCCTAGCACCTACAGATTCTGAGAATCTATCCCGAGAGCGACTGCCTGCTCTGCTGACTCCCAGAAGGAGGAGGAGACCAACAGCACCCAGACACAGAAGGATTCAACCTCAGATTTCCCAGCTAACCCGCCATCCAAGGAGGACTCTGGATTCCAGAGACCTTCACATTCAGCCTACAGTTCGCATCTCTTTCAGCTGCCCTGAGCAGACCCTTTGAACCTTAGGGTCACAAAAGGTTCACACCCACACTCTAATCCCCCTGCCTATGGGAACAACTGGGACACAACAAGAAAAGAAAAGCTGCACGTATATCAGCATACAGCCCAGGTAAAGCTTCACCTCCATGCCTGAAAATCCCAGCTGACTCCAAAAATAATCAGCCAACACCAGCGACTCAACGCCAGCATAAGAACACGATCAACAAAAACCAGGGAAATATGGCTCCAGATTCAGCAATGGATCTCCTAATGCAGCTGAAACACAGAAAAAAAAAATGACCTTAAATCTGTGCTTATGAAGATATTAGAGAACTTTAAAGAGGAAACCAATAAACCTCTCAAAGAATGCAGGAAAATACAATCACAGAAATAGAGGCCTTCAAAGACATGCAGGAAAACACAATCAAACTGGTGAAGGAAATGAATGAAATGGGTCAAAACCTGAAAACGAAAACGGATTCAATAAAGAAAACACAAACAGAACATCCTGGAGATGGAAAACTTAGGAGAGAGAACAAGAGCTACAGAGGTAAACACCAACAGAATAGAAGAAACGGAGGAGAGGATTTCAGGCACAGAAGATATAACTGAAGAAATTGCTACGTCTGTCAAAGAAAAAATGAATTTTTAATTTCTGAAACAAAACATCCAAGAAATCCTGGACACAAGGAAAAGATGAAGCCTAAAAATAATAGGAATAGAAGAAAAAGAAGAAGCTCTGCTCCTAGGACCACAAATATTTTTTTAATAAAATCATAGAAGAAAATATCTCCAACCTAAAGAAAGAAATGCCTTTAAACATAAAAGGGGCTTACAGAACACCAAATAGATTAGACCAAGAAAGAAATTCCTTCTGCTACATAATAATCAAAACACTAAATATACAGAGATTATACACACACACACACACACACACACACACATATATATATATATATATATATATATATATATATATATATATATATAAAATGTTAAGCTTCAAGAGAAAAAGGTCAAGTAACATACAAAAGCAGACCAATCATAATCACACCTGACTTCTGGACAGATGTCATGCAGACCCTAAATGAACACAGATATCAGCCCAGACTACTATGCCCAGCAAAACTCTTAATCACCATAGACAGAAAAAAACAAGATATTCCATGACAAAACCAAATTTAAACAATATCTATGCACAAACCCAGCCCTTCAGAACATACTGGCACACTGTGACATCAGAATTGATATAAGTTTTTGTGCTTCATGATTTTTTGCTTAACAAAGCACATGTTGGTGATAACTTCACCGCAGTGCAATACAAGGCAAGCAAATGCACAGTGTTAGCACACTCCTAACAAACATCCCCCTTTATGCAGTAAGGGATTATGGCACATGGCCCACATACACTGATCAGTTTATCTGAAGACAGGTCCTAACAGTGAAATTTTGTGCTCATGTGGTGAATCTATGTAAAGGAAAAAAAATACTTTCTAAAATTAAACTGTCTTGCAAATGTAAAAGTAACTTTTATTTGGCTTTTATAACTGTCATCTCAAAGGCTTACTGCCACCATATGTTAACCTAGGCCTAGTCCTGGAAGCTTTTAGCCACCTTACAATCTAATCTAGGCCTAGAATGTTTTGAGACTCTGAAACTTACTGCTAAATATGTTCACCACTTATAGCTCTTTCTGCACTCTAGTTGGCTGGTTCAACTCAGCTATTCTGACTCAAACTCCTCTCCAAGATGACTGATTCAATCTGGCTTCTCTCAGGTTCTGACTGAATTTCCCTGCTTGGCCTCAAACTAACTGTAGCAATAGCTTCTAATTTTCAGGCTTCTTCTCATTCTCTGGTTGGTTCTGTCTTCACCTGTATCTAGCTTGTTCTCTCTTCAACCTGTTTCTGTAATAATCTCTTGGTAAAACTGCCTTCTTTCTCCCTCGCTCTACTCTCAAGTAGCTTCTCTTCCTGGTCTGTTCTCATGAGAATTGGGGATATCCTGTTCTGTCAAATCTTCTCTGATCCATTGTGCTGTCTGCCTCTCAATTAGAAATTGCTTTGAAACTTGATTGCTTTCTTCTACAAACTAACTTTAATTTCACTGTTTAGGATTAAAGATGTATACTAAGAGTATGTCTGAATTACAGTCAGAGAAATTAAAGGTGTGTGCTAAGGGTGTGTCTGTATTTCAGCCAGTGGAGTGATGTTGCTGGATTAAAATCCCTCTTCATACAAACATCATCATATTTCTGAGATTGAATTCATTGCCTTATATATTTTACCCTGGTTCAAGAAATACTGGTGAGAATTTTGAATTAGTGAAAGTGCACAGGAGAGGAGTCTTCAAACTCATCTCAGAACAATGAATTATCTGAGAGACCATCAATAAAGGATGCCACCTTCTCTTCATTGTGTTCTGGTACCTACACTCTTCCCTCCAGTTTCCTAGCTGGTATTGACTTCCAGGAAGTAACACTGGGTGGTACTGATTCCACCTGACAGCACAGGGCAGCATGGGCGTCCAGGTGGATTCCCTCAGTGGTACTGGTGATATCAAGTGATATCAGTTAGTAGTCTTGAGTACAGGTGGTATCGCTACATGGCTAACTAGGTGCATTGATTTCAGGGAGAACTGCTTGGTGACGTTGGCTTTCAGCTGATGTCACTGCGTAGGATTGATTTCCAAGCAATGTTTCCTTGCTCTGTGTCATTCCTTTTTTCTTCCTTAAGTCAACGCTTGATAAATTGTGTCAGCTCACTCTTGATGTAACCTGTAATTTATATTCTGCTTCAGTCCCGTCTTAAAAGGAAGATAAATGCAGTGTCTTCATAATATATATGGGAGATGTGATAGTACTATATTTATTGCTGGGCCTTCTCGGCTTTAGTCTCTATAACACTCCCTTCTCTTTTAGGATGATTCCTGTTTTGATAATTGATTTACTTAAAGTTAATGGTAAGTAGCTAACATTTACAATTAAAGAGAAATATAGACTCAACATAGCCAAAGTACAATTTAAAAAGCATATTAATATAGTTATATACCTATGTAATAGACACATAAATTTCCATATCTCAAGAAGATGAAACAATATATGGCAGTAAAATGCCTTCTTCTCACTGTAAGATAATGCATAAGTAATAATTTTGTTGATCCCAAATGAAAACTGAAATGACATATTCATAATCATTAATTCCACTTGTTGATAATAAAACTGATAGGGGAGGTCCTCCTCTCCTTCCTTCTGATCTTAGTCTATCAGATCACATCAGGAGTGGCTGCATTGTCATCTTCTGTGGCCTGGTAAGCCTGCTCCCCCCTCAGGGGGAGGTGATCAAAGAGCAGGCCAATCAGATTGTGTCAGAGACCGTCCCTCTTCCCATTACTATGTAACCCACTTGGACACTAAACTGCCATGGGCTACATCTGTGTAGGGGTTCTAGGTTATCTCCATGCCTGGTACTTGGTTGGAGTATGGGTCTCTGGGAAGGCCCCTGTGTTCAAATTTTCTGGTTCTGTTGCTCTCCTTCATAATAAAAACAACTCAATTAAAATACATACTTAATAGCTTATCTCCCCAAACTGTAGCACATCAAAAGTTAAGAGACTAGTAAAATTGGAATTGGAATATATAATTAAATAACATTTCATTAATTTTTTGAGAATTTCATACAATTTATTTTGATACCCTATACCCACTCTCCCCAAACTTCTCTCAGATTCCCCACAACCTCACTATCAATCAATTTTCTGCCCTCTTTTTGTTTTATTTTGTTGATATTTTAAAACTATTGAGTCCCATTTGGGCCACTCAAATCCTCTTTAATATAGGGTTGGCTCTGAGAAATGGCCAACCTATGAGGCAGTCATACCATTACAAAAAACAAAAAATAAATAAACAAACAAACAAAAACAACCAACTTTCCTTTCCTAACAGCTATCAACTGACAATATTTCCTCAGGGATGAGACTTCATGCCCATTCTTCATGATCTGTGATGATTTTTTTTTTCTGGGAATGAGCTTGTGAATATCTTGTACATGGCACAATAACAATGAGATCATATGTGAAACTACCTGATTATCTCCAAAAAACATTATTTCTCTGGCTGCCACAATCTTTCAGTCTTCTCCTCCTCCATAACCCCTGAGACTTGTATGGAGGAATGTGAGACAGATATATTTAAGGTAGAGCATTCTGCAACATCTTATTATCAGTACATTGACCATTTGAAGATCTGTGTGCTAATCCCATCTACTACAAGAAGCTTTCCTGACAAAGTTAAGAGATGCCTTGGTCTGTGGATAAAACAATTATAAGTCACTTTAACAGCATGTCCATTTATCAAATTAATAGTACTACTTTCTTCCTTAGGATCTATCATCCATCTAGACATAAGTTCTTGGTCCTGATAACAGGGCTTCCAGCTCCTGCAGACAGCCTGATATCCAACCAGTAAGTGTGTGGTAACATTCATGACATCTGTGTCGCTATTGTGCCAGTGGTCTTGCCCAAATCATACATTGTTATAACTCATATGTTTCACAGCTGGGTAAAACATATGTTTCTATTTCCTTAATTTCAGCCTTTGTTTTGAATACCTCTTATCATCTACTCTTTTTTAGTTCTGTTTTTGTTGTTGTTGTTGTTTTCCTCAAAGACTTCAGGCACATCATTAAACTATTAATATGAGATTGCTCTATTTTTGAAGTAAGCACTTAGTGCTATAAACTATTTTCTTAGGAATGCCTTAATTGTGCCCCATAGACTTTACGATGTTGTGATTTCATTTCCTTCAATTCTACACATTATTCTTGATTTCTTCCTTGATCCAGTTTTCATTCAATAGTATCTTCTTTAGTTTTCATGCATTTGTGTACCCTTTAAAGTCGCTATTTCTGTTAATATTTAGCTTAAGTTCCTTGTGGTCTGAAAGAATGCAGGATATTATTTAGTTTTCCTAAGTTTTTAGAGACTTGTTTTTTGTCCTAATATGTGATGAATTTTTTTTTTAATTTTTATTTTTCTTTTTAGTTACAATTTAGTTACTCTGTGTCCCAGCTGTATCCCGCTCCCTCATTCCCTCCCCCTCCCCAACTCCCTCCCTGGTCTCCTCCCTGCCCCTTTCCAAGTCCAATGATAGGGGAGGACTTCTTCCCCTTTCATTTGACCTTGTTTTATTAGGTATCTTCAAGGCTGGCTGCAAAGTCCTCCTCTGTGGCCTAACAGGACTGCTCCTCCCCTGGGGGGAGGGGAGGTCAAAGAGCCTGCCCTTGAGATCCTGTTAGAAATAGTCCTTGTTCCACTTACTTTGGAAAACTACTTGGTTACTGAGCTACCACGGGCCACATCCGAGCAGAAGTTCTATGTTATATCCATAGATGGTCCTTGGTTGAGTGTCAGTCTCAGAAAAGACCCTGTGCCCGGATATAATTGGTACTTGTAGAGCTCCTATCCTTTCCATATCATACTAACTCCCCTTCTTTCATATGATTCCCTGCACTCTGCCAAGGTTTGGTTATGAGTCTTAGTGTCTACTTTGAAACTCTGCTAGGTAGAGTCTTTTAGGTGCCTTTTGCGGTAGATTCCTGTCATACATTCAATGCACATCCCATTTGTCTTTCTAAATGAGGATTGATCATCTTCACCCATATCCACTTTCTTGATTATCTTCTTTAGGTGTGTAGATTTCATTATGTTTATCATATCTTGTAGGTCTATATAAGCGAGTATATACCAAGTTTGTCTTTCTCCTTCTGGGATACTTCACTCAGAATGATCTTTTCTAGATCCCACCATTTGCCTGCAAATTTCATGATTTCGTCCTTTTTGATTGCTGAGTAGTATTCCATTGTGTAAAAATACCACAATTTCTGTATCCATTCCTCTGTTGATGGACATCTGGGTTGTTTCCAAGTTCTGGCTATTACAAATAAAGCTGCTATAAACATGGTTGAACAAATGTCCTTGTTGTGTACTTGAGCAAATTTTGGGTATATACCTAGGAGTGGTATAGCTGGGTCTTGAGGTAGCACTACTCCTAATTGTCTGAGAAAGCGCCAGATTGACTTCCAGAGTGGTTGAACCAGTTTACATTCCCACCAGCAATGGAGGAGGGTTCCCCTTTCACCACAACCTCTCCAGCATGTGTTGTCACTTGAGTTTTTGATCTTGGCCATTCTGATGGGTGTAAGGTGAAATCTCAGGGTCGTTTTGATTTGCATTTCCCTAATGGCTAATGAGGTTGAGCATTTCTTTAAGTGTTTCTCTGCTATTTGATGTTCCTTTTTCGAGAATTCTCTGTTTAGCTCCGTTCCCCATTTTTTAATGGGATTACTTGGTTTGTTGCTTTTCTTCTTCTTTAGTTCTTTATATATACTGGATATTAGCCCTCTGTCAGATAAAGGGTTGGTGAAGATTCTTTCCCAATTTGTAGGCAGTCGTTTTGTTTTGATGACTGTGTCTTTTGCTTTACAGAAGCTTTTAAGTTTCATGAGGTCCCATTTATTGATTGTTGCTCTTAGAGCCTGTGCTGTTGGTATTCTGTTCAGGAAGTTGTCTCCTGTGCCAATGAGTTCTAGGCTGTTCCCTACTTTTTTTTCCAACTGATTTAGAGTATCTGGTTTTATGTTGAGGTCCTTGATCCACTTTGACTTTAGTTTTGTGCAGGGTGATAAATGTGGATATATTTTCATTTTTCTGCATGTAGACATCCAGTTGGACCAGCACCATTTGTTGAATATACTGTCTTTTTTCCATTGAATGGATTTGGCTTCTTTGTCAAATACCGAGTATTCATAGATGTGTGGGTTTATTTTGTAGTAAGTAATTTTGTATTCTTCTGAGATGAAAATGTATTCCATGCATGAATAAAATGTTCTGGAAATGCCTTTAGATGTGTTTGACTTATGATATCATTTAATTCCAAAGGTTCTCTATACAGCTTTTGTCAAGATGACTTGTTATATTGGTGAGAGTGATATACTGACATCACCAGCTATCACTGTGTTGAGGTCAATATATGTTTTTAGATCTAATACTGTTTGTTTTATAAAATTGGGTGACTGTGTTTGGTGAGTAAATGTCTATAATTATAATATCTTGTTGGTTATTTTTTTTCCTTTGACAAATATAAAATGTCTCTACCTCTTCTGACTAGTTTAGTTTGAGGCTTATTTCCTCAAAATATTATAATTGCTATTCCTACTTATTTCTTAGTTCCATTTCCTTAGAATACTTTTTTATCATTTTATCCTGTTGTGAATCTATTTTTGATATTCTTGTGTGTTTCTTGTAGATAATTAAAAGATGGATCCTGTATTCTAATTTTATCTGTTCATCTGCTTTCTTTTACTAGAAAATCAAGATGGTTAATATTGAGAGTTATTATTGAATAATCTTTATTAATTTGTTATTTTGTTGTTTTGTTTTTAGAGTCTTAGACCTCTTTGATTAACTGTTCTGAAATTGTTTATTTATTCCTTATGCCCTCTTGAGTATGTTTAATCTTTCCTCAAGAGCAAAATATTCCTTCTAGTATCCTCATTAAGGCTGGCTTAGTGGAAATAAATTACTTAAATATTTTTTTTATCACAGAAAGTGCTTTTCTTTTTGCGGGACTGATAGTTTTCTGAATATAATAATCTAGTTTGTCATCTATAGTATTTTAGAACATGTAAAACATCATACAAAGCTCTTCTGATTTTGAAAACAATTTGAAAGTCAGGCCCTCCTGAATTTCAAAATCCTTTAAAAGTCAGGTGTTATTTAATGTGTAATCTTTCTTCTCTTTTGGCTTTCACTTCCCTTCTTTGTTTTGTAGCGGTAGTGTTTTGATTATTATGTGACATATCCTTTTGGTTTGTGTTCTGTGTTCTTCTTGTATCTTGATAAGTACCTCTTTCCATAGATTTGGGAATTTCCTCTGTGTTTTTGTTGAATGTACTTTCTGTGCCTTTAACCTGAGTTCACTCTCCTTCTTCTATATCTTCTATATCTTCATTTATATATAGGTTTGGTCTTTTAATAGTGTTCCTGATGTACTGTGGGTTCTTGTTTTGTTTTAGATTTGCCGTTTTGTCCAACTGAGTGATTCAATTCCACATTTTTGTCTTTTATTCTACCTGATCCAATCTATTGGTGAAGCTGCCCTCTAATCTTTTATTTAACTTACTGAGTTTTTCATTTTGAGTCATATTTCAGTTTGGCTTTTTTTTTTAGAGATTATTTCTCTTTATTTAATTTTTCCTTCATGCCTAAAGTTGTTTTCATCCTTTCATTCAGCTGCTTATGTTTTTGCAATCTTCACTCAGCTATGTATTTGCATTTTCTCTGAATTTCTTAAACATATGTATAACAAGTATTATAAAACCATAACCTTGTACACTACCAAGTTGTTTTAACTCAGGGAGCATCATATCAGGAACACTAAAGTCAGGAGCAGACACATTGTATTGGTTAGTCGTATTCTTTGTGTTTAGGAAATAAGACCTAGGTATCTGGAGCTAGGTATTTTTTGTTGTTGTTGTTTGGCTGCATTTTGTTCGTTCATTTGTTGGATATCCCGTCTTACATTAGTTGAGTGGATACATGGGTCTTTGCTGTTAACACCATCTTGCCTAGCTGCAGACGAGATGGACGTTGCTTTGGACAGCTCTGGGGTGATGTGATGACGGGATGTCGGGTGGGTGGGATGACAGGCTCTGAGAGTCTCTGGCCAGGTACCACCGCCTAATCTGAAGAGCAGGACACCATGTAATTCTCATTGGTGTGTCACGTAGTATAGGTATGGCAAGCTGATTCTAGGCAGGCACTTCCCAGGAGTTCTGGCTCCCCAGAGCAATACAGTAGGTGGGATTGCTGGCAGGCTAGCGTCTCTAGTGTTCCTACGTGGGAGCGAGTTTGCAGCATGCCAAGCTGTCCATATGTAATGTGGTAAGGAGGAGACTGTCTGGCTGGGGGCCGGAGGAGGACTGTCTCTGGAGGTTCCTACCAGCGGTCATGGTTACAGGGTACTGCACCATCCCTGGGCTACATGGGGGCTTAGATGATTGATAGATGGATGTGTGGACTGGTTCTGGGTATTCCTACGAGGAATTCCGGATTGCAAGACTCCTGTAATATTTATTGAAAACACAGATTTAACCCTTATTCTTATTTTAGGATACTGTAAGAAATACTTGATGGTAAGAACAAATATTATTTCTCCACTGGAATTAAACATTATGTATTGTTATATAATATGTATATGTTATAATTATACTTAGAGCATAAATATATCAATATTTACATACATAAACACCATATATATAGTTATATGTAATTTAAAATTGAACACTGTTCCTCATTCTGACATGGAGAATATATACCATTTCCGGACTATATTACATTTTGTAATTCTGATAAGAGCTTTATCTATATATAGCTCTTCTTCAAATCAAGAATTAAATTGGTTGATTGACTTTCAAGCTCCTCTAACGCCTCATGGAGTGATCATTACACCTTGAAGCTAATGGCTCTGCTCTGTGCAACACATTTTTGAAGTTTTACCTTATGAAAAATTCTGCACCTGATGACCACAAAAAATTCAACATTAATTAGCTAGGATTCTCTGTTATGCGGTATGGTTGCATTTTTGCTGCTTTAATTTAGACATCAAGCCTTGTTTGTCTGTTGTAGTCTTTGTTCTAGAAACCACTCCTATTTCATTTTGCTTTTATTTTACTACTTTTTTCTGTGTGCACATTTGCATGCCTCAATTTATTTTACTTATCTTCAGACAGAAGTGAAAAAATCAGAATGGACTCACTTTTGCATGCTTATTGGACAACTGTACACCTTTTCAGATTTCTCAACTCTTTGAAAGCCAGAAACTCCACATGCAGAAAGGAACACTGACCTGTTGCTTTTCTACCTAACCACATATGAAAACTACTTTCTAAAAGTAAAGCATCAAATTCTCTGAAGATAAAGCAGGAGAGAGAGCTGAAGGAGAATAACTGTTTTCTGATAGTTAAAATTACCACCTAGTATTTAAAATAAGGGATGCTATAGATTTGTACAATCTTTTTATGCTACTCCATCTGAACACTGTTGTGTCCAGCTGCTTTAATTCCACTACATAACCACAACCTAAGGAAATCAGAGCACATGTGTGTGTACTCTGTGACTTAAAGGTGTTCTTAACCTCATTATACAGTAAATGAACAACAGAGTGGAAATGTGGGTGAATAAAAAGTACCTTTAAGCTGCGAGTTGCATCAACTCTTTATATAGGATATTTGCTAAAGAAATCCTCAATTTTTATCTTAATAGTCATAAAACTCCAAGATTTTAGCTCTTTTTTTTCTTTTTCTTTTTCTTTTTTTTAAATTTTTTTTGAATTTTATTTTTTTCTTATCAGTTACATTTTATTAACTCTGTATCCCAGCCGTGTCCTGATCCCTCATTCCCTCCCAGACCCTCCCTCCCTCCCTCATCTCCACCGTGCCCCTTGCCAAGTACACTGATAGGGGGGACCTCCTCCCCATTCATCTGATCCTGTTTTATCAGGTATCTTCAGGACTGGCTGCAAAGCTCTCCTCTGTGGCCTAACAGGACTGCTCCTCCCTTGGGGGGTGGGAAGGCCAAAGAGCCAGTCATTGAGTTCCTGTTAGAAATAGTCCTTGTTCCCTTCACTATGGGAAACCAATTGGTTACTGAGCTACCACAGGCTACATCTGAGCAGAGGTTCTAGGTTACATTCATACATGGTCCTTGGTTGCATGTCAGTCTCAGAAAAGACCCTGTGCCCAGATATATTTGGACCTTGTGGAGCTCCTATCCTTTCCTTATCAGACTAACTCCCCTTCTTTCTTATGATTCCCTGTACTCTGTCAAAGGTTTGGTCATGAGTCTTTGCTTTGAAAACGCTGCTAGTTAGAGTTTTTCAAATGCGCTCAGTAGACTCCTGTCAATGTTCAATGCGCATCCCATCTGTTTTTTTTTCTTTTTTTTTAATTTTATTTTTCTTTTTAGTTACATTTTGTTAACTCTGTGTCCCAGCTGTATCCCGCTCCCTCATTCCCTCCCCAACCCCACACTCCCTCCCTGGTCTCCTCCCTGCCCCTTTCCAAGTCCACTGATAGGGGAGGACCTCCTCCCCTTTCATTTGACCCTGTTTTATCAGGTATCTTCAGGGCTGGCTGCAAAGTCCTCCTCTGTGGCCTAACAGGACTGCTCCTCCCCTGGGGGGGGGATCTTTGAGATCCTGTTAGAAATAGTCCGTCCCATCTGTTTTTCAAAGCGAGGATTGATAATCTCACCGCATGTCTGCTCTCTTGATTATCTTTTTTAGGTGTATAGATTTCATTATGTTTATCATATCTTATAAGAAAGAGGCCTGAATTTTGTCCTGATCTAAAAAGAATTCCAGATTATATGTGTTAGTATTCTCTTAGTATAAGAAATATAAGAGACTATGAATATTCATGAAGTGGATTGGTACATAGTTTCAGAGGATTCTGTTCATGCTCACCTGGCCTATTATCATTGTTTTATCATGGCTACATATGGATGACAGATCAGGGGATCTTCTCACAATGACTCAGAAGGAGAACTACAGGAAGAGAGGCCACATTCCAAACAACACATTCAGGAGCAACACTCCATCTAGCCAGATATTTACAAAGAATCTCTTCATCTTAAACATTCCAATTTCTAGAAATCCAATAGACTGAAGACTAAGCCTTTGAAGACTTAGCAGTATATAACTTTAAGATATTCAATTATAATTTTGCATCTTATTTACAATTATAAGTGAGTCATTTAAATCTCTCAGGTTTACAAACCATTTCTACATTGTTTTAATGCATTGTAGTATCTGCTCTTTAATTATATATGAAAGTTTCCCATACCAATTTTCTCACTGTAGACCATCCATAATGCTATCTCCAGGTTTAAAATGTATATTTCACTTATGACTAATACTGTTCAGTATCTTTTCACACACTTAAGGGCTATGTGACTATCTTCTCCTACAACTTGTCTATTCAACAAATTTGTCAATGATTTATGTGCTACAGTAACTTAGCTATTTAGGATGTTCCTTGTCTAGTAGACATATAAGAAATATTATATGGACTTTTAATCTTGTTGCATATCATTTAGTTTTTGTAAATGTTGCTGAAACTTTCATTGATTTTTTTATTATTTCAATATGTCTGTGTGTATGTATAAGTTTGTTATGGGAAACTGCATGCAGGCACTCACCCAAGCCAAAGAAGAAATACATTCATTAGAACTTTATTTACAGACAGCTGTGAGCCAACATGTGTGTGTGTGTGGGGGGGGGGGGCTGAAGCCAGATCCTCAGCAAGAATTGCAAGTACTCTCATTTTTTTAAATTAAATTTTTTATTTTTTTATATTAATTACAGTTTATTTACTTTGTATCCCAGCTGTAGCCCCCTCCCTCATTCACTCCCAATCCCACCATCCCTCCCTCATTTCCTCCCTGCCCCTCTCTAAATCCACTGATAGGGGAGGTTCTCCTCCCCTTCCATTTGACCCTAGCTTAACAGGTCTCAGCAGGACTAGCTGCATTGTCCTCCTCTGTGGCCTAGCAAGGCTGCTCCTCCCTCGGGGGGGGGGGGTCAACGGGCCAGCCACTGACTTCATGACAGAGACAGTCCCTGTTCCCCTTACTAGCGTACCCACTTGGAGACTGACTGAGCTTCCATGGGCTATGTCCGAGCAGGGGTTCTAGGTTATATCCATACATGGCCCTTGCTTGGAGAATCAGACTCAGGAAAGACCCCTGTGCCCCGATATATTTGGTCCTTGTGGAGCTCCTGTCCTCTCCAGGTCTTACTAACTCCCCCTTCTTTCCTAAGATTTCCTGCACTCTGCCCAAGGTTTGGTTATGGGTCTCAGCATCTGCTTTGATACACTGCTAGGTAGAATTTTTCAGAGGCCCTTTATGGTAGGCTCCTGTTCTGCTTTCAAAAGCCCACTAATATATGTGAAATTGTAAAGTCCATTTTATTCTTTATTGTATCTTTATGAAAATGTTAGATACTGATTCTGCACTGAAATTAAATAATTTCTGCAGCATGTTTTCTGTTATTCACACTATTGAAATTTTAATAGTAATATTTGCTTGTATAATTTTTAAAGGTTGTTATAAAATTGATCATCTCCCTTATTTTAGTATTTCAATGTATTCACCAGCAAAATTATTTATATTTTCAGTGTTGGTTGAAATTAGTATATGTTCAATTTGAAGATTTTACTAAAGAATTTGAGAAGGAAAATAATCCACAGTGATTGGTGTAATGTTTCATGTAGTTAATTAAGTACATGTGCTGGAGACTTGTCGAACTTTTCTCCCATTTCTTTAGCTTTTCTGTCCCTTATGATTATTCAGGGTAAAGTTTTATATCCTACTGTGATTAGAGATCTCTAGTTTTCGCAGCTATTTCTGTGGGTATTTGTCTTAATAGCTTGAAAGAATTACTACTAACTTCTTTAACTTTATGTCTCAGAGTTAGCTCTCTTTTAACATTATAAATTGCAGTCTCTTCTTTGTTAACAGTGTCACTGTATATTACCTAGACAAGTGTCAGAGTCTATAGATCTTTAGATCCTGAGTGCTGAAATTACAGACCACTAAGACAGCTACAAATCGCTATCTTTGTATCTAAGAAACTCCTTGTCTTACAAACTATTGTCCTTGACATTAGCACAGTTACATTCACCTTTAGATTATCTCCCTCTACATTTTGTAGCTTTTATACATTCTTTTGCTCTGAGCCTGTCTGATCTTCACCCTTACAATTAAAGTATAACTCTTATAAATCCTATCAGCTTATTTTTTTTTAACTCATGGTCAGGCAAAAAGCCATCTGCACAGTAGGAAAGAATATGCCATTGAGTTACATGTACCACCATTTTTTTTAACTTTTACTATTGAAACGGAGCCTCTATGTATAGCATAAGCCTGCCTTGAAATCTTTATACCCCAGTGAGACTTTGAACCTGAGATACTCCCTTTCCACGTCCCCATTGATAGGACTATGTGTATTTACAACTTTGCCAACTTGGTCCTTTTTTTTTTTCCAGGCTGTCTGATAATATGCCTCCTAACTGGATTCTATAGCACTATTTTCTTTTAATAATTTATAATTTGCAATAATAAACATTTAATAATAATTTATTTTCTGTTTATCTTTTAATTATGCTCATATATATTTTTAATGATTTGATTTAAGGATTACAGAATGTATCTTAAATTAACACACTCACCTTAGAATTGATATTGTATTCCTTTACACAAATTGCACTTTATTTGACAAAAATTCATAAACTCATAAGATAATTCCCATATTTTGTTTATATTACCAACATTTTTATATATTTTGTAAACGTATTTGCTAAATCTTTATTTATACATATTTATAGTATTAATGCTTTGGTATGACAGTTCACACATGACTATTAATGTGTGTGTGTAATATGAATGTGTTATCCATTATCTTTTCTTGCAGCATTCCCGTTCTCTCTGGTCCTTTTTCCCTTTCCAAATAGTTCCACTGTCTAATGTGTTTTTCCAAATTTACATTCTACAGGTAAGCTCTAACGTAATATTTGCCATCCAAAATCTAGCTTATTCTAATTTAATATAGTGCTCTCTAATGCTATCCAATTCCCCACAAATAATGCATTAAAATGTAGTATATACATTTCTATCATGCATTGCAGCAAATTCTGTAGGATATACTTAGGGGTGGGAGAGATAAATCGTGTTTTAGTTTGGGAACATGAATTGGTGCTATTCTTCCATGGAGGACACTATTGCTCCCACTTTCAGCTTTCCTTAGTTGCCTGCAGTTTATTTTATGGTGTTGAGGACTCCTGAGCTTACCCCCTTCTTTGTGAGCATGTCTATAGGTGTTGTCCTTTTTCAGTCAGGTTGGGGAGACATCGAGGATGTCATTTTCTAAAATCTCTAGAAGAAAAAGTCCTACAGCAAACTCCCTCATCCTTCTCTGCTGCCTTTCTCTGAGTTTTATTTAGGGTTACAAGTTTTACTATATCAGTTAGGGATGAGAGTTACAACTGTATTTGACCAGTTTTAGCTTTCTGTGATGATCTCTGTCTGTTGCAAAAAGAGGTTTCACTGATGATAGGTGAGAACTTACCCTGAACTGTGGTACAAAGATAAATATTTAGAATGTAGTTAGGGTTTGGTGAAGTGGCAGTTGTAGGATCTCCGTGGTTCAGGACTTGACTATTCCTTGGTAGTTGACTAAGTTTCCAGTGCTCAGCATGTTTCCCTTCTTGTTGACTGGATCTTAAGTCCAATTAGGGAACTGCTTGATACAGTCAAGAAATGCACACTATGACTTCATTCTTAGAGTTATCTTGCCAAACTGGTTATTATTATTGTTTGTATCATAGCTTGGTAGGACTATAATTGGTTGTTTCCTTCCTTTCTAAGCTTTATGCTGCCTTCTGGGACCTTGAAATCTAGTCTTCAGGGAGTATCCTTTCAGGATCACATTGACTGGGTTCTCTGTCCAAAGGGTTTTCAGGTATGAGGACTTGCCTTCTACCTCCAAAGGTTAGCCAAGGGTGACTTCAATAGCCTCTAATGTTTTGGGATTTTCTTGGACAGCCCTGAACAACAACTCAACAAAAGGCTTGTAATACCTGGTGTTGTGGTTTTGTTAGATACTCTGTAGCTCACGGGGGATGCATTGTCAGCCCAGATGGGAAATTTTCATCTTAACTATGTATGTATATAACAGAGATATAATGTATTGAAGGTATCTTGGGTAGAGAATTAATAGTATGATTCCTTACGACTTTTTCAAACATCCTTACCATTATTTTACACCCTACCCTTCTTCTGTATTTCCTCAACCCCATCAATGGTTGCCTTTACATTCCTGATTTGTGAAGTTACTGGAAGTTATTTAGATGCATCTGAAGATTTAGAGCAAAGAAAATGAGACGAGAGAGAACATGTGAATTTTACTTTCTGGGGCCGGGTTACCTCACTCAATACTATCTTTTTTTTTTTCTTTTAGTTCCATCTATTTACCTACAAATTTTATGATTTCTATTTTAAACAACTAAATAGTTTTTGATAGTATAGATGTACCACATTTTCATTATCCATTACAAGGTCATAGTAATGAAAACAATACAGTTATTGGCACACAACCGGACATGTAGACCATCAGAAAAGAATCAAAACCCGAACATAGCTACTGTCATTTTAATATTCAACAAAGCCAAAAACATACACTGAAGAAAATAAAGAAATTTTGTCAAGTGGTTCGGGGAAAAATTGATGCCCACAAACAGGGAAATGAAATGAGACCTGCATCTATCACATACACAAAAACTAAATCTGCATGAGCCAAAGAACTAAGCATGAAACCTGAAACACTGACATTGCTGGAAGAAAATACAGACAATATCCTACATGATACAGGTGTAGAAAGGGGCCTTTTGAAAAAAATATCATTTGTACAAGGGTTAAGGCAAAAGTTGACCTTTATGGCCTTATAGAACTTTATAGAAAAATTTCTGCACAGCCAGTCAAGCAAAGAGGAAGACCATAGAATTGGAGAAAATGTTTGTCGACTACATATCACACACAGAACTAATATCCAGAATATATAAAGAACCCATTAAACGAAGACTCAAAAAACAAATAAACAATTCAAAAAATGGGCTTGAGATTTAAAGAGTTATTAAAATAAGAAATAAAAACAGCTAAGAAATACTTCAAATATGTTCATCATCACTACCAATTTTTTTATTATTAATTACACTTTATTCATTTTGTATTCCCCCATAAGCCCCTCCCTCCTCCCCTCCCGATCCCACCCTCCCTCCCCTTTCTGCATGCATGCCCCTCCCCAAGTCCACTGATAGAGAAGGTCCTCCTCTCCTTCTTTCTGATCTTAGTCTATCAGTTCTCATCAGAAGTGGCTGCATTGTCAGGGTTCTAGGTTATCTCCATGGATAGTCCTTGGTTGGAGTATGAGTCTCTGGGAAGTTCCCTGTGTTCAAATTTTCTTGTTCTGTTGCTCTCCTTGTGGAGTTCCTGTCCTCTCCAGCTCTTACTATTTCCCACTTCTTACATAAAATTCCATTCACTACCAATTTTTAAAAAATGAAAATCAAAACTGCTTTGAGATTTCATCTTACTCCAGGCATTTCAGTGAACATTCATTAATTTTTGGTGGGATTGCAAACTAGTTCATTCATTCCCAAAATCAGTATGGAGAATTCTAAAAACAAAACAAAAAAACTAGGAAGAAATCTACCATACAACCAATACCACTGATATATCGCTCAGCAAATACCCAAAGGCCTTCACATGCTATTCTAAGGATACTTGCGCAGCCATGTTCATTGTTGTTCTAGTCACAACAGCTAGGAAATGTAAACGACGAAACAGTGTAAAAGCTTTCCTAAAAATAAAATAATATTCAAATATAGTAATGGAGCAAACAACGAAAGAGAAGGAGCAAGAGAGAAGAGAATAAAACTGACAAGGAATTAGGAAAACTTCCTCCTCCTAAGTCCATGCTGTCTGAATCTGGGCCTATCATTTAGTTATTCAGTTCAAGCGCACTCTCTAGCTTCATTTCTTAGGAGAAATATTACTTAGTTACCTTCCCTTTACTCATCACAGACAGGAAACCCCGCCACAAACCAAAGCATGGATACTACCAACGTTGAACCTGGCGAACCAGAATTTTATTTGCATTCCTTACAGCAGCATGGATGAGAGTTCACATACCGGAGAGGGATGCCGAAAGACAGCTGTGTGGCCAGAAACCCCACCTCAGCATGGGTTTTCCTGAAAGCTGGAAACCCAGAGCGCACAGCAGGTAGCTCAATGGATGGAGAACTCTTGTCTTCTTCCGCCACCTGAGTGATCTGACTACTGCTCCCTCCCAGAGGCTTGGCTCATCTCTGTTTCTTCCGGGTAGCCTGACTTCTCTGAGCCTCTTGTAAACAGATTAGATTGGCTGAGAGAGTTTCTTTCCAGTTTACATATACTTAGGAGGGGAGGGGCCTAGTATGTTCAGTTAGTGTTGGGATTTCTTGAAATCCTTGAGTTGTTTACTCCTGAACTTAATGCGCTTACCTGCTGAAAGATAGACTATTTCACATCCCTAAAGTTTAGAGTATCCTGTAGTTTTACCTCCTTTTTGTGTGTTAAAAAAGCTGCTCTCCCATATAAAAGGTGGTATTCTCAGAAGAAACTGCTACACAAGCGCATTTTCTTTTCTTGATTTCAGGTCTTTTAAGTAGCTTCATCAGAAAGTATAGATTTCTTTTCCCAAAATGACCTGAGGCTTTCACGCTCAGAGATACAAAGACTGGCAAAATGGATTTCTTCTCCAGCACTGACCCGGTACGTGGGAGGAGTCGCTGGTACTCCGAATTCCCACGTGGAAGCTCTGGCCTTTGAGAACTGTGGCTTATCCTGAAAGTACAAATGCAACTGTGTTGTGGGCAGGACTGATTGCCTCCGCTTGTGGCTGTGGCTGCTCTGTTCAGCACTAAGGAGTCAGAATTGGTGCTGCAGACCACTCCAGACATTCTCTGCCTCACAATTCTGTTTCTCCGTGCTCTTTGTTCAGCTGTCCGTAATGCTTCCATGTATTAATGCTGCCAAGGCTTCCGTAATGCCCCATGTATTACCACCACCACTTACCCAAATACTGTTTTTCTTTTGTTACCCTGAGGTTCTCAATCTGGAATCGGTCACCTTTGTAAAAGTGCCTACCTGAGCCACCCCCAAATACATACGGCTTTAACTCAATATTGCAGTTTTTGAATTTTTCTCTTAAATACGTTGCCTTGTAAAACATTAAGGACATGAAAACATAATGTTTTACATCCAGCTACTATCCCCGCCCTCAGTTTCCAGGTTCTTGTTTTCAGAATTGCCTCATTTTAAAAATCTGGAAATATCATACGTAAATAATATGGCAAATTTCAATTTCTCCAGAGCCTCTCCTCAGAGCTTTACTCCAATACAACTGAATGCAGAAAAAAAAAAAAAGTGATGTTTTTATTTCACTCATTCAGGTACATTTAAATTTACATATGATCTCCCAGTTCTATAAATAACTGATGCCAAATTCAGAAGATGATGACTAAGTTTTACAGTTGTAATAATATTTCATATCCTGGGACTAAGATAAGCTTTTAGTGTGTTTCAAATACCTCAGCTTCTTGAGAAAACAGACAGTGTGTCTGCACACTCAAGATTAAATCCTCAGTGTTCAGCCCCAGTATGCAGTAAAGCAAATATGTCACAAACAAATAATTTGATTCTGAAATAATTCATTTCAGTATGCAGTGAAAGAAAGACCATACCTCTTCTACAGTAATTATAATTTCAGTTCAGAGACAGGAGACCTCTGCAGATGTGTCAACAAAAGAATTCTATGTATGAAAGTAAAACACAGAGGAGGCAGGTCCTGTGTATTTAAGCCAAATGGTCCAGATATGTGTTGCCTGACAGCAGTCAGAAACAAATAGCTGAGAATAAAATTATAATCAATATAGTTATTTTTATAACTATACCTGACAATTAAAGTCAATAGTGCCATGACCATCGGGGACATTTAAGGACACTGTGGAGTGGAATTCAGCTGTCGAGATAAAGTATGCCTTATGTCAACACTGAAAGGAAAACACTGAATTAAAAATTTAATAAGCTCTTATTAGGTCAACTCAATTAATCCCAAATATTTCCACTATAACAAAATTATGGCCCCAATCATTTATTATTTCTATTAAAAAGAAGAGTCTGGTCAGATTATCCCTACATACAATTTGTAATTTAAGTCTCTAAATTGAACCTTTCTATTATAAGATTACTCAAACAGGTACGCACCAACGTGAGCAACAGTGTGTGGACTAATCAGCATCATAGCTTGGACTAATTTTACTGATGGCCACCTGGTCAATGCAATATAACAGTTTGCATGGTAAATTAAATCAACTAAAAGCAATAATTCTTAATAAAAACCATTAAATTTGAAATTAAAGTCAAGATATATTTTCTGTATTAATCTATTATATTAGGAAAACCTAAACAAAGTAACAACGCTGGTAAAATAAAGACGAATCACAAGCATGAAGACACACATACACACATACACACAATAATTTTAGGGCATGTTTATTTTATGTTTATGCTTATGATTATGCTTGTAATCACTTACGTAGAAGTAAACCAGCCAATATTTATATAAAAATAGACAACTTTGTTAAAATGTAAGAACTATTTTCTTTTTCTTCTGATGTCCATCCTCTTTGCCTTTCAGGATGGGAATTGAACATTTTAGTTAGGGTCCTCTCTTTTGCTTAGTTTGTTTAGATGTACAGATTTTAGTGGGTTTATTCTATGTTGTATGTCTATATGAGTAATAGGAAACAACCTTGGAACCTGCTACAGAGGGTCTCTGAAAGCCAGAAGAAAACAGGAAACAACCTTGAAACCTGCCACAGAGGGCCTCTGAAAGCTTCTGCAGTATAGACTGTCAAAGCAGATGCTGAGCCTGATGGCCAACTGATGGGCAGAGTGAATGGAATTCTATGTAAGAAGTGGGAAATAGTAAGAGCTGGAGGGGACGGGAACTCTACAAGGAGAGCAACAGAACAAGATAATTTGAACACAGGGAACTTCCCAAAAAATCATACTCCAACCAAGGACTATTCGTGGAGATGACCTGGAACCCCTGCACAGGTGTAGCCCATGGCAGTTCAGTGTCCAAGTGGGTTACATAGTAATGGGAAGAGGGACTGCCTCTGACATAATCTGATTGGCCTGCTCTTTGATCACCTCCCCCTGAAGGGGGAGCAGCCTTACCAGGCCACAGTAGAGGCAATGCAGCCACTTTTGATGAGAACTGATAGACTAAGATCAGAAAGGAGAGGAGAACCTCCCCTATCAGTGGACTTGGGGAGTGGCATGCATGCAGAAAGGGGAGGGAGGGTGGAATCAGGAGGGGAGGAGGGAGGGGCTTATGGGGGGATACAAAATGAATAAAGTGTAATTAATAAAAAATTTAAAAAAAAAGATTTTATTTTAGTTTTTTACGTTCTCCCCGGGCCTCGCTTTTGTGTATGCCTGTGTAAAGTGTGTGCATATACATGAGTTTAGGTCCCCGTAGATGCCAGAAGGAGACGTTTGATCCCCTGAATCATATGGGGCTGCATCATAGTGCTGGCAAATGAACTCAGGTCTCCCGCAAGAACAATGAGCATTCTTAACAACTGAGCTGCGTTTCTATATCTACAGTTGTAATTTCTCAGGATACATGATGACTGGAACCCATCTTTGAGGAAGACACTAAACTCTATATTAAAGGCTATCTAAAAAGTGACTGGTCTATAATCTTCAAAAATGCCAACACCATGAAAATTAAGATGGAAGAAATTGAGATTAAAGTACCTTTAAATATGTTAAAGATACATAACTAACCATTTGGAGGAGAGATTTCTTGAGTTGAAAGGAGGGGGGGAATTTTTTTTTTTTTTTAATGAAGACCATCTCACTGTGTACCCGGATGGCTTCCTAGTGGTTAGATGACCCATTGATCAGCTTTCTGAATGAACATGGCTACAAACATTCTCTACTATGCCAGGTTGGAGATCAGTACTTGACTATAAATTGTATTTTAGGAACAGTAAGTGATTTTTCTAATGGAATCTGTGCCAAAGTCAACACTGGGGTATGATGACGGGGCTGTGGTTATGTAGCTGTGTCCTTCTAAACGCATATTGCATCTTTGAGAGGTGGCGAGAAATGATAGCAGAAGAGACAGATAGATAGTGATGAATGCTATAAAACGCAAATAGTGAGAGCAAAACTGAAGATGCCAAAGCCTGTTACTTTGTATTATTTGTGTCTCTACTTTAAACCTTATGTTCATTTAGTCTGCCAATGCAAGCCCACATGTCTTTAGTAAACATGCTTTCCTTTGCAACTCTGTTCTCTTTCATGATTTTAAGGACTTTGATTTTAATGACTGCAGAATCCATATATTCACTCCAGCACCCACTCCAAAGAACCCCACTAATCTAACACTTCAGATTTACAATCACTTCAGATTTAACACAATCTATTCATTTGTCAATCGAACAAATCGCTGTTAACTTCCTACACAGCAGGCATTGTGCCAGGCACTTAGAATGTTGCTGATCAATGTACTAGAGAGATGGTACGCAGAAGTTTCCTGAAGCCCACAGCTGCCTTGTCATATTCTTTTCAAACTTTCTTTGGCTAAAATCTGTACTTCGTGCAGAACTCTTGGAATTATGCTGTCATTTATGCTTTATCCTATTTCACATGGGTTTTATAACGCAGTGACTTCAATTTGTTTCCTAAGGATTTCTTTGACTGCCTGGCCTATCTTGTCACTGTTCATGCCTTTGCCATCCACTTTTGGCCCTAATTTGCTACAGACTGCCTCTGGACTTCCGCAGAATCTTTTGAATGGATTCTATTACCTATAATTTCGAGCAGTTTAAATCTGATTTAGAACTTACTCATTTTAACTAAAAGTTTAATCATATTCACCTGCAAAAGTGTTACCTTCAGATGCACCAGCAAGCTGGGTGGAGCACCCTAGAGCCTAACACAGGAGGTGGTCTAAACCATAATCCTGTCAAGCTGTGAGCCAAAGGAGAAGAGTCATGTATTTGAAACCAATCTGGAACATGTGATGAGTTCCAGGAGAACCTGAGCAACCTAGCAAGACTCCTTTTCCATGTAAATGCATTAAATTAATTAATAAGTAAATAACCTCTTTAAAATGCTTCCATACATATGTGTTTTTAAATTATATCTTTCCTAGCTAGCATTTATAAATATTTTTACCCAGTGTAAATTGTATCCTTTCTCACTTTATAATTTAAGTTTGTTCAAATCAGCTCTCTGGGTAATTTATAATTTATCAATCTATCATGATTTGCTTCGTCTTCACCATTATGTTTTATAAGTAAATGAATCAATTTCTCTCCTTTGGTCAATGCTGAATCTTCAATGTTTACTTCAGGATTTAAACACCTATTCTGAATTAAGTCAACCTCATTTTATGGGTGAGGGAAACTGAACACAGATATGTTTCAGAAGACTGAAATTATCCTATAGAAGTAATTTCAAGAATGGTAGGAGGCCATTTACTATGACCTCAAAAGCAAGGGTAATTTTAGTTACTGCTCTGCTACTTTGAAACTGGGTTCAGAATTCTGGAAGTCTTTTGGGATTGATAAACATGTTTAATGCTTGAGCTTAATTTGGGAGGGCTTGTGGTTCTATTCTGATACCTCACATATTATACAAATATGCATTATATAAATCCTATAGATAAGTACAAATCAAATGCCATTTAGTAAGATAAATATATATATATAAATATATATATAAATATATATATTATATTATATATATTATTATATATATAATAATATTATATATATTATATTATATATATATAAATATATATATATATATATATATATATATACCAAACTAACAAAACTCACACTACAAACACATAGGAAAATTTTAAAAAGAGTCTGTTTCTTTTTAATTTTGTTTTTTTATACTTACTTTAATTTTTTAGTTATGTGTCTCTGTGGTGGTGGTGATGTAATGTGCATTTGAATTCAGATGTCTACAGAGGCCAGGCATGTCTGACTCTTCTGAAGCAGTAGCTGTAAGTGGCTGTGAGCTACAGAATTTGGATGCTGGGAAGCAAATTCAGCTCCTCTGAAAGAACAGCTCATGCTATTGAGTATATCAGGACAATGGATGAGCTATTTTTTTTCAGTTCCAAATATAAAACTATTATTTTAAAAACCCATGAATATAAGTAGCATAAAAACAACTATTTGGGGCCAGATACTGATAATTATTTTATCCGCTAAAGTAAGTTCAGGTTTTTTTGCTAGGATATTTGGGAATTATCAGGCTTTCTCTGGTCACCCTTTTCCCCAATTCCACAGATTTCTATTAGTAGAAGTTCAAGTTTAGAGAACAATGGGATTAATTTCAACCAGAGGTGGAAAAGCATGCTACATTCAAGAAAGGGAAGCTCTCGATATCCCAAATAGCATTATTAAAGCATTATATATAAATATCATATACAAATATATAAATAGTATTAGTATAGCTGCATCCATTGCTACAGTATAGAAGTACAAGAAGAGGAACAAGTTATTATTTCTCCACTGGTACCAATGATGATAATGGTGTTATATCATACATACACTTGAACTAATTCCTCTTCCTAAAATGTCATGTTGATGATCTGCTTATGTTAAGATATTGTTTAAAAAGTTCATGCATTTTTCTCAGAAAGATGTAGTTTTTAAAAGATAGTGATTACCACAGTGCACCTAAGAAAGCATCAGGAATCTACACACAGAGAACGCCGCAGGCCTAGTGGGTCCAGTTTAACAAAAATAAAGAACTCCATCTCTGAAATGCCTCACTGTTAAGCAGGATGGTGATCTAAGACTTTTTTTTTTTTTCAGCAGTAGAAAATTTACTCATCCTCTACACCATGTGGCTCATTTATATTTCTCAGATAGAAAAGATAATATGACATGCTATACGAATCATTATTTCTTTTACAAAACTGTCTTTTAAGCATAGCCAAAAGTGCACTCAAATCCCAAAGCCTAAAATTGTGTAACAATTTGCAGATAGGTGGATTAGTTTGATAATAAAACTGATCTGTTGCTTCGATGTTTGTTAGGCATGTGCAGTTGCATGAGCTTATTAACCTATTTAAACTCAATTTCAGTTTTCCTTTGAAACAAGGACAATAATGGACCTTGATTTAGAGACAGTCATTGGCTTCAGGAAGTTGATCAGTGTATAATTCTTAGGTTTTGCATTTGACAATTTCCCACTATTTTGATTATTATATCATTGCTCTATTTTTCACTGAGTTCTTCTCAGTGACCTCAATTACTGAAACTTCATAACCACAAAATAAACTTACCCTCAAAATATCAGCTTTTTACAAGATTACAGAAGACAAAGTGAATTCGCTATTTACCTACATCCAAAGAACCATGCGGGATTAAAACAAACTAATAAATGTCCTTCCTTTATGAGGTGGCTCCGTTTTAATGTCTGAGATTAAGTCATTCATCAGTCTGCGTCTCATGGATGGTGTGGACAGATTGCATTTTTTATCTTCCCACCGATGTACAGAGTCACTGTGCACCTGTGTTTCTACTCAAAATGAAGTCAAAGCACAGCTTGTAAAATGAAGTCTGTCCAGGAGCCATCAAAGGGCAGGGAGCCTTAAATCTACACACCATAAAATCATGTGTTTAGCCCCCATAGGATCATATGTTTGAATAATTCTTCATCACTTCGTGGAACTGTTTTGTAATGAATAGGAAGTGTAACCTTGTTGGAGGATATATGTTATGGGACAGGCTTTGAGGTTTCAAGGAATCATACCATTTCCAAGTTACCTAACTTGGTCTCCTACTTAAGAAAGTTAAGAAAGTAAGCTCTCAGCTACTGCTCTGACACAATGCCTGCCTGTCTGCTGTCATGCTTTCCAACAAAATGGTTATGAACTATAACCTCAAGAGGCTTGAGCCCCAAATGAAGGAGGCTCTTTTCTAAGAGGCCTTGGCCGTGATGTGTTATAACAGTGATAAAAATGTGGCTAAAAGAGAGAGGCATTAGCTTCATTCTCACCTGCTAGGAGCTGAAGAAAATGGTACAACAAGAGAACCACAAGTCTGATGTCAGTGGGTGAGTAATTCTGTTGTGCCATGTATCTTCTAGAAGGTTCACTGATAACTCTGAAGCTTCAGCAAATGACTTGATATTCACAGTCTCCTTCTTCCAGCAGCCTGTTTAATAGTGCATAGGTTTTGACGGTAAATTTGAGCTTGCAATGAGCCTAGACATAAAACTCTAAACACACTCGACACACATTCACCAGCTAGTACTTTAGACATCCCCAATGTGTATAAAATTGGCAATTTCAAAAGTACATTTTTTTAAGAGGAAAAACACTCAAAGAAAAAGCCGTCTCATTAAAGTCAGGAAACAGACAGTGCTGTTCACTGTCTTCACTCTTTCAATATAAGGCTGGAAGCACTACATGAAAAAATAATGGAAGAAAAGAAAATTAATAGACATAAAAAGGAAAAGAAGATGCCGAATAATGCCTATTTGCAGATGATATGATATTATATTTTTAAAAAAGCCTCCAAAATTCCACCAAAAAATTTATAGAAACAATTGATAATTTCAGCAAGGTATAAAATCAACTCACAAAAATCAGCAACTTTTCTTACACCAAAACAATACACTGAAAAAGAGATCATGGACACACTCACATTTACAGTAGCTTCAAAGACAATAAAATATCTTGAAATAAGCTTGACCGAAAAGGTTAAAGACCTCTAAAATGACAACTTCAAAAAGTAAACTAGAAAATGGAAAGACCTCTCATGTTCACAGATTAATAGAAATAATATTGTGAAAATGACTATTATACCAAAAGCCGTTTATAGAATAAACTTTATTTGTTTGATAAAGCCTCAAGCAATTATATTATTTATATTTACTTGAAATGATTATATCTATATGTAATATATGGATAATTATATATTACATGTAATCTATAATATATTTTACATATTATATTATACATTGTATATATATTGTAAATTATTCATTATATATGTTATATGTTATACATATTAGATTTTTATAGTATATATGGTGCATATTATATATTATATGTATGATATGTTATATAAATATATTTATATTTGCCTAATTAACATATATATTTATATATAGTAAGATATTATGTATATACATATATTTAGAGAGAGAGAGACAGAGAAACAGAAAGACAGAGAGAGAAGAGAGACATAAAGGAATCTATACCACTTGGGCTGCAATCTAGCTTTCATGGGTCCAACAATACTATGCAAGCTTCAATGCAGGCAAGTGATTAAACAGTCCCACCCAGCTGTGATTGCTACCTGTGAATCAGGACAATTACCATTATAGCAAGATATGTGTAAAGGTGTAGGAAGTGGTGCTCACACATCGTCAGTGGCAGTCAACAACTTTCTAATTGCACTTAGGGACCACCCCACAGGAAGGTGATCACCCCTGGCACTGGAAAACTAGGTGCCTATGGGCTGCAAAAGAAAGAGAATTAGCCTCTTCCTGGGATGAGGCCGCTTACTGGCTGTCCAATTCAGAGTGGTCAGTATTGATCAGTATACATACAAACAGCAAAACAGACTCAACAGAATATATATATATATATATATATATACATATACATATACATATACATATATATGTTATAAACATATACACAAATGCACATGTACATACAAATATAATCAAATAAATAGGGCTTTCAACTTGAGACCTGGGAGGCAACAGTAAAATCAAAAATAGTTTGCCTAAGTGCTCTGATGTGCTGACGCACAGAAAGGACAAGTAGGAAGACCAAGAGTTAAAATGTTAGTTTCAGCTACTCCAAAAGTTTGAGACCAACCTGAGCTACCTTATTCCTTGTCTATAAAACAGAACAACAGTTGAAAAATAGTTTCTGTAAGTACTACAATGTTTTCCTGAATATACTTTGTAATTATAAATTAACTAAAGTCAAATGGGTCTCTTCTTCTAACTTCTGCCCCCCCCCCAAAAAAAAAAAACAGTAAGGTTCTCAGTGTAGACCAGTGTGGAACTCGCTATGTAGCCCAGGCTACCTCAAATTAATAGCAATCCTCTTTTCTCAGCCATCTGAGTGCCTTTTAACATGTAAGTTACTAATTTATGGTTTATATTTAAAGCTTCCTATATTTTCCTGTCTCACAGGTTACATTACTTATTATTAATACTTACCACAGCTATGAATTTAGCATGTTTTTTTTCTAGTATTTTATAAGCTTCTAACTTATTTCCTGTTTATACTTGATATATATATATATATATATATTTTTTTTTTTTTTTTTTTTTCTCCTTAGAAGATGTGTGGGAGACCCTGGCCAGACCACAGGCCACAAAGCTAATCGGGACCAGCAGAGTCTCTTGGTACAAACAGAAAGGAAGTGACTAAAATGAAGAAAGCTGTGATGAGTACCTGACACCACTCCTACTCATGCACAGCATGAGCTTAAATGATAGGAAAGACAAGGTCAATGGATTCCCCCATGTGTCTCCTCATGGCAGACACTTATTTCCAAGGGCCTAGAAATCACCCCACACACTTAATCTTTTTATATAGCCCTTTTCCCTTTCTCTTCTATGTTTGGGAGATTGCTTTTGCCTTGTCCCAGGTACTGGCACTGCAGAGGCTGGATTCACCAACAAGACTGGTATTTGAAACAGTTCTGTGCGCAATATGACATCTGGCTTCAGGCAGAGGCTGTGAACCTGGCAACATTAACTCTAGGCTCTGTATCCTCATTCGCGCTGACTGTAACCAAATAGGATAGAGTGCCATGGCCTCTTGGCTTGGGGCTGGGGTTTGCCAGCCAACATTCCAATAGTGCTCTACAAAACACAGTGATCTTTGCCTTGATGTTACCGATAGCCTTATGAACTTACACGGCGCTGTCTTCTGTGGCACTCTGCATAACACTTGGGATTGCGGAGGGAGCAACGCGTGCCTTCCAACAGAATTAGCGGTTTCAGGAAAGTTTGAAGAAAGTGAGCCGCACTGAGCCCAATCCTCTGGTGGTGGTGTTCAGACTGCTCCAGGAGTCCTGACCATCAGCTGTGCTGTGTAAAGCTGTCTCAGTACATGACAGCAGCAGTCCACCAGCAGAGACACCCCGGGGACATGCTGAACTGCTGGAGGGAGAAGAGCTGAACAGCCTGTGCCTGAGAGGAGAGCCACGGCCATGAACCCATAAGCTGAAGAGCACTTGTGTGGCTCCGTCGTCTGCTGGTAACAACACCGTTAGGAACTAGAGAGAGGATGTGGACCAGTTCATCACCTGCACTGAAAACAAACTGCTCGTCTCCTTGGGTACCTGGCAGCTGCAAGGGGATTTCAGAGCAGACGGCAGGCCTGTAAAATGATGGCCTCAATTTGTGTGGAATAGGGGTTATCTAGTATGAACTTCCTAATGGTATTGCTTGCAGTTTGAATTCATAGGCAGATGAGGGGGAAATCCACTATGAACTTCTGAAAAACATAACTGAACTGGAATTTTGACTTTACATCCAAAATAGGCTGAGAGTGTAACAGCTTGGAGAGCCCTAATAACATCTACACAGTAGGTTACGATGTCGGTATTTCCACGCTGGCAGAGTCCACTGGAGTCACAGCCTGGGAAGCAAAGGAAGCCCGAGGCATCAGGAAAACATGACAGACCTTACTTGGAAGAGGATTCAAGGTTCTCCTGAAGCAGGCAAATGAGGAGCAAACAGGTATTGGGTAGACTCCTGGAGTAGGATCGGTGCTGAAGTGACATTTTTCTAGACCAAACTTCACAGGAGGAAAGAAGCTTTAACGTAGCAGTAGGCTCCCTGGAGTCTCACAGCAGAGATCGAGACTAGAATCCTTTGTAATAGTCCTGAGAGGTGTCAGGTCCGCCAGAGCGCAGCAGCCCACAGCCCAGCCCTGCCTGCCTTCTACAGCCACCCAGAGTACCCACCGCAGACCACCAAACGGAGTTCTAGCCCAACAAGGCCCAGCAGGCTGGGGGTGGTTACACAGAAAAGAAAGACCCGAGAACTGAAGAGGAAGCTCAGTGCTGTGTCTGAGACCGTGTGAAGACTCGTTTGAAGGGAGATAAAGTCATATTGAAAACGTGACCTATGCAACTCATTAACATGAAAGGAACTGCAGTTATTTGTGAAGTGGGACACTTAAGCAAACGTATGCCTGAAAGCCAGGCTCTAGTAATTCCATCGATTATTGTATATGCAAATAGGAAAGCAAACAACTTAACTTTTTCTGATCTGACAAACTGTGGGAATATTGTTTCTCTGGGTAACCACAAATACTTTCTGTTTAGAGAACACTTGGGTTTCAAGGGCCTGCTTCTGGAAACACTCTGGTTCCCTTCTCAGCAGAGGCATAAATGATTAGCTTGCACAAAGTGATTGTTGGTAAACATCTTGTGTGAGGATCCTCTTGGCTCTCCTCTGTACTCAGTCTGGCTTAGAGTGTCTGATGCATAGTCAGGTCTGAAGTTGACAACTGTTGACACCTGACCTAGTTGGTGTCAACAGTTTCAGTGAAACTATAAGGAAAAGTATCAGAAGCCTTCTCCTGGATGCTTCACCTGGATGAGGTCTGGTCCACGTGAACATGGCAGGGCTACTAACTAGGACTGTCCTTTTCCATAAAGCTTTTTTTCCATTTATACATACTTTTTATGTCTATGTTTTAAATATTTATTTTATATTTTTTAATTACAGTTTATTCACTTTGTATCCCAGCTGTAGTTCCCTCTCTCAACCCCTCCCAACCCCACCCAACCTCTTCTTCTCCTATGCTCCTCTCCCAGTCCAATGATACTTTACAAACAAACTAAAGACTTATTTTTAAGAGCAACTGGAAAAATCTCTTCCTCACCATAGGTGTATGTGTGTGTGTGTGTGTGTGTATGTGTGTGTGTGTGTGTGTGTACATATGTATGTATGCCTCAATGTTGGTAAAGCTTTGAAACTGGTACCCAAGTACACTCTGTGCTCCATGTCTTACATTTAATTTTTATTATACTACAATTGTATCATTTTTCCCCTTTTCCCCTCCAAACTCACGCAATACATCTTTTCGTACTCTTCTTCAAATTCATAGCCTTTTATTTTAAAGCAACTAACAGCCTACATAGTGATAATGCCCATAAACCACAATGACCAGCTTGGCACAATATTCCTGAGTTTGCATTCCTATATAACTTGTCAGTAGCCAACAGCTCTCTAATTAGACTTAAGACTTGCCCAGCGAGAGAGAAATCACGCTTGGTACTAGAAAGCTAGGGTAAGTGAGGTGATTGAATCACCCAGGGTTAGTGAAATCATGAATCCTGGAGAAGCACCTACAACCACTGGGTTTTATTGTGGTTATTTTTGTTTGTTTTGAAAGCTTTCTAGAAGCTACCATGAAGTGTCTCATGGCAATCTGCTTTGCAGCACAATTAGCACAGGCTGCGGTAAACACATCTGTGACCGATGATAAGTCTTTCACTACACCGTCTGTATCTCACTTTACGTCCCACTCAGAAAAGTGAGCCACAGAGCCTGAGTCGCCCAGACTGAGAATATGTTTATGATCCCTACCCATTTCTATTCCCCAAAGCAGAGCATCACTTTTTGGGTCTTAACATGTGACCTTGTGCCTTTACAGTCCCTAAAAGTCAAACAATGGAAGAGTTCAGGCTAGGTTTAGAGAAAGTAGTATTGAAAGCATGAGGCCTGTAATTGCATTAATTTGGTGTGACTTTTCACATTTGCCACTTATCAAAATTTACTTTTCATGCTGGTGCGAGTGATTATTTGGTGCAATGAAGCATAGTAGATAACAGAGAGGAGGAGTAACTGTCGCTTTTAATAAGATTAATGTTTGACTGTTTTTATGTATTTGAAATCCTTAAACTGGTTTTGCTGCCTCAGAGTTTTATCCTTGAGATAATACTTGAATGATGGATTCAATGGAAATTCTTGATTTTTTTAATTGAAAGTCAGCAATATAAATGAATGTTAAATCTAGCAAAGAAATTAAGATCTTGGAGAAGAGCAACAACTAGAAATATTGGAAATGGAAAACACAACTCATCAAATCAAAACTATTGTAGAAGGCATCCCTAAAAGACTACATCAAGCAGATGAATATCAGGAGAGAGAAGAAAAAAAAACCACAACTATGGAAACACTATGTTGTTGAGATTTCAATATTATTATAAGGTGCCTGTCTATAGAAGTCAGGAACTCAGAGACATAATCTAAAGAAAAAACCAAGTAACTGCAAAATATGAAGAATGGGATAAAAACTAAAGGCCTTGGAGGTCCACTAATGGAACTAGAAATATCCGCAAATCTGTCAAAGGACATCTACCCTACAGGAATATTTTGAACCCCAAATAGACATGACCAGAAAATAACCTTCATATTGTGCATGATTATCAAGTTGCCAAAACTAAAGACAAAAGAAAAATGTCAAAAGTTAAAGAGAAAAAAAACAACAACCTACACACAGAAGCAGACATACCGGAACAATAGCAGATAATCAGCAAAAAAAAGCTCTAAAATAAGATCAAAAATCAATAAATGGGACCTGATGAAACTGAAAAGTTTCTGTAAAGCAAAAGACACTGTCTTCAAAACAAAACAACAGCCTACAGACTGGGAAAGGATCTTGACCAACTCTATATCTGACAGAGGGCTGATCTCCAGAATATATAAACTCAAGAAATTAAAAAAGAAACAAATCAAGTAATCCAATTAAAAAATGGGTACAGAGCTAAACAAAGAATTCTCTGTAGAGGAATATAGAATGGCAAAGAAACAAATAAAGACATGTTCAATGTCCTTAGTCATCAGGGAGATGTAAATCAAAACATCCCTGAGATTTCACCTGACACCCATTAGAATGGGTAAGATCAAAAACTCAAGTGACAATACATGCTGGAGAGGATGTAGAGAAAGGGGAACCCTCCTTCATTGCTGATGGGAATGTAAACTTGTATAACCGCTTTGGAAATGAATCTAGCACTTTCTCAGACAATTAGGAATAGCACTTTCTCAAGATCCAGTTATACCACTCCTAGGCATATATCAAAAATATGCTCAAGTACACAACAAGGACATCTGTTCAACCATGTTTGTAGCAGCTTTATTCGTAATAGCCAGAACCTGGAAACAACCCAGATGTCCCTCAAAGGAGGAATAGATACAGATTGTGGTACATTTACACAATGGAATACTACTCAGCAATTAAAAACAAGGAATTCATGAAATTTGCAGGCAAATGGTGGGAACTGGAAAAGATCATCCTGAGAGAGGTAATCCAGAAAAACACACATGGTAAACACTCACTCATAAGTGGAGACTAGACCTATAAGACAATAAGACAGGATAAACATACTAAAATCTGTACACCTAAGGAAGCTAAGCAAGAAGGAGGTCTCTGGGTAAGATGATCAATCGTCACTCAGAAAGATAAACTGTATGGACATTGGAAGAAGGAGAAAATGGGGAAAAGGACAGGAGCCTACCACAGAGGGCCTCTGAAACACTCTACCCAACAGAGTATCAAAGCAGATGCTGAGACTCCTAATCAAACTTTAGGCAGAGTGCAGGGAGTCCTATGAAAGAAAGGGGAGATAGTGAGACCTGGAAAGGACAGGCACTCCACAAGGAGAGCAACAGAACCAAAATATCTGGGCACAGGTGTCTTTTCTGAGACTGATACTCCAACCAAGGACCACTCATGGATATAACCTAGAATCCCTGCTCAAATGTAGTCCATGGCATCTCAGTCTCTAAGTGGGTACTCTGGTAAGGGGAACAGGGACTGTCTCTGACATGAAGTCAGTGGAGAGCTCTTTGACCACCATGCCCCCTGAAGGGGAGCAGCTTTGCTAGGCCACAGAGGAAGACAATGCAGCCAGTCCTGATGAGAACTGATAAGCTAGGGTCAGATGAAAGGCGAGGAGGACCTTCCCTATCAGTGGACTTGGAGAGGGAACTGGGAGGAGATGAGAGAGGGATGGATGGATTGGGAGGGAATGAGGGAAGGGACTACAGATGGGATACAAAGTTAATAAACTGTAATTAATATAAAATATTTATATTATTTATATCATTATATTTATATTATTTATATATTTATATAAATATAAAATTTAATCTTAGATCTATTTTTATTTATTATGTGTACAATGTTCTGACTGCATATGTGCCTGCACACCAGCAAAGGGCACCAGGTTTCATTACAGATGATTGGGAGCCACCATGTGGATGCTGGGAATTGAACTCAGGACCTCTGGAAGAACAGGCAGTGCTCTTAATCTATGAGCCATTTCCCTGTTAATTTAAAAAAAAAGCTATACAGTTCAGGAACTCATAGAATAATAGATTTCAAACCACGGAAGTAAATAACTGACTGCCAAGATTGCTTCATCTTGCATTGCATAGCTTAAAATTCACGGAGAAATAAATACCTTTCAAGTGAAGCACAAAGCATACCAGTTCATGAACACATGTTCAGTGTTACCAAAAGTAGTTTGCAGATTCCTGCACACAGAGAAGGAATGCAGTCTCAATCATGGAAATGACTGCAAAAAAAATTATGTGAGAGAAATAGTTTAGCAAGGGTTAAGGAGAAAAGAACTGATCATCTTTAGCACAGTAAATCAGCAAGCCCATCTCAATAATAACCTTAAATGTCAGTGACCTTATTCATTCTAAGAAAGCAAAAAGGCTGGTTGAACTTTAATAAACAAAAAGATGCAACATTTTTTCAACAATAATGCACCTTGCCAATAAAAAGGCACACAGACCGAGTATGAAAGACATGAATTAAATGTTCCAAGAAAATAGAAGCTAGGCCAACCAAAGTTAGCCATCCTTATACCTGATAAAGTAAATTTCAAGCCACAACTTTTCAAAACTGGTAGTGGAAATTAGTGGCCATGTATTTTTAAAAGGAAAAAAAATTCTATGATAATTACATATAATTACATAACAGTAGTAAATATATGAAGAATAGATATTTGGTTTCAAAAAAGAAATACTAATAGACAAAATGGTTAGATTCCATATATACTATGGTAATGGTAGATGAATTAAAACCCTATCATCAATAAATCATCCATTTGATTCATGACAAAGCTGCCAAAATCAGACATTAGAAGGATACTGCCTCTTTTAACAAATGGTCCTGGGAGTCTCAGATGTCTACATGTAGAAGAATAAACTACCTCCACCCTGTACAAAAATCAATTCAAAATTTATCAAAGATATCAATGTAAAACCTGAAACTGAAACAGCTAGAGGAAAATATGTGAGTTACATCAAGATCTTGACCCAGGCAAGGATGTTCTAAACAGACCCCAATAACTCAGGAAATTATTGTAATAATTGACAATGAAATTTCATTCTATTAAAAAGCTTCTGGGTATCAGAGGAGAGAGGCACCAGAAAGAATAGATGGCATGCACAACAGCAGAAAATATTTGTCAATGACACATTCAAATGGGGCTTAATATCTCTACTTTATTACTGACTTAAACTTAAATATCCAAACCAAAGCCCTGCAAGTCAAATAGCCAACTGAACAGCAGCAGAACTAAACAGATAGTTGTCAAAGTAAAAAGCACAAATGACGAATAAATATATATTTTTAAGAACTCACTATTCTTTTGACACCAACAAAACGTGAATTAAAGCTGTATTTGAATTCCATCTTACCCCAATCGGAATGGTTATCATCATGAAAAATCGAAATCAGACAAAGAAAAAAAAGTAAAACATCAAGCACTGAAGAAGTTTAAAGGAACCCTATAGCATTATGATGATGACACAAGCTAGTGTAGTTACTATGCAAACCAATATTGAAATTTTCCAAGGAATAAAACAGAATTATCATATGATGCAACCAAATCACTCCCAAAGAAATCGTAGTCAGTACATCACAGAGGTACATATTCAGAATACTTTAAAAAAGAAAATGAACTAAATGCCCGTGAACAGATAAAAGAGTAAAGAAAGTAGAAAATGTGGTATATATACACCGTATGGTTTTATTCAGACTTCAAGGAAAAAATAAATTGGATTGCTTGAAGTGAAATGGTTGGAAATGAAAGCCATAGTGTTAAGCAGAATGAGGTAGACTCAGACAAATAAGTGAAATACTTCAAGATCTAGACATAGGCAAGGGTATGCCAAACCAACCCCAAATGTGGAACTTATATTAATATATATATATATATATATATATATATATATATATATATATATATACATATATATATATCTCAAAAACATTCATGTATATATGTATATATATATATATATAGTGGACAAATGAAAACAAATCACAATGGTATACATGTATAAAAATAACAATGAAAAAACTTGTTTTACATGCTAACCAAAGACAATAGTTTAAAAATTCAGATTCATTTTATTACAACTTCCATTACCAAACTGTTTCAATGTTTGTCCCACAAGAGCCTGAGGGGTAATTTTAGCCAAGAAACAAAACTTATTTTATTAATCTATGAGGTAAATTCTAAACTGACCTATCAAATTTGAGAGACTTTTATAGATTTCAGGTTAATGACACAGGCCTCATAGAAAGCCAGAACTTTAAGAACAACAGGGAATCTTTAAAATCAATGTTTTTTTTTCCTTCTCAGAGTCCAGAAAAATATTAGAGTGACAAAAGTTGTCTTCCCTCCCACTATCAATTTCAAGCACACCACACACACACACACACACACACACACACACACACACACACACAAACACACACACAATCTCTGCTTGTCAATTTTTAAATTTTTATTTTACCCTTAATTTGAATATAATTACATCATTCCCCCTCTCCTTCTTCTTACCCCACACATAGCTCATACCCTCCCAAATTCACAGCTTCTTTTTGTTTAATTGTTATTTGCACACACACTCACACATTTATATTACATTATATATTATATGTGTTACACCCTGCTGAGTCCATTTAATGTTGCTCATGTGTATCTTCTAGGACTGACCACATAGTATTGGATAACCAATTAAGTGGCCTATTCCTGGAGAAGACCAATTCTCCCTCTCTCAGAATGTGTTAATTCCCTGTAACTCTTAACTGTTGGCTTGAAGATGGGTAAACACAAAACACTGAAAGGTTTATACCAATTTTAGTAACTTCAGTTAACATTATTTCAAGGATGAGCTTCATTTTATAAAAATTTTGCAAAACAGAGCTCCACCAAAATAAGCAACTGTTTTTATTGTCATTTTCATTTTCTCTTTTTACATCCATTTTCTATAAGTAAAGTTTTTAAGATCATCTAAAACATTACTTCTTCCTAACATTTAAATTGCTACCTTTTACTGCCCATTCTAAAAGACATGTTTCCTGACTTTAAAATATGAGCTGAGTGTGGTGTCATACATACTTAATCCCAGGGAGGCAGAAACAGGTAGATCTCTGTAAAACCAAAGCTACTCTGCCTGTTCTGCATTCCTGGCCAGCCAGAGCTACATAGTAAAATCTTGTCAGAAAATAATATGAATGTGTGCATTTTTGTCCCAATTTTGAATGATCTGAGTAGATCAGTTATGTTCAAATGTCACACTTGTTGTTTAGAAAGTTAATCTACTCTATTATTTTATGTAGCTTCCAAAAGTATATTCATATTTTGGATCTCTCAACAGACTCGGCTGGTTGATTGATTAGGTCAGAAAATTTATGACCTTGTTTCCTTTCAAAATTTCCTCACCCTGAGATGTGCTTTATTAGCATCCTAATATTCTCTTAAACCAATAAATATGACAATCATGATTAACAATCACAAAGGTTGCACATACACAGACAGTTACCTCAGTGGGTAATAGACAATGACTTTACTTACATCGATACGCTTTCTAAGGCATGAGTTCCTATTGAAGGCTCTGATTCAGAAGCAATTAACAGAATCTAGTCTACTTCCGTATTGTCGTATTCATGTTTTCACGCCTGTCCTTGAGGGGCCAGCCCCTCCTATCATATGCACTTCATTTGGAAGCTCTGTAATATTTAGAACACACTCTCTGAACTGCTAACCGGGGCACCCATATGAGTGTGGCAGTGACCAACAGCTACAGCCACTCCTTATTCAAAATGAGTTTATATTTGCCTGAGGTAACTTTGTTTTTCAATTTTTCGTTCCTTTTATTGAAAATATATCATTTTCTCATAAAAAAAATTGTCAGTGCCCTCCACTCTTCCCAGTTCTTTCCTACCTCCCCTCCTCACTGGATCCATTCTTTTTCTGTCTCTCATTTGAAAAGGACAGGCTTCTAAGACATAACAACCAAACACAACAAAATAAAATATTAAGATGAAGCACAAAATAAAGATTGTAAGAACAAGGAGGGGATGGAGGACGATGGGAGAACAGGCCTTAGCTATAAGCCCAGCATACATGAGCTCACGGAGACAGCACACTGTAGGTCACATTTCATGTGAGTTGAGAAGTATCCATGGCAGTGACACTCAGAAAAAACTGTTCCCCAGAGATGAGGATGCCATGAACAGTTGACTTTGGCTCTTTTTCAAATAGCTTTGACAAGCTTCTTTTCTTAGACCACACACCAGCCAAAGATGCTTAGGCTTTCCTGTCTTTTTCTTTCTCTTTCAATAGTGATCAGGGAAGACTGCAAAAAAAGGAAAACATATCAAATGGAATTTTCTAAAATGACATCTAGCAAGAAATGAAAAAAAAAAGCCAAGACACAAAGACATCAAAGAACATCACTCAATTGTATAATAACTAAAAGAAATGAATGAAAATGTCAACCAAATCTCTAAAGGAAAGGAAAGCTATGGACAAAAAGATGAAGAAATAATGTCTTCAAAATTACACAAAAATAAAAATAAATAAAAAACTGAAGAAAGAAAACAAAAACACTAGGATGCTCATCAAGATAACAGCCACAGAAAAATAGTATATCATGATAACCATATACAAAGGAAAGGAATATAAATGAATCTAGACAAAGCCCAACACATGTATAGGCAATTTATTTTGACCAAAGACAATTTGTTGGAGAATTGCCTTTTCAAAAGTTTTGAAACAATTCTATATCCACAATCAATAAAGAATTTAGTAAGTAAGTTCTGATGAAAAGAAACTATATATTAAAAAGAGTTTGAAAAAAAGATGTTTAGGATGTTACTAAACTGCAAAATGCAGAGAACACCATAATAGATTTGATCTTAAAACTAGTCTGTTTTTTCAAAAAACACTATGAGGAGAATGAGATGCCAAGCCTCTGATTGTAAAAAGTATTTTACATTTAAACAAAGTATAAAGTACTAACAGTGCCACGTAGCTAGTCCTGGTTAAACTCGGTGAGTCATGAGAACAAACTAAAGTACATGAATGTGGAAAGAAGACTTGTAAGAATCAGGGGACAGCAGGAATAGGAGGGAAGTAGGCAAGAGTGGGTATTGGAGTGACCAGAATTCATTATACACATACATGAAACTGTCAAAGTAAAAACTTATTAAAACTATGCAAAAAATAATCGACTTAAAATGCAATAAAAATAAATCAAACAACCTAAGTTTTAGACGGAACTAATTATTTGAACATTTTATCAAATAAAATATGAGAACTAAAAATAATAATTGAAATCATTTATTTTAACGTATTAGTAACAGCATTAGCTACTACTACACTGTTACTAGAAGGTGAAAATTGAAGAAACAAACCAGTGCCTTTTTGACACAGACAGGACTGAAAGATTCAAATACCTTTGTAGAAGGATAAAACATTTCAACCAGTTCATAAACCAGTGTGCTGGTTTCCTTTATTAAATTCTTTGATTTTTCAAGTTTTTGCTTTTGAATATTGAATATTGTCTGTATTATGAAGTACGATGTAACACTTTGATTCATGAATATATTAGATAATGATCACCTTAACATATCCACCTTTTAAAATTTATTTATAGTGAGCACACTCAAGACTCTTCTAACTCTTAGGAGATCTGTAATGAATTGTTATATTTCCTTTCTGTGCCACAGAAACCAAATTGTCTTTCTTCCTGATGTTTCTAATATTTACCCAGTCTTCTTACTATTCTCCCAGGTTCTAAAAAAGTAAGGCTTGAAAACTGTTTTCTAGTTAGCCCACTCATAACAGTCGCTTGAATGAGCATTATTTATCTGTACAAGGAAACAATTGTGATGTTCTAATCATTTTATAAGGCAGGAAAAGCCATATGTTCATAAGATGGCCGCCTTATAATGTTCTCTCATTTGCCTTTCATGCAGCTGCTTTCCATACTTAACAGGATTTGTAGACTTTAGAAATCTCTTGTGTAACTTTATCCAGACGATTATAATTGTAACACAGGCTGAATTTTAAATTTGTTTTCCTTTTAATTTTATGTCTTGTGTGGATGTACCCATGTGTGTGGCACTGGAGGCCAGATTTTCCACAAGTGGAAATCTTCAGTGATTGCTCTCAGTCTCACTTACTGAGATGGAATCTCTCACTGAACCAAGAGCTCCCTGATTCAGCAGGAGTGGCTGGCCTCCAGCCCCAGGGGTCCTCCAGTCTCCACCTGCCCAGTGCTGGGACGACAGGTGGACACGTGGACCCGCATCCAGAGACCTGTAAGGCAGGAAGGAGATTGACTGACTGGACCATCTCCCCAGCTCTCTAATCGTTACGGATGGAAGACATACTAGAATTAAGAGTCACCTTCAGATTTTCAAAATGCAACGCGAATGTTTGTCTATACGTTTTCCGCTTTGCTCTTCTATTTAGTAACCTCTACCTTTCTATTCTATATCACTAAGACAGTGTTAGTTCATGAATAGCAGGTAGAGCTGTGCAGTGCTTTTGTGTACTTCTAATAGAAATTAATTTTAATCTTTTTATATTTCTCACCAATTGTTAAGATTCCTCATCAATTTTACCATAGCTTTATTGCGTAATACAGTGTTAGAGGGTTTCATCTATTTTAAGTTGCTAAAATCAAACGAAATCTGATAACATAACTGGAATAGTGGCACTGATGTTACCAAGCATGTACTCTCTGTATCCAATTTCCAGCTAATATGAAAGAAAAGAACAGGTCGTTCCGAAAGCAACTTCCTCCAATCACTTTGTACTTTCTTTGAAATAAGAGCATGTGTGTAGCTGCTATCCTTAGAGAAGAAGACGGTAACTCACGCGTCTTGGAATTTCTGCAAGCTGGGAATTTTCAAAATGTTATTACAGAGGAGAGGGAAGAAGCAGGGGCTGTGTGGAGGACTAAGTGTGCTGTACATCGCTCTTTTTTTGTGCTCTAATATTTTTATTTTAAATTAAATTTTATTTTTTAAAGTAATTACAGTTTATTCAATGTGTATCTCAGCTGCATCCCCCTGCCTCATTCCCTCCCATTCCCACATTCCCTCCCTCATCTTCTTTCATGCCCCTCTCTAAGTCCACTGATAGGGGAGGTCCTCCTCCCCTTCCATCTGACCCTAGCTTATGAGGTCTCATCAGGACTGGCTGCATTGTCTTCTCTCTGTGGCCTGGCAAAGTTGCTCCCCCCTCAGGCAGATGGTAGTCAAAGAGCCCTCCACTGACTTCATGTCAGAGACAGTCCCTGTTCCCCTTACTAGGGAACCCAATTGGAGACTGAGCTGCTATGGGCTATATCTGAGCAGGGGTTCTAGGTTATATCCATAAATGGTCCTTGGTTGGAGTATCAGTCTCAGAAAAGATCCCTATGGCAAGATATTTTGATTCTGTTGCTCTCCTTGTGGAGTGCCTGTCCTTTCCAGGCCTCACTATCTCTCATTTCTTTCATAGGATTTCTTGCTCTTTGCCCAAAGTTTAGTTAAGAATTTCAGCATCTGCTTTGATACACTGCTGGGTAGAGTCTTTCAGAGGCCTTCTGTGGTAGGCTCCTGTCCTGTTTCCTGTTTTCTCCTTCTTCCAATGTCCATACAGTCTGTCTTTCTGAGTGAGGATTGATCATCTTACCCAGGGACCTCCTTCTTGCTTAGCTTCTTTAGGTGTACAGAGTTTAGTATGTTCATCCTATGTTATAGGTCTAGTACCCACTTCAATACTAGATCATGTTTTGTTTAGTTGTTTTTCAATATATTTCAATGTTTATTTTGAGGCAAAAATAAAATCACTGCTACTGTAAGGTTAAAAAATGTAATTTAATTTTTGATCTGAGTCATATTGCTAGGTCTATATAAAACTACATTTTTTAATTTCTCCTTTTTATTTATTCTGTTACACACACACACACTCATACATACACATCACATGCCCCCAACACACACACATATAAATGCATTAAGTAGACTTTCTGTCTTGGCTAAGAGACTCAGAAAATCTACATCTGCTTTTCAGTCTGAATTAAACAAAATTTTGATTGATCTAAGTAGCTGAGTGGCTTCATTAGCACTTCAGATAAAATAGTATATCGCATTCAAATATGCCAGGCTATGTTGAGTACTACTACTGATCTTCACAAAATTACACGCAGATGTGATCCCGGAGTGATGGAGCTGCCACGTCGGTGTTCATTTCAAGTGAATTTCAAAGCAGAGTGCTAAAACACTTTTCATTTCACATGTCTAATATTTTCAGGGAGCTAATAAACTAAAAACAAGGCCAGCTAATCATTCTTTTCCATAGTGCTTTCGGTGTTCTAGGCATCATAGAAAATGAGATGTTTATCATGGAAATGTATTGATGTGAACATAATATATGTTTTATTCAAAGCTATGATATCTAAATAGATGCTTTATTATTTCAGACACTCTCCTTAGGACATTAAGACTAAAGAAGTGTGGGGAAATGAAATTCTTCCTCTTTATTCAATGAGATTCATGGGCCACTGGTGCTATAAGCATACAGTTTTGCAGTTAAGTTAAAGGAAAATACAAGTATGAAATAAACTATATACCTTATATATGTCAGCTAATTTTGAATGCCTTGAAGAAAATTAGCTTAAGTGTTCAATGCCATTTTCTTCCCAATGAGAAACACACACAATATTACCCCCAGTATTCTTTCTCTATTGTTCAATAGACATTTATAGGCTCTATCTATTCCAAAACCACAATAACAGATGTTAGCAAATACTTGAATATATATTTCCAATAACTGTTCTTTCAAATGTGTTTTTGCTTTAGGGAAATTCAACATTTTTATTAGTTCCAAACTATATTAAAGATTAATTAAAAACTGTACCATTACCAACCATGTCTCTTATTATTCTGACAGTATATAAATTCAATGGTATATTAAAATTCTCATTGCTAGTACAAGACACATGAGAAATTTAATGAGTTTCAAAATAGGAGTTTTATTACTAACAAAAATAACTAAAGGCTAGTGAAGAATCTGTACATGGGCCTCAGAAAGCCAGTATACAATGCAAAACTCTTCCCAGGATCATGGATATATATGTTATTTTATATTTACAGTACAATATTATTCACCTTTATAAATAAAATACTTACAATTTGGGACAATGTTGATAATTCTGTAGATACCACCTAAGTGAAATCAGTCATACCAGAAGAAAAAATGTATCTTGACACACTTAAACTCTCAACTCTGAAAGCTTAAAGAAGCTGAGGAATAAGAAACAAAAGAACGCAATTGTTACCAACCTGATAGGGAAAAGAAGTTGATTAAAGGATACAAAATTGCTGTTAGGTAGAATGGATAAATGTGTCAATAAGCAGAGTGTTGTTGGTCACTAGTTTCTATCAACATCAACGGACTCAACTCCCCAATTAAAAGACACAGACTAACAGAATGGTTGCGGAAACAGGATCCAACATTCTGTTGCATCCAAGAAACACACCTATGCAACAAAGATAAACACTACCTCAGAGTAAAGGGCTGGAAAAATGTCTTTCAAGCAAATGGTTCCAGAAAACAAGTGGCAGTAGCCATCCTAATATATAATAAAATAGACTTTCAACCCAAGTTAATCAAAAAAGATAAGGACGGCCACTATATTCTCATCAAAGGAAAAATCCACCAAGAGGACATCACAATTTTGAATATCTATGCCCCAAATACAAGAGCACCTACATTCGTAAATGAAACAATATTAAAGCTTAAATCACACATTGATCCTAAAACCCTAATAGTGGGAGACTTCAACACTCCACTCTCACCAAGGGACAGATCAACTAGAGAGAAAACAAATAGGGAAATAAAAACACTTACAGAGACCCTAAATCAAATGGACCTAATAGACATCTACAGATCTTTTCATCCAAACTCAAAAGAGTATACCTTCTTTTCAGCACCGCATGGAACCTTCTCCAAAATAGACCATATAATTGGTCATAAAGAAAGCCTCAACAGATACAAAAAGATTGAAATAATCCCTTGTATTCTATCTGACCACCACGGACTTAAGCTGGACCTCAACAACAACAGAAATAACAAACAGCCTACACGCACATGGAAACTGAACAACCTGTTACTCAACGACAGCTGGGTTAAGGAAGAAATAAAGAAAGAAATTAAAGACTTCCTAGAATTCAATGAAAATGAAGGCACAACATACCCAAATTTATGGGACACATTGAAAGCAGTGCTCAGGGGAAAAGTTATAGCACTAAGTGCCTACAAGAAGAAATTCGTAACATCACATACAAACAACTTAATGGCCCAACTGAAAAACCTAGAAAAAAAAGAAGCAGATACACCCAAGAGGAGCAGAAGGCTGGAAATAATCAAACTCAGGGCTGAAATCAATCAATTAGAAACAAATAAAACTATTCAAAGAATCAATGAAACAAAAAGCTGGTTCTTTGAGAAAATCAACAAGATAGACAAACCCTTAGCCAAACTAACTAAAAAGCAGAGGGAATATATCCAAATCAACAAAATCAGAGATGAAAAGGGTGACATAACTACAGACACAGAGGAAATTCAAACAATCATTAGGTCATACTACAAAAGCCTATATGTCACAAAATTTGAAAATCTAAATGAAATGGATAACTTTCTTGACAGATTCCATCTACCAAAATTAAGTCAAGATCAGGTAGAAAGACTGAATAGTCCTATATCTCCCAAGGAAATTGAAGCAGTCATTAACAGTCTCCCCTCCAAAAAAAAGCCCTGGACCAGATGGCTTCAGCACACAATTCTACAAGACCTTCAAAGAAGTACTAACACCAATTCTCCTCAAACTATTCCATAAAATAGAAACAGAAGGAACACTACCAAACTCATTCTATGAAGCCATAGTCACTTTGATACCTAAACCACACAAAGATCCAACCAAAAAAGAGAACTTCAGACCTATCTCTCTTATGAACATTGATGCAAAAATACTCAATAAAATACTTGCAAACCGAATCCAAGAACACATCAAAGATATCATCCACCATGACCAAGTAGGCTTCATCCCAGGAATGCAAGGGTGGTTCAACATACGGAAATCCATCAATGTAATCCACCACATAAACAAAATGAAGGAGAAAAACCACATGATCATCTCCTTAGATGCTGAAAAAGCATTTGACAAAGTCCAGCACCCATTTATGTTTAAAGTCTTGGAGAGATCAGGGATACAAGGCACATACCTAAAGATAGTAAAGGCAATACACAGCAAGCCTATAGCCAACATCAAACTCAATGGAGAGAAATTTAAATCAATCCCACTGAAATCAGGGACAAGACAAGGATGCCCACTCTCTCCCTACCTCTTCAACATAGTACTTGAAGTCCTAGCCAGAGCAATAAGACAACTAAAGGACATCAAGGGGATACAAATCAGAAAGGAAGAGGTCAAAGTGTCACTATTCGCAGATGATATGATAATATATATGAGCGACCCCAAGAATTCAACCAGAGAACTCCTCCAGTTGATAAACACCTTCAGCAAAGTGGCAGGATACAAAATCAACTCAAAAAATTAGAAGCCCTCCTGTATACCAAAGACAAAATGGCCGAGAAAGAAATTAGGGAAACAACACCCTTCACAATAGCCACTAACCACATAAAGTACCTTGGGGTGACACTAACCAAGCAAGTGAAAGACCTGTTTCAGAAAAACTTCAAGTCTCTGAAGAAAGAAATTGAAGAAGATCTCAGAAGATGGAAAGATCTCCCGTGCACATGGATTGGTAGGATTAACATTGTGAAAATGGCCATCCTGCCAAAGCAATCTACAGATTCAATGCAATTCCCATCAAAATACCAACTCAATTCTTTACAGACCTTGAAAAAAAGATGCTCAGCTTCATATGGACAAACAAAAAACCCAGAATCTCCAAAACGATCCTGTACAACAACAGATCATTTGGAGGTATCTCCATCCCTGATCTCAAGTTGTACTACAGAGCAATAGTAATAAAAACTGCATGGTATTGGCATAAAAACAGAAAGGAGGATCAATGGAACCGCATAGAAGACCCAGAAATAAACCCACACACCTATGAATACTCGATTTTTGACAAAGAAGCCAAAACCATTCAATGTAAAAAAGACAGCATCTTCAACAAATGGTGCTGGTCCAACTGGATGTCCACATGCAGAAAAATGAAAATAGATCTCTATTTATCACCCTGCACAAAACTAAAGTCCAAGTGGATCAAAGACCTCAACATAAAACCAGATACTCTAAATCTGTTAGAAGAAAAAGTGGGGAACAGCCTAGAACTCATTGGCACAGGAGACAACTTCCTGAACAGAACACCAACAGCACAGGCTCTAAGAGCAACAATCAATAAATGGGACCTCATGAAACTGAAAAGCTTCTGTAAAGCAAAGGACAATGTCATCAAAACAAAACACCTGCCTACAGATTGGGAAAGAATCTTCACTAACCCTTTATCTGACAGAGGATTAATATCGAGTATATACAAAGAACTAAAGAAAATGAAAAGCAACAAACCAAGTAATCCAATTAAAAAATGGGGAACAGAGCTAAACAGAGAATTCTCGACAGAGGAATATCGAATGACAGAGAAACACTTAAAGAAATGCTCATCCTCATTAGCCATCAGGGAAATGCAAATCAAAACGACCCTGAGATATCACCTTACACCCATCAGAATGGCCAAAATGAAAAACTCAAGGGACAACACATGCTGGAGAGGTTGTGGAGAAAGGGGAACCCTCCTCCACTGCTGGTGGGAATGTAAACTGGTTCAACCACTCTGGAAATCTATCTGGTGCTTTCTAAGACAATTAGGAATAGTGCTTCCTCAAGACCCAGCTATACCACTGCTAGGTATATACCCAAAGTTTGCTCAAGTACACAAAAGAGATATTTGCTCAACCATGTTTATAGCAGCTTTATTTGTAATAGCCAGAACCTGGAAACAACCCAGATGTCCATCAACGGAGGAATGGGTTCAGAAATTGTGGTAATTTTACACAATGGAATACTACTCAGCAATCAAAAAGGAGGAAATCATGAAATTTGCAGGCAAATGGTGGGACCTAGAAAAGATCATCCTGAGTGAAATATCCCAGAAGGAGAAAGACAAACATGGCATATACTCACTTATATAGATCTATAAGATATGATAAACATAATGAAATCTATACACCTAAAAAAGATAATCAAGAGAGCAGACATGGGGTAAGATTATCAATCCTCGTTTTGAAAGACAGATGGGATGCACATTAAACATTGACAGGAGTCTACTGAGCGCATTTGAAAAACTCTAACTAGCAGTGTTTTCAAAGCAAAGACTCGTGACCAAACCTTTGGCAGAGTACAGGGAATCATAAGAAAGAAGGGGAGCTAGTCTGATGAGGAAAGGATAGGAGCTCCACAAGGACCAAACATATCTGGGCACAGGGTCTTTTCTGAGGCTGACATGCAACCAAGGACCATGTATGAATGTAACCTAGAACCTCTGCTCAGATGTAGCCTGTGGTAACTCAGTAACCAATTGAACAGGAACTCAATGACTGGCTCTTTGGCCTCCCCACCCCCCAAGGGAGGAGCAGTCCTTTTAGGCCACAGAGGAGAGCTTTGCAGCAAGTCCTGAAGATACCTGATAAAACAGGATCGGATGAATGGGGAGGAGTTTCCCCCTATCAGTGGACTTGGCAAGGGGCACAATGGAGATGAGGGAGGGAGGGAGGGACTGGGAGGGAATGAGGGATCGGGACATGGCTGGGATACAGAGTTAATAAAATGTAACTGATAAGAAAAAAATAAAATTAAAAAATAAATAAATAAATAAATAAATAAATAAAAATAAGCAGAGTGTTATAGTTAATAACATTTTGTTCTATGATGTAGAATTGTATAAAAATATATTTAACATAATCTTGGCAGAAAAAAACATTGCCTATTTGTTAGACCAGCATAATTCCTTACTGAATTCAAAATCTTATTCTTACACCCACAGAGAAGTGGGGCTACCACCCATAACTAAAAGCCTTCTCTTTAAAGGGAATACAAGTGACAAAAAAAAAAAAAAAGAGAGAGAGAGATCAACAGATCGATCGTGGGGAGCCTAGCCCCCAGTGGATATGCCCACATGCAGCTCAGAGAAAGATTTTGAGAGTAAGAATACCAGGAAGTCTGCCATGAAACTGTCTCTCCTGGAAATGAGAAACGGAATGTTACTGTCCCTGGGAAATTAACCTCTCCCAAGGAATGAGGCCCCTCTTAGGGTATGTGAACATACAAACAACTAAAACAGACTCGGTAGGTTGAGTTTATACATGTATGCATGCATGCGTGTGCCTGTGATAATAAAATATAATAATATTAATAATAATAATAATAATAATAAAAGGAAAATCTATCAAACTGAGGGGATCATGGAAGGATTAGGGAAAAGTATTTCTGAGAGGGGCTTGAGAGAGAAAAGGATGAAAGGAAGTGATGTCGTTCTATTTCAATTAAAATGACTGAAAATAAACGATGAGAGGGCTCTAATACAGACCTCCACAACTGGACAATAGGTGGGGAGTGAGAGACTCTAGGACACTCAGTTCCTTGATCTCTGAGAGGAAGGGTTTGATGAAGAATTCTCATTTGGTACTATGAAAAGGAGGAGGCAGAAGAATTTTGAAAGCCGTGGGGTGAAAGACACCAAGGAGACAGTATCTCTCAGACACAGCAGGACATATACAAATTTACAGACATGGAAGCAGCATGCATAGGGTAAGGATGAGACTGTAGCCCTAAGAGGCAGAAGCATCCATCCCTAACCAGGAAGTTATCTCTGTTCCACAACTGTTGAAAAGCAAATATTAGGTTTCCCTTTTATTTTATTTATTTCTATTTATTCACTCTGTATCCCAGCTGCAGCCCCCTCCTTCATCTCCTCCCAGTCCCACCCACCCTTGCTCTTCTCCCCATATGCCCCTTCCCTAGTTCCCTGATAGGGGAGGACTATCTGACCCTAGCTTATCAGGTCTCATCAAGACTGGTTGCATTGTCTTCCTCTGTGGCCTGGCAAGGCTGTACCCCCCCAAGGGGGAGGTAATCAATAGCAGGCCACTAAGTTCATGTCAGAGACAGGTCCTGTACCCCTTACTAGGGATTCTCACTTGGAAAATGAGCAGTATATGGGCTTCCTTTAACAAAGAGCTTAGGTCTTCTCCATGCTTGGTCTTTGGTTGGAGTATCAGTCTCTGCATGCCTCCCTGGGCCCAGGTATTTTGCTCTCTTCTTCTCCTTGTGGAGTTCTTGTCCCCTCTAGGTCTTTTCCCCTCCTCTTCTATAAGGATTCTAGCACTCTGCCCAAAATTTGGCTATGAGTCCTAGTATCCCAGTATCTCCTTCTCTAATAGTCTCATTGGCTATACTAACCATGCTTATGAGTAAGTCCTATAACTCACAGTAGATGGCCAACACAAAGTGAACTAAATACCATTTTTTGGTAGAAATTTTGTCTCATGTGCTTTGTGAATTTTTTATCTTAAAATCTTTTGCTTATATATCATGGTTTCTGGTTTTGTGTTTAAATGGTTGCAGGGAAGCTGTGCTTTACTTTTCCTTTTTAAATTTGGTTTTCATTGTTGCTGTTTTGTTATTGTTGTTTGCCTGCGGTCTTCTGAAGAGAGAGAAAGGAGACGCATAGTTTGATTGCTGGGGAGGTTGGAAGGATCTTGGACAAAGGTGCAGTGAAGTCATGATCAGAATATAACATAAAATATATTTTCAAGGAAAAAAGTAAACGAGAAAAACAAATGAATAATGAAAATTTCAAAAGATGAAGGTAATTATACAAGACGAGAAGCAACTTAATCTCCTTTACTAAGCTGATAACTTCACCACATGGAAAAGAATGTCAGCACATGTTTTGTACCTTTATTATATGTACAGTGAAATTATTTAACACTTAATCTAGATATACATCATACTCGTGGCTTAGAAACATTTTAAATAACTCAAAATTTCCCAGATTATCCTTTACATTCAAAATAATCTCAGTCATACTGCTATCAGCTTTTTGAATTTCAATTTGTTTGTTTTAGGCTAAATCTAAAATTAGTTTAAGAAGCAGAAAGACAGAGTTCGAAAAAATAAAGCATTGGAAAAAACAAGTTAAAAAATCACAATTATTATTGAAAATTTTAACAAACAGTGTTCAGGAAATACAGTAACTTGTCTCTTAATAATGGTGGAAATAAGCAGAATGACTGCTGACAGTAAGTAATCAAGCTAACAATTTTCCCTCTATGGAAAAGCTAATGATCATTATCAAGCTATCAGTTTATTTTCCTAAGGAACAGGAATTTCACTTCTGGATAATTACCTAAGATAAAAAATATATGCCCATATGCCATGTGCAAAATTATTTTGATGATCGTGTCAATCTGGAAGAAAGTGAGGAACGTCAGTGAGGGAACAGGTACAAAGCCCTGTGTGTCAGTGCTTTGAAAGAATGGTCAATTATGAGAGCTTGCTGTTTTTTCATGGAATCCAAGATCGATTCCTAGCACTCACTTGGTGCCTCACCAGCATCTGTAACTCTAGATGGAGGGCGTCTGGCTCCCTCTTCTGGCTTCAAACTGCACCAGGCATGGAAAGATTTTGAAAAGATGCCACTGACTAGGACTATCATAGAGAGCTTGCAGCACCAAATGTTCTAGGTGATGGTAACGAACCAGGCAATGCAAATTTGGGGCAAAATTCATCAGAACATGCACATCATACTCATACATATTACTTCAGTTTGATTCTCAAAGAAAGATTGCCAACAAATACTAAAATATGTGTAGTAATAATAATACACATTCCAAAATATTCATAATGATTTTTATTTGAGATTGTAGATTAATTTGAAATTCTACAAAATAGTAAACTGGATTGATAGGCCAATGCTAAACCAGTTTTAATAACACATAAGTAACAAGAGTATAACAGCAATTATGTAGAGACTCAATAATTTTGTTTGTTTGAAAATTCCTATAATAGAACATTGGAAAATCAAGTTTGAAAACCAATACTTATGAAGACTGTTTGTAGATGTTTGGTGCTAAGAGCTACAAGTCAGAAATGAGTCTAAATTCAATTTGCTTGTGACTGGGAAACAATCTGTGGTATTTTTTTTTTCAAAAAGGGTATATCAATGCTAGACAGGCACCAACAGTATCAGACAAAGGTCAAAGTGCAGTTTGCTATGCAAATGAAGCTGCCTCCAGAAAGGTGGACTGTGCTCTTCTGTTTACGGAAGCATCTAGAAAAAGAAAAATATAATCTGTTAAGGCATAAAGCAAGTCGTTTTGAAACAAAGGAAATTTACTATTAACTAAATGAAACGGTTTTAGATTTAGATTATGACACACATACTCTGTACTTTGATCACACTACTATGAGTATGTTTTGAACTAATTGAAATTTACCTCTCAAACTGGTAGATTATTATTCTTCAATAAAACAGATAAACAAAAACTGTATTTTTATGCTGATATGAAGTGCAACTTTTCTGAGAATATTATAAGCAGTTCTAGTCTTGGTGTGACAGTCAGTACTCCATCAGGTTGACATTTTCTCAAGCTTCTCAAAGCTGGTCATCTTGTTGACTTCAAGCTGTGTATCAAATATCCTATTTAAGCAAATACTTTGCTCCTTTGTAATAAAAAGCTCTTAACATTTCAGATCGGCTGATGGGATACTCACTGCCTCCTCTAACTGCATCCCTCACACTGACAGGTTTCCTCAGACACAAGTGACAAATTATTCACTCAAACTTTGAAAAAAGGTTTATTGGCTTGTGTGACACCAAAAAGTCTAAATAACAAACAATGTTCTGTGGAGGATCTAGAAGAACACAAACTAGGTAAATCTTTCATCTTCAAAGGTTCTTTCAACATCTCCATTTTTTCTTGTTTACTTTATTTTAATTTAATTTATATTTTTTATTTTATTTTTATTAATTACACTTTATTCATTTTGTATCCCTCCCATAAGTCCCTCCCTCCTCCCCTCCCTATCCCACCTTCCCACTCCATTCTTCACGCATGCCCCTCCCCAAGTCCACTGATAGAGGAGGTCCTCCTCTCCTTCCTTCTGATCTTAGTCTATCAGATCTCATCAGGAGTGTCCAAGTGGGTTACATAGTAATGGGAAGAGGGACTTCCTCTGACATAATCTGATTGGTCTGCTCTTTGATCACCTCCCCCTGAGGGGAGAGCAGCCTTGCCAGGCCACAGAAGATGACAATACAGCCACTCCTAATGATAAATTTTATTTTTTGAGGAAAGAACACTGTATGTAGCCCACATTTGCCTTAAATTCATGGTCTTTTTACATTTTATATTTTTTATTATTATTTGTTACAATTTATTCACTTTTTATCCCAGCTGTGCCCCTCTCTCATCTCCTCCCAATCCCAGCTTCCCTTCCTCTTCTTCTCCTATGTACCTCCCCTAGTCCACTGATAGGGAGGTCCTCCTCCTCTTCTATTTGACTCTAGCCTTTCAGGTCTCAGCAGGACTGGTTGCATTGTCTTCCTCTGTGGCCTGGCAAGGCTGCATCCTCCAGGGGGAGGTGATCAAAGATCCTGTCACTGCTCCCCTTGCTAAGGACCCCTCTTGGAGAAGAAGCCTATGGGCTACATCTGAGCTGGAGTTTTAAGTCCTCTGCATTCATGGACCTTGGTTGGGGTATTAGTCTCTGCAGGATACCAGAACTGTTTTTTGATTTTGGCTTTTGTTTGTTTGTATGTTTTGTTTTGTTTGGATCTGTTGGTCTCTTTTTGGAGCTTCTGTCGCCTCTGGGTCTTTCTATCTCCCCCTCTTTCATAAAATTCCATGCCCTCTACCCAAAGTTTGGCTATGAGTCTCTGCCTCTGCTTCAATACCTCGATCAGTAGAGCCTTGCAGATGCTGTGGTAGCTCCTGTTCTGTTCCCTGTCTTCTCCTTTTTCCAATGTCTATCCCATTTGTCCTTCTGAATTAGGATTGAGCATCTTTTCTAGGGTCTTCCTTGTTGTTTAGCTTCTTTAGGACTATAGATTTTAGTATGTTTATCTTATATGGTTCATATCCACTTATGAGTCAGTATATTCCATGTGTGTCTTTCTGCTTCTGGATTACCTCACTCAAGATGATCTTTGCTAGTTCCCACCATTTCTACTCAGCTGTTAAATTCATGGTCTTATCTCAGCTTTTCAAACAATAGGATTGTAAGACATACGACATGTCCAGGTAAGAGCATTTAACTTTTAAACACTTTCAAAAGATTTTAATTATCTCTATTTCATGAGTATTTTGCCTACATGTATGCTTTACTGTGAGAATGTGGTGCACACCGAGGCCAGAAAGGGTATCAGATTTTCTGGAGCTGGAGTTTGATTAAGAGCAGCCATAGAGATGCTGAGAACCAAAATCAGGTCTCCTGAAGAGAAGAGCAAAAAGTGCTCTTAACTTCTAATCTTTCTGTCCAGCGACCTCACTGAAAAGAATAGAAAACTATTTCAAAAGATTTAGATTAATTGATTTTAATTTTTATGTGTATAAGTGTTTTGCCTGCATCTACCCATGTGCTCAGTGAGCTTGCTTGGTGCTTCCAAGGCCAGAAAAGGGCTTTGGATCCCAGAGGACGCAATTACAGGCGTTTGTAAGCCACCCTGTGGGAACTAAACCAAGATCCCCTGCAAGAATAATAAATGTTCTTAAGTACTGAGACAGCTCCTCATTCTCCAACCTCTCACGGTTTATTTGAATGATTTGCAAGCTTTGGTTGGCTGGCTTGGTTTTGTCGTCCTTTATTGTTGTTCAGTTCTGTGCTATTGACTCTTTTTGCATTTCAAGGTACACATCATATTCCTGAATTCACCAAATCTATATCCTATGGCTAAGTAAAAGTAAGAAAAGTTATTTGGATGTCTTCTTCAGTACTAATAGCAGTTCTCAAAGAAGGGCATCCTTGGCCTCAATGAGTTGATTAGTTCACACAATGAATTACTCATTCTTCCATATGACCCTCTGCTAATAAGGTTTGTATTCTACATCCTGAAGAACATGTGCTGAACAGCCTCCAGCCTCCTTATCAAGAGACACTATTGGCTGTCTCCTTGTCTTACCATTCTTTGTTCACATAGTTAATGTTATATAATAGATGTTTTTACTGCCAATGTACAGAAAAGGAGTGAAATTTAGATTATGAAATGATCCGGTGTTAACAGAAAAATTCTGTAGCTCAATTTTCAATGCAAAAATAACATTGAATTGCCTTTGTTATTATAATTATTTTCCTTTTATTCTTTTTTATTCCCCAGCCATTGCTGTGAGAGATGCTGGTACAGAGTGTTTTATGAAGTAACATTATACAAAACTAAACTGATAGTAAAATATTTAGCCAACGAGGCACTTATTTAATTAAGCAAAATTATTCTATTGTTTAGAGTAAATGACTGGTATAGTACTAATTAGTATTTTATATTCTCATTCTTTTATAAACAATGAATATAAAAAGTACATTTTCTAACATATAATGAGTTATTTGATATATTTGACAAGTTTTACTAAAATCTTGATAATGCTATTATTTTAATAACTTTCTAAAATTTCATTAAAACAATATTCATGTCGGTTTGGGGTTTTTATTTGATTCCTTGAGGCATCTCTCTAAAAGCATAAACAGTTCAAAGAAAATGTAAAAAAATGTATTTTAACAGTCATGCACATTTGCTATAATACATCAGTTATACACAACAAATATATTTTAATGAAAATCTTGTGGATCACACCTAAACTCAGTACTTGGAAATCTGATTTAAAAAGATCACCAGGAGCTCAAAGCCAGCCTAGGCTCTTCAATTGCTTCCAAGTAGCCTGAAATATAGACTGACGCCCTGGGTCAAAAACACTGGAGAGGATATGGATTTTTTTCAAATAAAATATATGTAAATTCACACTATTGCCTGATTCGAGCTTAAAAAAAGAAAACCATATATATTCTTTCCAGTTTTGATCCTGGGCTAGTTAACATTCTCATTTATATTTTTAAAATATTTTATCATTAATTATGTCTCACTGGGTGTGCACACTTGTGAGTGCTGTTGCCTAAGTCATCTAGAGGAGGGAGTCAAGTTCCCTGCAGCTGCATTTGTAAGACACTGTGAGCTACTTACATGAATTTGTTGAACCTAGTATGGGTCCTCTGCAAAACCTGTCTGTATCCTTGATTACTGAGCCATTCTTCCACTCTTTCAATTATAGTTTTTATATATACTAGGTTATCAATATTTTTATAATTTTAAAATCCTTATTCAATTTCGTGAATGAAATCTTGACTTTGTATTCATAAAATTTTATACTATTGTTGGATCAATCCGAAAGCAGATGTTAACCTTTGATATATATTACTCTAGTATCTAGTAGTCAATATTGGCTTTTGTCATTCAGATAAATCTTTACCTGATTTTTTAATTCACAATCCCTGCAAGGCTACAGAAAAGTAAGTCAGTCGTCAATTATCAATAGTCAGTCTATAAATAGCTAGTTGTTAATAAATTGATATGACAGATCTTGGCTTTTCAATGTAATTCATTCCTAATTTATCTGGCATATATTCATAAATTGTTCCTCCCATAACCATAAGAGTCTTATAATTAGGAAAACAAAATACCCTTTATATGAAAGCAGTGTTCCCAACAGTGTCTGCCCAAATGATCTCAGCTGAATAGGTCCTGTCAACTATAATGGATTATTTCTCCAGAATGCTATAACTGTTCTAAATTTCAGGGTACATTTTCTTAGTATTATCTTCCAGTGTTTATGGATGGTATTTTTGACATTTAATTTTAAGTGTTTGAATTGCTCAGAAATTAATACTACCTAGAAATGACAAAGTATATGAAAATTCATGTGCAGAATAAAATGCTAAAATGAATGTTCTACAATTCAGAGATTTAGAATATAACTCCAGAGTGATTAGAGTTGGTTTTATAATCAGAGAAAATTCATAACTCTTTGATCTTCCAATAAGCATTAATTTGCAAGGAAATTTACATAGTCATGTTGTAAAATTTTCTTTTGATCTTGGTAATGAAATGTGTGGACAAAATTTTGTTTTCTAATTATAAACAGTTATCTGCAAATATTGAAAAAAAAAGCATCAAAAAACCCCTGAAAGTTACAGTAAGCTATATGAATGATTTATTTCTCTATTACCTACAAGAAGCTTAGTAGCTTCCAGATTGTAGGTATTATGAATAAAGCTGCTATGAACATGGTTTAACAAATGTCCTTCTTGTATACTTGAGCATAATTTGGATATATGCCTAGGAGTGGTACCAAGGACCATTCATGGAGATAACCTAGAACAGATAGAGCCCATGGCAGCTCAGTGTCCAGGTGGGTTCCCTAGAAGGGGAACAGGGGCTGTCTCTGACATGAACTCATGCAGGCTCTCTGATCACTTCTCCCTGAGGGGTGTGTAACCTTGCCAGGCCACACAGGAAGACAATGCAGCCAGTTCTGATGAGACCTGACAGGCTAGAATCAGAAGGAAGGGGAGGTCCTCTATCAGTGGACTTGGGGAGGGACATGAGAGGAGAAGAGAGAGGGAGGATGGGATTGGAGGGGACAAAGGAGGGGGCTATAGCTGGAATACAAAGTGAATAAATAAAATAAATTTTAAAAAAAGAAAAGAAACTTGGCAGCAATGGCAACTCACTGGGCACCCACACCACACTTAAGGCCTGGTCCCATGACCAGCCGTACATGACTGACACAGAATGAACTCAACAGTAGCTTTGAAGATTGTTTTGTCTCTGTTGTATTGTTTGAGCATTTTTTTTTTGTCTTACTTGTATACTGCATATATGTTATGATTTCCAGTTTTGTGTTTCATGGGATGTTTGTGTGTAAATATTTCTCTTTCTTTGTATTTTTTTAAATTTGTTTTGTTTGTTTGTTGTTTTATTGAGCCACTTCTCCCATTTTTGCCTGTCATTTTCTAAGGAAAGAGAGAAAGGAAGCATGGAGTTCAAAGGGTGAAAGGTAGGAAGATATGGGAGGAGATGGGAGAGGGGAACCTTGATCAGTATATATTGTGTTAAAAACTTCAATTTGAATTTTAAAAGAGAATGTTGAATGCAGATGAGAACATGAACACAGGTAGGATCTACTGAGCTACCGGTGACTAAAATATTTAACTTCAACATCTATAAACCAGAGCTGAGTTTCTTTAACAGTATTACCTCACAACCCAAGGCGGAGTCTGCAATTCCAGTACTATACGAAAACTTTGTAGTGAGAGGATGACAACAAATCAAAACACAACAAACAGCAAAGGACAACAAAAAATAAAACAAACAAACAGATATCCACAAGGGTAAAAGCAGCAGAGGCAAAGGACGGGAGTTCAGATGGCCTTCAAGTAGGATGGTATGATTGCCTTCCATGAGATGCTTCAGTCAGACAGCTCAGCTTCTTTGGAGTGAACAGTGTAGGTGCATACTGTTGGCTAGGGATTAGGTTTCTGGGAATGCTTTACATTCCAGGAATTCCAGACACTTCAGGAGAAAGTTGAACTTGCATTTTGGCCAAGGACTACTTGACCTCCCTCAGGGTTAAGAGTCATACTTAGAGACACTCTCCAGGTGAATTCAGGCAGAGCAGAAAGAAGCCCCCTATTGAGAAAGTGATTCCCTCATTCTGTACCAAGCTCTCTGGAGAACTGTCTGGATACGGACATGGTGGACTGTAACCGCACACAGCAGGCTCTTCTCTTATGCCCAGTTCATGAGACCCCCAAAGACCACCAGGAATCAATACCACTGCAAAACACATGAGGGTTTATTGGATACAAACTTGAGCCCTGTTTGCAAAACTTCCTGTGGAAGCATGAGAGGAATGTGGCAGGCAGTCTAGGGGAACAAGGTTTTTAAAGGGAAAAACGGCAAGCAGCAGGTTTCATGCCTTGGCATTGCATGACTGGATAAGGGAAATTGACTTTTGAAATGATGGATTTACTTTGGGCACCTAGTCCATAAACAGTTCTGCAACTGTATCTCTAGTGGGCAGGAAAGATGCAGTAAGGCTGGCTCCTCCCTGAAGGTGGCTGGACATGTCTCCACCTGGCTGGCCTTTGTTCAGGCTTATGCTTTAAACTTTAAACCAATACCTCCCTCCCCCCCCCAAAAAAAAAAAAAAAAAAACAAACTAATTTTTAATTCTTGGGGAAGATCATCCTCTTCAACTGAGTGCACAGCCTCAGGAGAGATGCACATGGAAGGGTGAGGGAGGAAGGGGACACCCGCCTAGCCAGCCAGGTCAGCCGAATCAACCCTGGCGATCAATGGGGGTGGCCGATGTCTCACGCAGCCAGATCGCCCTCCCATCCCACCGTACACAGTGTTGACCCACGAGGGACTCCTAGCCCACTAGTGAAGTCACAAAACAGAGACTAGGGTGGTGACCACTTTCCCCTTCTTTAAGGAGGTCTCCTAAGGTGACCTTGACCACCCACATCTCCCACATTTCCTTATAGATACACCACCCTGATTGACTGTTACTGGTGCTTGAGGCTAGCATGGGATGGTCCTGTTGGCCTCTCAGTCATGTGCAGGCCTTTACACTGGACCATCAAGTTAAATCTGCAACATTGGATCTGCTCTTCCAGCTCCGATTCCTAGGATTCTGCTTGGGCTGTTTTGCCACTCACCCCCTCTTTTCCTGGTTTCTGATAGCCAAGGATTTCCCATTTTAAAATAAGCTCTCAGTGTCTTTTCATTTGCATATTGACCCGTTGTGATCCTGTGTTGACTGCCATCTGCTACAAAAGTAAGCGTGTTTTATGAAGTTTGAGAGTCACACTAATCAATGAATTTAAATATATATCTTTATAATATAAGTGTGTATATATGTTTGTAATTTTCATCTATTAAAGTCTAGAATTTTACTAGTAATTTAAAACTTTTCAAGGGATACACATATGTAGGTACATTCTACATTTTCAAAGATAAATGGATTTTATGTTTCTTTTCCAAACTTTATACATTTTGGATTCATATTTTTCTTTCTTTATGGCACTGACTAAGAGCTACCATAATTTGTTAAACTGAAATGTGAACTGCAGGGAGGAGCAAGCTTTGGTCCTGATCTTAAAAAGAAACAACAACAACAAAAATCAATCAATAGATCACAATTACAGATATTAGCTAGAGAAATTTAATAGATAGCCTGTTTCACACTGTAAGTGTTCTCGCCAGTATATGTTTCTTTAATATATTGTCAATAACAGTTACTGACTTTTGTTAAACATCTACATCAGTGTGGATCAAAGTAATCTCCCAGTATTCCTCTTAATTTGCTAATTGTCATGATTTTCTGTTTTGCTTTCTCAGCATTGGAATAACATGTCCTTCATACAACAAACAACATTTATGGATATTAAATATGTACATATATAGAAAATTATAGTTGTAATATGTAAAAAATACACACAGCTGAAATTGTATGACATTCTTCAGTAGTGTATTAAGTTGTTTATATGCATGTATTATTTGGCCGAGTTTGTTTTTCTGAATTTTGTTATATGTTTTTCATCTCAAAGTAATTTTGATATCATAACATGAGTATTTCTCTTATTCTATTCAGATTAATTTCTGTACAGTAACCCCAGCACTTACTCACAAGGCAGAGGTAGGAGTGTTAGGATTGTGCGACAGAGTTACACTACAGGTTCACAAACCACTCCAAGAGACTGGTTCCACGTAGGGTCTATTAAGGAAAGGCGGAAGGAAAGGGAAAAGGGAAGAGGGTAGGGAACGTGAAGGGAAGGGGAAAGGAAATGGGGAAGGAAAGGTTAACGGAAGGGGGAAGGGGTTATAGAGATCTTCTCTGGGCAGGTCAGGAGAGAAAGAGAGAAAGGAGGAGTTTTGAATTCTTTTATAAGGTGACCCAGAACATGCGCAGGTGGGTCCATGTGGTCCAGAGGTGGCTTCACAGATGCCTGATATCCAGTTTGTCAGGTCCCTTAGGGCTGACCATAGAGATGCCTCCTTACGGATCCCAACAAGGTGGATCGCAGACTTTAAGGACAGCCTGGTCTACACAGATAGCTCTAGGACAATGAGGAACGCACAGAGAGACCCTGTATCAAATATACAGATAGCAAATAATAAATTGTTATGTTATTTTTATTGTTTAATTCTTAAATAAACTGGGTATAGTTTACCAACAAAACAATATGAGGTTTCTTTATGAAAATGACTTAAATTTTAAATAAATGTAGTTCCATAGAAAGAAAAAAAAATTATTAGGGGCTTTGTGTACTCTTTTTCTGATTTATACTAATTGACTTCATTATTTAGTAACTATTTAGTAAAATATCAAACCGCAAAACCGGTATTTGTCCAATTTCTGTATGCAGCTATCTACTATCTTGTCATATACATAGATCCATTTAAAACCATTAGAATGATTAAGGAATGAACAATTCTGTTGCCACAAAAATTTCACCCATACTTCCTCATTATAATTGCATCCACTCATCATCCTTACCCCCTAGTAACCACTAATCTCTCTTCAACATCTATAATTTTGTCATTTCAAGAATGCAATATAAATTGAATTGTACCACATATGACCTTTCAAAATTAGCTTTTATTCTCACTCAGTGCGAGGGGCCTGAAATGGATCCAAACTATTGCATGTGTCAGCAATTTGTTCAGTTTGTCATCGAGAAGTATTGCATAGAATTGACTCAAACAAGAAAAGGCCTGTAATTTTCCAGCTACACCCTGGAGTTAGTTTCCAGGCACATTGTACAGAGTAGCATGTATAACAAAGCTGACATCTCAATGAACACAAATTTCAAATACCGAAATCCAACAATGCTGAGGCTTGGAAAAATTGAAGTAGGAAACAACTGTCAAGCCTTTGAATGACGGATCTGTCCCTGGCTTGAAACACCCTGTATCGGAAGAAAGTAAGACACCCACGTGACTCCAGAGTACACACGCACAAAAGTGATGCACCTTTGCTTAGGATGGAGAGATCTTCTCACGGAGGTCACTAAATAATAGTATGCAAAAGATAGTGCCTTAGTAATGAAGCCAAAACACAGATAGAACATGATCTGGACTTGGATTCACAAGCAAAAATGACTTTCAAACTTCAAAAACTTTGAATTGATTCTCAAAACAACAAAAATGCATGCCAGATCAAATCTAATTTTTTAAAAGGAATTCAATAAAGACTTTTTTTTTTTTAAGCATAAAGAATGGGCAACTTGGTCTTTAAGTGGGTCCCTTAGCAGCTGGAGGAAACTGTCACTGACATGGACTCAGCTGTCTGGTAATGAATCATTTTTCTCTAGCTGAGTAACATTGTCTAAAAGAAGATAGGCTTTGTCCTGATGAGACATCAAGTGGAGAAATGGCATAGTAGGGGAAGGAGGATCCCTTCTCTGAGAAGAAGGGGAAGGGGATTGGGAAAAATGGTGGGAGGGTAGGACTGGGAGGAAAGAAGGAAGGGGGCTGCATTTGGTTTGTAAAGTGAATAAATAAATAAATTAAAGAGAAAAAAGAATGAACAGGCAAAATGTAACAAACGTACAAAGAATCAAGACAATCTGATGCACAATCAGAAGAAAAACTATCAGAAGGACAGAAATAAAGAAAATAAAAGCTTTTAGTCTAATTTTCATTCAAAAACAAGTTTTGATATATAAACAACATGAAAAATAATAAGAAATCATGCAAGAAACGTGTGAGGTCTTCTTAAAGCTGAAATGAAACTTGGAAATCAAGTACAATATCTACTATCGAAACTGATCATGTCCATCAGGGAAAGAATGGAAAAGGAAATTTGTATGTTATATAACCAAGAGCAGCTCCAGCCATAATTACAAAAGAGATATTGCCATATGGCTAACATGGAAAACAGACCAGAGAACATTTCACTAAATCAAGAAATCCAGACAAAGAAAAGAGAACATTTCAAGATCTCACACACATGGCTTTATTCATGATAGTTGAAACTAGAAGCAACCTAGATGTCTCTTAACTGAAGAACAGAAGAAATGGGTGATGTGGTATATTTACTCAATATATTTTAAATTAAATTTTATTTTTTACATTAATTATTTTATTTGCTTTGTATCCCAGCTGTAGCCCCCCTCCCTCATACCTTTCCAATCCCACCCTTCCTCCCTCTTCTCCTTCCATGCCCCTCTCTAAGTCCTCTCTAAAGTCTTTCTCCCTTTCCACCTGACCTTAGCTTATCAAGTCTCATCAGGACTGGCTGCACCATCCTCTTCTGTGGCCTGGCAAGGTTGCTCCTCCCTCTGGGGGGGGGGGGACGTCAAAGAGCCAGCCACTGAGTTCATGTCAGAGACAATCCCTATTCAATCCCTATTCCCCTTAATAGGGACCCACTTGGATACTGAGCTGCCATGGACTACATCTGAGCAAGGGTTCTAGGTTATATCCACGACATTGGAAAAAGGAGAAAACAAGAAACAGGACAGGAGCCTATCATAAAGGGCCTCTGAAAGACTCTACCTAGCAGTGTATCAAAGCAGATGCTGAGACTCAAAACCAAACTTTGGGCAGAGTGCAGGGAATCATATGAAAGAAGGGGGAGTTGGTAAGACCTGGAGAGGACAGGAGCTCCACAAGGAGAGAAACAGAATCAAAATATCTGGGCACAGGGGTCTTTTCTGAGACTGATGTTTACTCAGTATTAAACAAATATATATCATAAAAACTTTAAGCAAATGGATAGAACTTGAAAAAAATAATCATCCTGAGTGAGGCATCCAGACCCAGAAATAACATGAATGCACTTGCAAGTTTGTCCTTCTCTGTTTGGCAGTGGCCTGGAAGGCACCTTTTTAGGGCGAGGCTCATTCACTAGGCCTGGGTGTGGAAAGAGTGTTACATACAGTATTACAGTTATTTCGCTCTCTTCGATTGAGATTGTCGGTATCAGTGGCAGTGGAAATTTGGGAGTTCTAGAAGCCTGCGATGATTTCAAAGTGTTATGGCCCTTTGGCTAAACCGCTGTGTTAACAGCAGAGATGCAATGGGAAATCCATGCCTGTTCCTGGTAGGCTTAGCCTACCGAAGAGACACAGTCCTGGTGATGCGCAGTCCCAGCAGGTCTGGTAAGATTTAATCCAGGCAGAATGCAGGTCAATGGCTATATCTGGGTAGCATGTTGCCTACCTACTGATTGTCAAGCCTCAGGAAGTCCACAAGCGCTCAGTGGTTGGGCAGGCTACAGCCAGCCTAGCTGGAAGCCAAGACCCAGGAGTTCAGCAGGAATCTGCAGGGAGGAGGAGAGCACTCCTTTCCCAGAATAAATGGCAAACCTCAGGCCATGGTGGAACGCTGATGGTATCATGAAGGGTGCGGGCCTAAGCACTCAGTTTATTTATTGTGAAATCAGGGACTTAAAAACCATGGGCAGCAGGAGGGGTTTCCAGGGTAAATGTGTTTGTCTTTCAGCGGCCAGAGATGTTAGGGGTATTTGATTTACGTGTAGGAGTACAGTGCCTCATTTACATACAGTAGCATGGTCCTATCACAAGAAGGAGAACACAGTATTTGATTATATCCTATGGGTGGGGGAAAATCTCCAAGTACAATTGAAGGTCATTGTTGAAAACTTAAGGTCTCCTTACCAGGGTGGGATATTTCCAGGAATCCCTAGATGCTTGCTGAGAGGGTTCTCTTATTTATCAAGTAAAAGGTCTAGCCTGTGATCTTCCCTGAGGGCCATGTGTGGAAGGATACAAGATCTGGGGTTACCAGATCTGGTGGAAAGAGAACCCTGCTGAGAAAGGGAGTCTGTGCTAATAGACTGAGCTCAGTTGGCTATCCAGAAACTCCAGACTTCAACCTTAAACGCAGGGTTCTACACATAGAAATTAATAGCTGTTAAATAAAGAATAATCAGACTAAAACCTATAGACCAAAGGAAGCCAAGAAGGGATCTAGATGGCAAACTTGCAGGAGGGAGAAACAGAATAGACTTTGCAGATGGATAGGCGGTACATGGGAATGAGAACAGGAAGGATCAGGTTGGGGAGGGAAGGACAAGACAGAGAGTGCAGGGAGGGATGACTGGAATAGGTAGGCATATAGGGTAGTTTGTAGAAACCTACTACACTAGAAACTTATTGGAACCTATGAGGGGGCTCTAGAGAGGACTCCAAGTGATGTAAAATACAGAGATTAAACAGAACACCTTTTATTTTACGTTTTTATTTTATTTTATTTTTCAATCAGGCAAAGATCACAGTGGTGGGACTCTTGCATTTGGTTGAGTTGCCAGCCTAGGAGATCCTGTGGAGATTCCTAAACAACCCAGGCTTATGCTAGGACAGAGGGTCACTCTCTGAAAACTGAAAGCTAGTCCCCCTTGCCTCCAAGAACAGCATCCGAATAGCTCATTGAATGTAGAGAAGTTGAGCTGGTACTCGCATGCAGTCTTTATCACTATGTTCTGGTCTCTTTAGTATGAAAAGGTTCTCTGCTGGGTAAAGAGAATCCTGGGCACTATTCCAGTCAGAAACCCCTCAACCTACAGTCTGTCCTTCTTGCAAGTCATGCTGGGAAATGGTGGTACAGAACTTCTGGGTGTGGCCAACTAATGTTTGGTTTATTTGAGGCACAGGTGAAGGAGTCCAGGCCCAATACTGTCTGGATGGTTAGAAACCAGAGACTGGGTAGCCCAGAAACCTACTCAAGAACCAAACATGAATAGTCAAATAACTAACAAACAAACTAAATAAATAAATAAGTAATCAATAATTAATGAAATGATTCCTAATGATATTCTGCTGTATTCATGATTGATGCCTTGTCCAGTTGTCATCAGAAAGGTTTCCTCTGCAGCAGAGGGGAATGGGTACAAGACCCAAAGATAAACATTATACAGAGAAACAGTCTAAATTGGAGGTCTCTATTGGGTCCTGCACCTAAGAGATCCAGAACCCTGTGGAAAAGAGGAAGGGAAGGTTACAGGAAACAGAGTGGTTGGACTCCAGGAGAACGAAGCCCTCTGAATTAACTAAGCAGGGATCAGCTGGACTCAAAAAGGCTGAAGCAGCAAGGGCAGGGCCTGAAAGGATCTGAACCGGATCCTCTGCTCATGTTGTAGCTCCTAACATGGGGAGCATGTGTATCCCTGATTCTTGCTTTGTTTTGTTTTTTGGACAGAATTTCTGTTGTGGATATAAACATGGTCTTGTTTTGGTCTCAGGGATGGGATGTGGGACTGATTCAGATGGTCCACAGCAACAGACTATTTGCTTCCTGTGGGTTCTGAAAGGATCTCTTTGCCAGCTGCAGATTAAATCTGGGGACCTTGGAGAGAGAACAGATGCCAGATCCCAGAAAGTGTGGGTCTCTGAGAAAGAACAATGCTGCTCCTGCTTCCCCCTTGCTGCTCCTGATTACTGTTGTGAGACAAGAAGTTGGCTCAAAAGAACCTGATGACCCTAACCAGCAGGAAGCACCTAAGAAAGAACTGCATCCTCTCTCCCACTAACCCTTTTCTCTCTCCTACCTGGTGTTGGGGTGTTGAAAGGGATTGGGAAGGAGTAGGGAGAAAAGATAAAAGAAATGTAATTAAAAGTTTTTTTTAAAGGTACACCAACAGGTTTTTCTGTGTAGCCTTGGCCAACCTGAACTCAGTTTTGTATACCAGACTGGCCTCAAACTCACAGAAATCCACTTGCCTCTGCCTCCTGAGTGCTGGGACTAAAGACATACACTACCGCACCTGGCATATCTTGGATTCTTTTGCCTGCTCTTGGAACTCTTTTCACCCTATTTGGTTGCCTTGTCAAACCTTGATATGAAGGCCTTTGCCTTGTTTTGTTGTATCTTGTTTTGTCCTATTTGGTTATCTCTTGGAGGGCTGCTCCTTTTTAAAGAGTAAACATCAGAGGAGTGACTCTGGGGGAGAGGGAGGGTGACAGGGATCTAGGAGGAGTGAAAGGATGGGAAACTGAAATGTATTGTGTTATAATAATGATCAATGCCACCACAGTATATTTGATATAAAGAGCTATATTGTGGGAAAGGGGAAAAAAACAAGAAAAAGGAGAGGGTACCTATGACAGAAAGAAAAAGGTTGAGAGAGACAGAGAGACTAATGGAGACCTGGGGGAGATGGAAGGTAGGTCCTTTTTTTTCTTTTTCTGTAATATAACCTAATAGATGGAAAAAATGACATTTAATCCCTGCTTATTTTTTCCAGCAATAATAGCAAGAAGAAGAAGAAGAAAAGAAGGAAGAGGAGGAGGAAAGGAAGGAGGATGAGGAAAAGAAGAACTACCAGTAGAAATCATATTAATTGCTCTCTCACTTAATCTTATTACTAATTACGTAAATGTTCACCCTTTCCTTTACATGTTACCATCACTTACGTGATTCACTAATTGATTTACAAAGATATTAAATATTTAGACTGTACGTTTGTATTTTATATTGAACAAGATAAAATAAAATATTAAATACATATCTTAATTATGAAGTTACTTAATTATTGTATTTCAAAAAAACTATCATGAGTAACAGGCAGGTCATTTTTATTCAGATACATGGCACTGGCAGCAAGTAAGGGTGTTAGAGGTTGCCAGGACCCTACAACAAGGGGAGTGAGACGCCCTGCACATTGGCTGGCATATTGTATGAGAGAAGAATATATTTTCAACACAAATAAAAGAAAGTATAATTGTCTTCAATTCCTACCTACTTTTTTACCATGAGATGGTACTCACTGTAATCACACAGGTCACCTAAATACTGCCTGGAAATGGATTACTCTTTTTAGTAGGAAATGATTGAAAACAGGAATTGCTTTCTCATTTAATCACTAAGGCGTAAAATACATAAATAAAATGCTCATAGTGGGAATTCAAGCACCTCAGGTACTTCTAAATGAATCGTTGACAGCCGCTTTGTGTGAACCCAATGCAGACACATGTCCCACAAACATAAATCCACTGTAGACAGCTTCAGACTGGAGCATGAGAATGCACTATCCTCCTCTTCTCTGCCAAAACAATGTTTAAATTATCTCGTTCATGTTTTAAGCCTTCATTTCAATGAGTGAAATAAATAGTGTGACACCTATTCAATTAAATAGCAGTTTCTAGGGTAACACATACACCTGTAACATATGCTGTCTGTCACCTATATTTTGAATACAACATCTATGGTTTCACCTAAAATTAGTCATAAAGTTTATTAGGCATACAGTTTTGTATTTGTCCTCACATATATGGGTATGTCTCAGAATACGTACATGTAAATGAAGAATGTTAAAAAAAATAGTGCAGAACAAATAAAACCAGTTTAGCCAAAGAAGAAGAAGAGGAAGAGGTAGAAGAGAATAACAGGCAGAGAAAAATGATACTTTTAGCATTAATCACACCTGTAGTTACAGTAAATATTAGTGGTTTTACTACTGTACTTAGTAGATAGTGTCCAGGAAGCACCACAGTTCATATATATAGACGAAGAGATCTTTCCCAAAGACAGTAAAAGGCCTCCAGGGCACAATAATCATAAGAAACCAGAATGTCTCTGGTAATATCAGAAGTAGAATAAAATGTAGATTCTCCTGTGATAAAGAGTAAAGCTTTATAATGATACAGTATATGGATAATAAAGAAGCCATAACATTATAAGAGTGAATGTATGAATTATCTGGTTTCCCCCAATGATAAAATATAATAACACTGAATTGCAAAATAAGAAATACAGTATATAGAGTATCATAGAGGATGTACCACTCTTCCCTGAGCTACCTAATAGAAAGTTTTAGACTCACTCAGGACCTATGCTTTATTTAAAAATCCCATGAACAGGCTCAGCTGAAGTAACACTTAGGGAACACTTACTCCTATGGCATGCATCTGTGAAACAATAAGCAATATTCTTAATTGCGAAAGATTCAAATTATATGATGTGTTATGTTCTCTTGCTGTAGCGAGTTGAAAGCAAAAAATCAGCATCCAGAATGTATGTAGAAAATCCAGGGGTGGAAAAGGTAGGTTCAGCAATTACAGGCACTGTTTGTTCTTTCAGAGGGCCTAGATTTGATGCTTAGAACCTACAAGGCGGCTAGCAAGCACCTGTAAGTGCAGTTCCAGGAAATCTGACATCCTCTTCCCACTTCTGGAAATGCAGACATGCATGCAGGCAAAACACCTATATACATATAAAATAAAAATGAATAAATAGTTTAGTAAACAAAAGAAAACATGTAAATAACCAGAAAATAAATAACTCACCAACAAATAGTTCAAGAAATTTCTAGACTATTTTGACATGGAAATACAAAATGTAGTAATTTATGAATAAGTACAGCAATTTTAGATAAAAATAAAGATTAGTTCTTGAGGGAAAATATAGCAATCAATGTTTATACGTAAATTAAAAAAAGAAGTAAAATTTAATTATTTTGGTATTTCTTTGTGAACATGAAAAGCTAAAGAAAACCAAATGATAATAAATATAAATAAAAGAAAAGAAAAAAACAAAAATTGGTGTAGAAATTGGTGAGATAACCAATAAAGAAAAATCAACGTAGCCAAACTACTTGCTTACAGCGTTTATCAAAATTAATAAGCTTCAAACAGCCTCACCAAACCCTGAAAACCATGTTCTCACTTCTGCAGCCTAAAGTCAGGTAAGTGACCGGATATTATAAGTAGTGTGTAAGATCATCAATGGTTCAAACAGGTTAACCTATGGGTGACACATCCCATCCACATCACAGAAAATTCAGGTTTATTCAAACCACTGTTAGCAGAAATATTATCTTTGCTCCGTGGCTACTAAAAGCATGCGTACTGTTACGTCAAGAAACCTAAAATAGAGGATTAAGGCCTTCTCAAATGGAGAAGTTTTTGCTTCCTCAGAGCACTTTTAGTTGATTGAAGATGAAACAGAAACTGTTAGTTTCTTGCAGTTTCATTACAGTCATCGCTTAGGAAACCCACTCTCCAAACAGTGAACAAATGCGCTGCTTATTTAATTTTCCATGGTGTCATATGGGGCACTAATTTTTTTTATTTTTTTAAAGATTTATTTATTATGTATAGTGTTCTGCCTGCATGTACTTCTGCACGCCAGAAGAGGGCGCCATAACCTCACTATAAACGTTTGTGAGCCCCCATGTGGTTGCTGGGAGTTGAACTCAGGACCTCTGGAAGAACAGATGGTGCTCTTAACCACTGAGCCATCGCTCCAGGTGATGGCTTTGAATCATGTATTGTTTCCTACGTATTTTGAATGAAGAGGAGTTAATTAACACTCCATTATTACATGAAAAAAGGAAAGGGAGGAGTTAAGGGGAGGGAAGGAGTGACAAAAGTCAGAAAATCTGACAGTTACTAAGTTATCTTCAGCAGAATGTTTAAGCACAATCTGGATGACATTTCTTCAGATTTGTCACTGAGGCTGTGAAAGGGGACATGGAGGTTGTTTCCATAAACGGATGTTTCAAGAGATATATTGTAGAAAGATTACTGCTTAAAATCTAACCCCTGTAGTCTAGCTCCTTTGCAGCTATGGATCATCAAAGCTAAAGAGACAAGGCATGGAAATGAGAAAGAGGAAATGTGAGATTATTTATAGCTAATGAACATATTAATTTTACGTATTTTGAATTCAATTAGAGCTAATAGTTTCTCTTTGACTAATCTATTCATACTTTACTATATAAGAGTATCCATCCACACAAAGAATGATTTTTCTTTAAACTCTACTGATAATTTAAAGGTTTTTCTATGGAATTACAGTTTCTAAAACAAACAATAAAAAACAAAAACCCAAAACAAACAAAAAAAACCTGTCATGCTGTAACTTCCCCATGATAAAATGTAACTTTCCCATGATAACATTTATTTGGGAACAATTTTTTTCTCTTACAACATACAAATACACATTGAAACATTGTTGTCTAGATAAATTAAACTTTTATTACCGGTTGCATTAGGAGACAAAAGGCTGGCTTAATAAGAATCATGTTCATCTAATGTTTTTAAGACCTTAAAGAAAAAGTTACCAAAAATACATATTCAGAATTACATGACATGAGAGACATGATCAAAAATTGTGACACGTTAATGGTCATATGGAAATATTAATGTAACTGTGTTTTTAAAAGGTGTTCCATATATATTTTTTTATGTAGTGACAATAAAAAGAGAATTATATCTACACTCTTAGCAAAGCTTCAGTGCATAATACAGGGTGGTTAACTATGGGCAGCAAGGTGTAGAATTACACACACTATAGTTAGAATTTTACCTAAAAGCAGCTACCCTTTGCCGTACTTCTTGGCAACCAGCATTCTTTCCTTCATTTGTATTAGGTTTTTGTTGTTGTTGTTGTTATTCATGTAAGTGAATCAAGGAATAGTTGTCTTTCAATGACTCAGTCTACTTGAAAAATTTCCTTCTCTTTCATCTATGTTGTAACACATGGTCCAATTTCCCATTTATTTTAAGTTGTTTTTAATTATTTTAAGAGAGAGAGAGAGAGAATGCCCTAAGAATCTAGTTGAGGGTGAGGGTGCAGTATCCCTGGAGTGGGAAGGAAGTATGAGCCATCTGCTCGGAACCAGCCTCATGTCCTGTGCTGGAGCAGAATGGACTCTTAGTTGCTGAGTTACCGCCTCATTCCCAGGCTTCCTCTTTGATTAAAGTTTGGATATTAATCTACTGAATGCAATGATGGAACATCCATCCATGTTGAGTTTGCCTCTGCATTTGACTGCTGTGGTTAATGCCTCAGCAAACCTAGAAGTAAAGTTGTCTTTTCAATTTCAATTGTCGATTCAAATTTCAGTTATCTTTGAGGTTATTCTTCTGTAGTCAGAAGTGACACTGCTAGGTGATGTGATTGGGCTACTTTTATATTTTACAGAATCTACTCTTGGTACTGACTGTTCATGTTCCCATTTTTATCAGTAGTGTAAATGAGCTCCAAGATCCCCGAATTATCAGAAACATGGTGGAGGAGAGGAGGATGGAGGAGTAAGAAAAAGATACTATCCTGAGTTGATTTCTGTTGTTGTGATAAAACACTACACTAAAAAGAACTTAGGGGACAAAGGGGCTTATTTCAACCTACCTTTCTAGGTCACAGTCCATTAAACAAGAACTCAAGCAGGAACTTGAGCAGAAAGCGTGGGAAAACACTCCTTTACTGGACTGTTCACTGGCTTAAACTCAGCCAGATTTCTTACACAACCCAGACTCATCTGCCTAGGGATAGTGCCACCCACAGCGGATTTAGACCCTCCCATGCCAGTTATCAGGGTCACAGACATGGCTACACATGTTGCTGCTAGAGGAAAATCTTCAGCTGAGAGTCCCACTTCCCAAGTCTCTCAAAACAGCCTCAATGGTAATGTGGATATAAATGTAGATAGATCGATATACCCACCCTAGGATGAGTAAGGTCACTTTTGCTTTATATACGATGTAAAAAGCCATAAAACCGATTGGAAAATCATAGAGAGAAAACTTCATAGCACTGGGCAAAGCACTGAACTATTTCTCATAGTTGACACCAAAGCTTCAAGCAACAAAGAAATATCAGAAATTGCTGTGTATTAAGCTAAAAATAGTTGTTAGCAAAGAAAACTGTCAACGGGGTGGTAATACAACAAACACCATTGGACGAAGGCATTTTATTGCCACGATACATGGTGGTAAATATCTAAATGTGTGAAGATCCACATCTCAAAAGCAATATGACAACTTGAAGACTCAGTTCTCCAAAGGGGACATGAAAATGACCAAGAAGTATATGAGAGTGTCCTCATTATCACAAAAATAAAAAAAGGCAACTTTCAAAATACCCCTCATTGAGATTAGCTTCTGTTAATTAATCGGTGCTTTGTTATAATTTTATGTTACTTACCCCAAATCCTTTACTGTTTCCTTTAAATAATAAGCAGACATTCATTATAACAGTAAAAAGAAAGGGATGATAAATTCATTTTATATGTAAATGTAAAGACAGAGTGTAAATTTAAAGCATGTCATCATGAAAAAATCATATATAGAAAAACTACCATATTGCTTCTTAAATATTTCTGGGTAAAGAAAATGAATAAATTAAACTTTGTTATAAAAATATATCTTGCTTACATTGTTGTTGTGTAGATGCAGCCTAGATACTTGGGAAGAGAAAGACCCAATTAAGACATTGCCATGAATGAACTGGCTTATCGCCAAGTCTGTGGGAAACTGTCCTGATCATTGATTAATGTGGGAAAGCCCATGCTACTGGGTAGTGCCACCTATGCACGTTGGAAATTTGCCAAATGAATTAGCCAGCAGTGCCGATAATTGAAAACAACACTTAACCCCAGCCGAACAACGATCAGCTCCCCTCCTTTCATTTTTGTATTAGATGTCAAATGTCCTCATGTCTGGAGGTATTTTATCTCCTTTTCATATTTATTTCAACTGGAAAAAGCTGCAGAAGTAAGGGTCAAACTCACTCTTAGCTTAAAATTGTCTGTATTCTGTGAGATGACCATTTATTAAGTTCAGACTAAGTTGAATCATTTTGTTTAACTGAACGTACTGTACTGATTTCAAAGGCACTGGTCTATATCGGAACGAAGCAAAAGATCTTTCTTGAGTTTTAGGTTTGCTGGGGGATGGAGATATTACAGGAATTCAAGATCCAGAATGATCTCAATCTTGATAAACTTGGACAATGGCATTTTCTTATTTATTTTGAAAGCAATTCTATTTCCTCTTAGAAACTAAGTCTGAGAAGAAGAAATATGTGATTTAAGTTGCAGTGTAGAAGTTAGTTTCACTTTAAGAGTACATACTCAAGAATCACATTTCCCAGAGGAAACAAGGTAGAAACATTACAGAAATGGTTTTTCATTGTGCTATGAGAGAATAAATGGCATACAAGTGATGTGTGTCAGCATATCAAACCATGAAATCTGAGTGCAGGAACTGGAGGGAGAGGAAACTGTTCATTGGAGCCTTGTAGGTCCCAGGCTCTTGTCTTCATTCACACTTTCCTCCCCAGGTCTGCAAGACTTTTCTAGTCAGTCTGTGGTTGAAGGAACAAATATTGTGGGTGATTTCCTGTTACTTCATCCAATGGAACCTCAAATTCTTAACTTTGAAACTGTAACTGAAATACTACTATCATACCCAGAAGAAATGAGAAAGATTATGGCAATATCACGTGTTTTGCAGATTTTGATATTCCTTTTTGGCACCCTTGACATGAAGTTCAAAGCACCTAGTATTGTAAAATAATAGTATAGTATACATATTTTCATTATATAATTCTCCTTAATAGTATTTTCAGTATTTCTCCTTGTTGTGCCAAATATGTGTGTTTTTTTAATATAATCTCAGGACTAGAGAGATGGCTCAGAGGTTAAGAACACTGTTTGCTCTTCCAGAGGTCCTGAGTTCAATTCTCAGCAACCACTTGGTGGCTCACAACCATCTATAATGAGACCTGGTGCCCTCTTCTGGCATGCTTCCTAGGGTATATGCAGACACAACATTGTATACATAATAAATAAATCTTTAAATATATATATTCATATTTTGTAAGGACTACGATATATAGATACATACATACAATCCCAAATATCATGTTTGTGGAAGATTGTGTTTGTTTATTTGTTTGTTTGTTTGGATCCACTGCAGTTATCACTTCGCTTCATCTGTATTTCTCACATTTGTATATAACTGGGCTTTGAATGACAGTCAGTAGTAGCTATTGTTTCAATCAGGGAACACTGTCAAATCCCTCTACTTATTCTAAATGTGGATTTACTACCATCCTAAGTCATGATGGAAAGATCCATGAGACTCCTGGAGGTGTTTTGGACTTCTGCACTCAGTGGTAAAAAAAAAAAAAAAAAAAAAAATGGCTCTACAATGCTGGCAATATTTAAGCAAGCACATAGAATTCTCTAAAACTGTGTTTTGTAATCGTACTGTGTTTCTGGAAACTCGGTATCACCAGCATTTCTTGAAGAAGGGAAAAACGGAGTATAAGGAGTCCTGTGCCAGGATTCTGGAATCTTTGAATTTTAGTTCCCACCTCCTGACTTGAAAACTTCTGCTAAGATGAAAGTGGTGTCAGGTAAAAGATCCCAAAATTCAGGGAGCTCGCCTTCCATCCTGGCTCCAAAACAGTGCCATGTAGGACTAACAAAAGATCAGAAGTCTAAGAGCCACACACCAGGTGGTGTGTATAGCCAAGGACTATATCTAGTTTAATCTATAACAGGGAAGAAGCATCAAGAGATTGACTCAAAATCTCTTTTGATTTATTTTCTTTCTGTTTTTTTTTTCTTCACTTTAAAAGTTTTATTTACCATGCATTTGACCTCTGGTTCATAATTACCCTAGAAAGAAAAAAAAAGTTTAACACAGAAAATTAATAAAATGTATAATATGAGCTAATATGTGAATGTTTTTAAAGTATCCAAATATATAGCTACATGAATGAAATCTTCATTGCAAGAGAGATAAGGCTTCTATATCTGGATGAGATATCTGTTATTCAATATTTTTTTTTTCGATTTCTTCTTTTCTCTTGCCCCGTTGGTGTCTAGAGAACTGAAATATGTTAGAACTTTGGCAATAAAATTCTCTTTTGTTTTCACAAAGGATAAGCATAAATTTCAACTCTGTGAGTAGAAAAGCTACATATACCATCAGGACACTAAGCTCTTTGGACATGAACAGATTCCAGTAAGCATATGCTTCCCTCAACAGTGATGCCCGGAAAATCTGCTTCTGCAGCTAAAATGAGCTTACCATTTAGAGCAGGTGGATGTTGCTATTGTTTTTAGATTTCTTTCCTTCCACACCTTTCAGGAACAAAAAATTAGCTGTTGCCAATCTACCTTTCTTAGACAGGTGTTTCAGGTATTATTATTGTTGTTGTTGTTGTTATTATTATTGTAAGATTCTTAAGTGCCTAGGGAAAAGTCAGGATGCAGGCATTTCTTAATAAGAATCTCTTTTTTTAAAAAATTTGGTTCACATCTAAGGAACTGAAAGAACAAATGAAATAAGCACTTGCTGCTCTAACACAAACTGCAGGATCTGTTCATGGATATGTCACAACTTTCAAAGCTATGTTAACTTTTAGAAGAATTTTTTTTTAAAGAAAGATGTAGTGAAATAGATGGCTGAAGAATAGGTATGTGTACTGAGAATTTTGTAATTTGGGTTTCTTTAAAAAAAGAGAGAAATATTATGGGAATATTGTTTTTCTTTAGTTCCCAGGTGTGGAGACATGGGCCTGCTTCTCAGCAGCTGACTATGATATGCGTGATTTTGCCAAGTGTGACATTTCTGCAAGTGTGTGACATTTGGATTTCTGGTGACTTTTCAGAGGTTATATAAATGCTAGGGTCCTAAGAAGTGGTGTGGGTGGCTGGTTGTTACTTGGATGCTGTTGCTGGCTGTTGGTCGCCGTTTGTCAAATAGTCATGCAGAAAGAAACAGAAGAAAATAGATAACCGGATGGTGAAGCTCAAACTTGTCCCCAGAAACTCCATGTCCCTAATCAGCAAGAAGTAGTCTAATGATAACATTGTTCTTTTTTCCCTTTGTTCTTATTTCTGTTTTATCTAGTGTTAAGGGGTTGAAAGAATGGAAGAAAGGGGTGGGCAGAGGTAGAAGAAAGAACTCACAAACTAGAAAAGCAGGCTACAGATACGGTTTATTGATAGGTGTTTTGGCTGTACACGGCGTGAGAGTGGCCCTATTAATGATACTATGAGTAAGCTATCCATATGACCACAAAGCACTGAATTAATTTCAAGAGTTTAAGGTCCCTTATGAAATCATTACCTCATCATAAGAATCTGGAATATTTCCATAAGGACTCACCGTTTCATTCACTTTTGCAGGTCCCTCTACTCCTTTTCTGCATTGCCTTCATCTTTAACAATCTTCAGTCATTGGCAGAAAGTAACTCTCCCAACCCTGAGCACTTGCCAAGTTGGTAATCTTGCTCCAACCCATCTTAAAACCTATTTATTAGTCAGACTATAGCACATAAGTAAAGTCCATGTCAAGACTGAAACTTATTTCTTCAAAATTATATATATTCATATCTACATATATATATGTGTATATATATGAAGCACAATATCAAGTCTTATGTGTGAGGGATGATTTGAGGTAAAACTCTTTCAGAAGGCAGAAAAGCAATCTACCTTTATTGTCTGTTCAAAAGTTAACCTCCAAATGTAGTTTGCTCTCTGGATCTTCAAAAAACCTCTTTACGGTTTAGAAATGCTAACATTCAGAGAATGTAACAGTCTCTGTATGATAAGAGTTGAGGAAAATAGGAAGTTGTACAGAAATTATTTGTTTGTAAAGAACAAGGTATTTTTATTCTGGGCAAGGAATTTGAATTATGGGAAGATAGAACTTGTACAACTGAGGTCAGGGATTAAGGAATATGAGAGATGCTTAGAGACTGGCACAGGATGAGCAGACCTGTGACCTACTATTGGAAGAGCATTATGACAGGGAAATTGTATATGTCTGTACTGTATAAAAGGAAATGTTGTTTCCAGAAAATTCTAGTAATTGTTATCAGTTTTTTTCTAAGTTTTTTTTAAAAAAATAACTTCATTTTTTATAATTCATTTAATTTGCACCCCAATTTTAGCCCTATCGCTTGTCTCCTCCCTGTCCCCACCCTCCCTTCCTCTTCCTCTCCATGTTCCCTTCCCCTGTTTCTCAGAAAAAAGGATCCCTCCTCCCCTACCATCTGACCCCAGCCTATCAAGTCTCATTAGGACTGCTTGCATCCTCTTCCTCTGTGGCCTGGAAATGCCTCCTCAACCCCCATACACACCAGTGGGAGGTGATCAAAGAACAGTCAACAGAGTCCATGTCAGAGACAGCCCCTGATACTCTTACTAGGGAACCCAGATGAAGACTGAGCTTCCTATTGGCTACATTAGGGCAAGAGGTCTAGGTCCTTTTCAAGAATGGTCCTTGGTTGCTGCATCAGTCTCAGCAGGCCCCAGTAGGCCCAGATTTGTTGGCTTTGTTGTTTTTATGGAGCTCCTATCTGCTCTTGGTCCTTCTATTCCCCTACTCTTTCCTAAAACTCCTGTTGGATGGAGTCTTTCAGAGGGTATTTAGGGTAGGCTCCCATTCTTTTCCTTCTCTTCAACTGCTTCCTGCGTATCTATTCTTTTTGCCCTTCTGAATGAGAATTGGGCATCCACCCTAGGGTCCTCCTTGTTATGTAGCTTCTTTAGGTCTGTAAATTGTAGTACAGTTAGCTGGTATTATATGGCTAATATCCACTTATAAATGAGAATATTCCACGCGTGTCTTTCAGGTTCTGGGTTGCCTCACTCAGGATGATCAGGAGGTATCTCCATCCCTGATCTCAAGCTGTACTATAGAGCAAGAGTAATAAAAACTGCATGGTACCAGCATAGAAACAAATTTGGAATCAAATTTAAGACCCAGAAATAACCCCACACACCTATGGACACTTGATTTTTGACAAAGTGGCCAAAACCATACAATGGAAAAGAGAAAGCATCTTCAACAAATGGTGCTGATCCAACTGGATGTCTACATGTAGAAAAATGCAAATAGATCCGTATTTATCACCCTGAACAAGACTAAAGTCCAAGTGGCTCAAAAACCTCAACATAAAACCAGACACACTAAACCTGTTACAAGAAAAAGTGGAGAAGAGCCTTCAACTCATTGGCACAGGAGACAACTTCCTGAACAGAGCACCAACAGCACAGGCTCTAAGAGCAACAATCAGTGAATGGGCCCTCATGAAACTGAGTACTCTTTTAGAGCACGAATATGTTACAGGCGGGCATCTGCACATTGTCATGCACTGTTTCCCCCATTTTAAACAGTGTCTTTATGATGGTTTCTTTGCAGACTATATAGACTGGCTCACCCAAAGCTGTTCTTAGCACGTCTCAGTACTTACTTACGGATTAGCCGGCCCACATTGCTGTCGTAGACCATCTTAAACATTCTGCCTAAGGCCTTTTGTTTCTTTTTCTTTTCTTTTCTCCACCCTCCCTCGTGTGTGCGTGTGTGTGTGTGTGTGTATGTTTTATTTCTTTTTAAATATAAGTTTATTTTTTATTCACCTTATAACCTGAATGCAGCCCCCTCCCTCCTCTTGTCCTGATCGCACCCTCTCTCTTCCCTCATCCAGTCCCCTCATATCTTCCTCTCAGGAAAGGGAAGCCCGTCCCTCCACCCCCCAATTGATGTGCCCCTCAGCACATCTTGTCTCATCAGGACTGAGCACATCCTCTTCCACTGAGGCCCATCAAGGCAGCACCCCCCAAGGGGAAGTGATCCAAAACCAGGCAACAGAGTCTATGTCATAGAGAGCCCCTGCTCCACTTGCCAGAAAACCCACATGAAGACTAAGCTTCAAATCAGTTACCTATGTGTAGGGGTCCTAGGTCCAGGGAACTCTGGTTGGCGCTTCTGTCTCTGTAAGGCCCAATGGGACTAAATTAGTTGACTCTCTTGGTCTCTTTGTGGAATTCTTGTTCCTGTCAGGTCCTCTATCTTTCTCCCAAACTTCCACAAGACTCCCTAAGTTTCACCTAATAATGTTTGACTGAGTCTCAGTATTTGTTTCTGAGCCTCTTAGAAGACAGTTACGCTAGGCTAAGAAGGGGGCTGGGAGGTTGAGGTGAGAAGGCTGGGAGAAAGAAAAAACAAAAACAAACAAACAAAAAACAAAATGAGGGGGAGACATCTTTGACACAAGCTGGAGACCTGAGACAAGGTAGGTTCTTGGGAGGATATGGGAGACTCTTAGCAGTGAGGAACATAAAGACTGAAGTGACCACCTTTTAGCCAGGCAAGAACTCTAGTGGAGGGAGGGGAACACCAACTCACCCAAAAAACCTCTGAGCAAATATTGAGGGGATGTCCATCCAATGACTGGCCCAACCTAAGACCCATCACATGACAGAGAGTCAACCTCTGCCACTATTAATGATACTCTGCTATGCTTGTAGACAAAAATAAAACAATTGCCTTTAAAATTCTTTTCTAACTCAATAAGCAATTAATATAACTTGGAAAATATCGTTTACGTGTGAATTGAGACATAACGTTCCCGAGAGCAAAAATACTGTTTCCCGTGATCTTTTCCTATATCACTCTAAATAAAATCTTTAAAATATTTTTTTAGTGAAGAACCTGTGACGTATTGCCCATTATGGATTCATGACACAGATTGTTGGAATCGGAGATACTTGATAGCTGTTTTCTCAGAAACTTGAACTATAAACTTAAGCCATGTTTGTGTTTCTCTCAGTACTGCGTACTGCCTCTCATAACTACCCATAACGCTGCTGTTCAATAAATATTTATTAAGTGACTAGAGGACCAAGTTAGCTTCTGTGAATTATCCTCGAGTTTCTTAATCTTGAGGATATTTCTCACAGATTTTTGAAGAAATGAGAATTTTTTTTCAAGTAGTTGCCTTAAGTGGGTAGTATTACTGGAAGGTGGTTTATCTCAGCTTCAGTTCCCATAAGCTCATGAATTAACCCTATTAATACTTCATGCATTCTTTTTTCCATATTGCATTTCTCTTTTATCAAACCCATAAGGCAAGTATAGTAAATGGCTCCATCCACTTATATTAATAATTTTTATATACCGCTCAGCCTCTCTTGAATAAAATGCAGTATCACTATTTAATATTTTAATGAATTTTGTAAGGAGCAGACTCACTGCTACTTAAATGTGGAATCAAAATCTGAGAATATGATATGATTGCCAGATAATCATATGATTATCAACTTAAGGTGTTTCCTCCTACCGAAAAAAAAAATGTTGTAACGTTGCAAATGTGGATCAGTGTACTAGGTTGGATAGTATCCACCCAAACTCCACATCCTTCCTAGAATTTTAAACTGTAACTCAACTATAAAAAAATAAAAGTAATTATAGAGTAATTGATTAGTTAATATGAGATCTCTCTGAAGTAGGGTGAGCCCTTAATCCAGTGGTTCTCAACCTATGGGTGTGACTTCTTTGGGGGTAAAATGACCTTGGACCATTAGAAAACACACACACACACACACACACATATTTATAATATGATTTATAACAGTAGCAAAATCACAGTTTTGAAGTAGCTACAAAAATATTTTTATTGTTGGTGGCTACCAGAACCTAAGGAACTGTGTTAAAGGGTTGCAGCATGAGGAAGGTCAGAAACCACTGTCAGAACCCAATATGGCTATTATCCTCCCAAGAAACAATAAGGAGATAAAGATACATAAGAGGAAAGCAGCCATGTGAAAGTAGAAGCATTGGGCAATCTTTCCCCATAAACTAAGAAAAGGAAGTGTTGTCTGCAGCCAGCAGCTAGGAGGAAACAGAAAGAGGTCTTTGCCTGAACTCTAACATACCCCTGCAATCATTGCATTTTGGGTTTGCAGCCTCCAGAAAAAAAGGCAAGAAAAAAAAATCCTGTAGTTTTTGGTTACCCATTTAGTAAAAGATACTGTCCTGTGATCATGTTGTTTTATTCAGGATTCTATCACTCATAATCACCCACTGACAAGTGAATTAACACGTGACACATTGTTAAATTAATGCAGACCTGGTTATTAAAAAATCTGTGGGCTTTTGAAACCTTACGAATGCTGCAGTAATTCTTCATATGAGAGCATTGTTTTCAATTTTAAGCTTGAAACACATCAGCTTTTTCTTAAGCAATGTAACTTGTGGCATTTATTCATTTATAGATATATAACAGCGATGAGATCCATTGGGGTGACATAGTAAATGTTGGAGGTAGGGGACATTGGAGGACTTGAGGGAAGAAAGGGAACTGATGCAATTATGTTTAATTAAAATTATTATTAAAAATTTTGTAGGCACTAGAAGCTAGAAATACTGAGATCATTAACTATGATATTTTGTATTTTTAGATTACTTTGTTACATGCTACATTGCCTTGCGTGCACCTCCCTTCTGTGTTGACAACATAATAAATGTCAGACACTTAGCCTGTATCTGATAACAAATCATCTTTCTCAGATCAGAGTTATGTCTACATTATCTTTATCTATGTATACATACATTTGATGACTGTCATACCCCCTTTATTGCAGGCTGTAGCATTAAGATACAAACACACCCTAAATTGTTAAGAAATACCATCCTCCTTTGGAAACCATGAAGGTAGTCTTCCCTTACCCATGCATGTTTTTTTTTTTCTGAAAACAAAACAAAACAACAACAACAAAAAAAAACACATATGCTATAGCTAGTTGTGGCCACTACTTAAGACACTATAAGAACTTTGAATGTGCTACTGAAAGTAAAGAGAGAAGGTGTTTGTTTGTTAAAATGTTATCTTTTAAAGGAGATCATATCACTTTCCATAAAAGCTCACCTGTACAGACCTTTGTAAAATGTGTAATAAAAATTTTCGCAATTAAATAACTCTGCTTTTCCTGAGCCAGCATCTGATTAAATTGTTCTAGAATAGTTATTATCTTTAAGGAGATAGGCTCAATATCAATAATTTATTCATTGGCAACAATAAAAACGTACTATTTAATTATTACGATGTGAACTTTTGCAAGTAAAATATTTACAATTTTAAGAGAAATATAGTCCTGTAGATTTGATTTCTAAAGAACATTCCTCATAGTGTATGTATGCTTACTTCAAAACCCTAGCCCTAATTAGCGCGTGGTCAGATTACTCTTGTATCGGGAGCAGGCTTCTTTGAAGAAATCCCCAGCATTATCAAGTTTTTATACTTCACAAATTAAAGGAGAATTGGCCATTTTTAAGGAGTTGCGATTCCTCCAAGGGAAAAGTGGTGTCTAGAAGAAACCCATTCTTATACATTAGGCTGTAGCCATTAATCTCGTACAGAGCAGACTTGAGCAGTTCTCATTAGATTTCCTCCCTACCCCATGGACATGACGATTCTCAAAGGTTAAACTGAATCACAAGCCCTAGCCCACAGAATTTCATCAGATTCTGCTTCCTCACTGTCATAACAGTGTCTCTCCCACTAATTAGGTCTCTGCTGTGTATCCTATTTTTAATTCATAGATAATATGCAGCCTTGCCTTGGCAACTTATTTCCCATAATCAAAGCTTCCCTTTTCCTTTAGGCAGAAGAGTTGTTTCTCCCAAGTCTTCCGTGCTTCCCTGACCTCTGTGCACCAACTTTTCACCTAGAACTGAACATGTCATTGCTTTCTAAGTATCGGCGTACACCTGTCAGTCTAAACTTGCCTGTCACCGGGCTAATGATACCCTTTTCCAACGTCTAGTCACCGGGGCATCTTCAAGGCAGGCTCATCATGTGATCTATGAGATTCTAAATGAAAGCCAATACAAGATCCTTTGGATTCTGTTGGTCTTAGTGATGGTCGTGTGCCAACTCCGCTGATTAGATTAGAAACATGCTCAGGCAAACAGATTATAAAAAGACTATCATTGTCTACATGAAGATTGTAATCCTGTTTCCAAGAACGTGCACTACAGCACTACAAATATCTGCATCAACAAGAGCTGCTCAGCAATCTCTTGCTACCTGGAGAATTTTTTTCTGTCTGCTAGTATGAGAGTACTAGGAACATATTCATCTAAATTAAAGCATGGATCTTTGTAATCAAATACAGACAAGATGTGATAATAAAAATCATACAAAGTTTAAAGCAGATGAATATGTTAGAATTTATTTATTCAGTTTCCGTAGATGAAGTGGACATGAGAAAATACAGTAGAATTTTTGACAAAGAAGCCTGAGAAGTCTAGATTATGGGCAAAATTGATGTCCACTTTTACAATGTGATCAACAAAGATGGTGCAGTAGAGAAGCTTTGGTCCGAGAAAGGATTTGACTTCAGGTAAGATGAATGTTTTGAAGAAGTGACATGGGTTAGAACTTCCTATATGTACTTCTAAGGCTTATGCTAGTTTCTTTATCTCAGTCAGGCGTGGGGCCAATCCAGGGCTGAGCAGAGAACTGCTGAGGACAAAGGGAACCAGGCAGAGGCTGGCAAAATTTATCATTAAATATAGGCAGATATAAAAGAAGCAGCAAGCTTGAGGGCAAGGAATAAAGGTTAGAGCGGGTTATAAAATGGTTATTACTGGTTATGTCGAGTTTTAAATATTGCAGGCCTTTCAGGTAAGTGCTGGCAGGCAAGTCCAACCTTTCGGCATTACGACATGATATTGTCACCAACAAAGTTCACACTTGAGAACTGTATTATCGAGTTATAAAAGAAAATCCACCCCAAAGTCTCACAATATTTTAAGTAGGTTTACGATTTTTTTTCCCAGTCACATTCATAGCTACTCTGGGGTTCAGAGGGCCCCCAGCCTGCCAGTTGGATGTACCTGTAGGAAAAAGCGGTATCGTGAGTGAGGGTTTCCGGAGAACAGGGTGGACTAGATGCTGTAGTGTCATGAATACAACAGAGAGGAAGATTCAGAAGGAAGTGACAGGCAGCCTTGTCTCCCAAATTTTAGTGGTTTCATGGCACAGAGTCCAAAGGCCAGCAACTGATTGACAAGCAAGAGGTTAGCGGTGGCCTTTTCCCTGCCGTCCTTACAGGATGTTGTGGTGAATACAAGACCAACTCTGAATATAAAGAGGGGAGAACAAAATTAAATTGACCTAACACTTAATAGAAATTTTACATCTTGTGAAAACATTTAAGGATTTCTAAGGTATATTTTTAGATTTGAGAAGCTCCAGAAAATTAATGTTGTTTTCTAATTTCTAAAGTATATTCATAAGTAGGTTTGTATCCTATCTAAAAGCAAATTAATAATATAATCTCTACGATAAATTGTATTATATTACGGTGCTTACCTGATTCACTTCTAAATTCATATTCAGGTCAGGTCAAAGAAAAGCCATAGAAACATGTGTACAAGAATGTTCTGTAAGTGGACAAATTGGAAACAGCTTCAGGAGCTGTGATATCAACACTGAATTATTTATGTGTGGACTTTAAAACCAAACTAGAAAAACTGAGAATAGATTGGACTTTACCAGAAGCAGTTTTAGAGAAGGAGATTTTGAGGCCTTGGTCAAAGATACAGAAATTGAGTTAGCAGGTTTTAATCAATTCTGATTATGTATGTCATGACTATGATTGTAATTAATAATAGTGTTTTTATGAAAGCATTATGAAAATAAATTTTATAACTGTATTGTCATAATAAAAATAATAAGTTTCTTAACGGATGTGCAGGTCACTTGTCATAACTTAATTAGTACAGAGAAAGAAATAAGTGAGAAAGAGAGCATATTACAATATATCCAGTAATAGATAGAATTAAAATTTGCAAAGTAGAATTACAAATAATGTTTTTAAAGTTGGATATAGTTGATATTGAAGGTCCTATCTTAGAAACTTTTGAATTCTTAATTATAACCAAGTCTTACCTAAAATTGAAAATCAACATTTATAAGTTATGGCAGTGGATCTACATAGGAGTTTTAAGTCGGCCGGGTGTACACATTTTTTGAGAGGATTAATTTGGAGGCAATATGGATTTAGGTTAGCAGGAAAAACATATAAACATGCTTGAGAATAGTTGGGGGCACTGATGACCTATTTTTCTGGGATTGGCTTGCTGGTAGAAACAATGGGGAAGAGACATTATCTCTGAATTCTTTGTAAGTTAATAGAATTTCATGAATGGGGTGAATGAGATGGTGCTATTAATTATACTTATTGTTTTGGCTCTTGAACAATAAAAACAATCAGCTAATTGTAGTGGGAGTTTTGGCTTCTTTAATAACAGTTTTGTTATGTAAATATGTTTTGTATTAATCCCAAGAGTAAGATATTGGGCTGCTCTTAGTTTGCCCACAGCTGATTATTTCATTGTGCAGCTCGGAAAGGAATGTGGTCTTCGCCAGCTGTGGTTAGCTTAATTCAGGGGACTCAGAGAGGGTATAAATAGCAGAGCGCAGAGAGAGGAGGAGGACACTTTCAGGGATGCTTTGAGAGAAAGAGAGAGGCTTCAAACAGTTACTGGAGAAGGAAGGAGACTGCTGAAGGATATCCTGACAACTGAGACTGGTCTTGCCCCAAAGAATCTGACAACCCTAAACAGCCTGAAGTAGCTAAAGAGAACTCTGCTTCCTCTCCCTTCTAACCTTCTTTCAAGGGTCAGGGTCTTGGAAGGAAGGTAGAGGCATAAGGATGCCAAATAAAACAGAGTAAAATATATATTCCTATGGCTAATTGTTTACTGCTATACCCAGTAGGTATTTTTTTAATTATTTTTTATATTAATTACTCTAAGTATTCTTATACTTACTTCTTTGTATGTGTATCTGTCCTTTATGTGTAGACATGGTAACACGTGTGTGAATGTGTTTGTGTTAACACACACGTATGTGTGTGGAAGCCACAGGCTGATATCGTGTGTTTTCCTCAATCACTCTCTCCACATTTTTTGAAACAAAGTCTATCACTGCAAGCCAAAAAATATTATCATGCTTACTTCTTCGTGTGTCTATCTGCCTTGTATGTATATTGTAGGTATACTGACATATGTGAACATGTATTGTGCTGACACATGTGTCACACACGTGAGTAGAGGCCAGAGGTAGACATCAGGTGTCTTCCTCGATCACCCTCTCCACATTTTTTAGGAACAAAATCCCTGAACATGGAGTTTGGTTACCAGGTTGGTTGGCTAAGCAACAAGTCTCGGGAACATTTCTGACCCTAAGTTTCCAGTGCCAGGAATCAGCATTCACAGCTATTGTTGGCCTTTTACGTGATGGCTGGGTAGATCAACTCAGATCCTCATGCTTGTACACAAGCACTTCACTGACTGAGACATCTTAAGTGCTCAGAAGCAGTCTCGACATTTTGCAGCATCACGGCTGTTTATATGATGTTAGGATATCACCTTATCTGGTTATTTCTTCTTAGACTCCCTTAGAGACTTCTACCATGGCATCTGCATAGTAGCATTAGTACCAGTGGTGTAACATCTACAGTCAAAGTCTCTCCAGCTCAATGTCTTTAAATTTTTTATACCATGACCAGTAGCAAAATCATTTTAAAACTGGCATGGCCACATAGAACATATGTTATGTTTCATATATAACGTAAACTAAAGATTCATGAGATAATATCTACCTTTACGGTATTCATGTAGTATATGGTATTTTGTTTCAATTTAAAAACATATTCTTAATCGTGCAAACTTGTGTATGGTTTACAAAGAAGAATATGTCCATCATGTGAAATAGCAATCTGAAAAACTCTTACCCACCTGTAGTAACTTCAATTTTATGCTTTGCTTTATAATTTGCTTTATAATTTGCTTCATTAAACGCAAATCTAAACTCTTGATGTAAAGGTGTCTTTTTAAGATCAGAATGCATAAATTTTCTCATTTTATAACTCTGGTAGAAAGAATTATAGATTCTTAAATTTCAAATCATTGTAGTTAAGCCTACATATTCCTCTAAATATGTTGCATGTCTAGAAACAACTACCTTAGCAAGTCAGTGGCACCTGCACATTGCACGAGCAGAGAAAAGGGAATTTATGTTTGTGGCATCTGTTACACCCTTCTCTATATTCAACTGCTCCATGGTCCCATTTTCCCACCTTTTCAATACTTCCTAAAGGTGTGTTCATCTCTTAACACCTATCCATGGTGTCTTTGACCCCCTGAGCAGTTTCTTAGACTGCATCTACAGGTTTTTCAAGCCCAAAACAAGACTGTGTTTTAATAATACTGCATCCAGATGAATTTTGAAAGAAAATCATTCATAGTATTTTTCATCTTTAAAATACTGAATATGTTCATGAATCTAGTAATAACACTTCCTTCTTATAGAACTAATGATTCCCATGATCACATTTAGATTTTTTTTTCTCTCTATCAACACATTTCACCTGTTCCTTTGTCCTCAGATTCTGCTATGTGTGTGAATTCCACAGTGATATGCAAGGAACTATTCTACCTCTTCAGTCACTCGGAATTGAAGAAAACAGCAATGAAAATTTAGTCATCCCCTTTGTACAGCCTAATAGATCACTGCACGAATTCCAGTCCCAAACCTTCTTCTAACAGAACCAAATGTACTATTTAAGTATGTTTAATAATTTTTGTCTATTACCAAACATCTCTTCTTCATACAGATAATCATTATTACAAGGGAATCTTGTTCGTCATCAAAACCTCAGGGCATGGTACTAAGTGACTATCATCATGGAAAACAAAATCCCGAACACTTGTTGAAGTTAGTTATCAACAAAGCATTGAAACAGTGATAATTATCTCTAAGAAGAACACAAAATTAATACCACATTTCCCCAACATATTATTTATATGCTCATGAAGTATCAGATCAGAAGAGTGATCTAATTTTATATGTCTCTTGATACAGAGCCTGAAACTAATAAATACTTGAGAAAAAAAAACATGAAAATAATTCACAAAACATGAAATGCTTGAAAACACTCACAGAACATATAATCATGGCATGTTTTATCATGTCTTCCCCTTGCTTAATTTAAATTAATACATTTTTCTGCTTTAGAATTTCTATTTAGCTTTTGGTTTCCTATTATCTCCTGAAAATCTCATTTTAGCATATATTTCATTGTGCATATTAAGCAGTCAGATCTCTTTTATCAGCTCCATTATCTGAATTCCCCATGGTTCTGTTTCAATTATCCACTATTTGTTATGGCTAAAAATCACATTGTTACATTTCTTGACATGTCTGGTTAATTTTGATTGAGTGGTGAATATTGTTTGAAAAAAAAAACGGAGAAAAAAATTCAGACTTGCATAATGTTATTTTCCTCCATAGAGAATTCACTTGGAATTTGCCTGACTCCTGGGAAACATAATTCTGGAGGAGCTGCATTCTATCCTCGCTCACTAAGATGATTTAAAGCTGAGATACGGTCCCTGTTAAGTCATTTCTACTCCTGGATAATCATTATTCTAAGAGAGCTGCCTTTCCATCTCAGCACTCATAGAGCATATCTGAGAGGATATGAGACTGGGTAGTCACTCGACTTCACTATCTCATCCTTATCTATCTTATCTTTAGCTATTTTTGTTACCTGTTTTCAGAATTTTAGTTGCTCCAAAACAGAAAATGTCTCCAGGGTAAGACCATTCCTGGTGCACATATGTGCTCATGGTCTGTTTCTCCTAACTTGAGCAAGTACTTCTCCATCACACTACTAATTTACATCTTCAGGTAAATTGTTACATATCAGTAACAGGCAAGATCTAAACAAAATCTGCATTTATCCCATTTTCTAATTCATTATGTGCCAGAAGATCCACCAGGTTGCACAGTTCACCACCACCAGAAGCATGGATCTCTTGAGTTAAGGTTGAAGAGAGTGATCCCTGTGAAATCCTACAGAAATGAGGTAGATCCTGCTTCCTTTATGATTATTTATACTTATAGGGTGCTTTCTGGGAGATATGTATTTTGCCTAATTGCCAAATTTCTTGCTTTGTAAGCCACATGGGTTTGAAATCCAAACACTTTACCGCTGAATTTGTATCTAAGCAAAAATGTTGAGAGCCATGTTCTGCTGGCAGTAAGAATTTAATTCCTGCTGCTGCTTCTGCCTTCTCCACTACCTTCTGTGCATCCAAGCAATGTTCTGTTCTTCCATCCGAGAAGACGGTAAAATCCAAATACTTGAAAAGCTTGTACTTTATACAGCTAAAAAGACAAACATAAGATATTGTGTTTACTGTGAAACATGACTGAAGAATGTTTCCAGATATATGAGTAAATAAATTTCAATAAATATAGAAAAGGAATGAAACCTAGCTAAAATGAGATTCAAGAATTAAGTTCTCAGCAAGTTTTCACTTTAAAAATATTCAAATGAATGAGGGGCATAATGAGAAAACTTCCAAAGGATCTAAGAAAAATGAAATATAAACAGGTGAAGATATTTAATAAATAAAATATTTTTAAAGAATTATTTTTAAAATTATCAACAACAACAAAATATTAGAAAACATGAATTTAGGATGGAGATGTGAGATATATTATGGGTAGGGGGATCTGGAGAAAGGAAATGTGGATGTCAATGACCAAGCTACACTGTTAACTGCTCTTGAAGCAGTGGGACCTTGGAAAATAGAGCATAAAACAGAGGTAGACCGTTCAGGAAGTTGTCTCCTGTGCCAATGAGTTCAAGGCTCTTCCCCACTTTTTCTTCTAACAGGTTTAGTGTGTCCATTTTTATATTGAGGTCTCTGATCCACTTGGATTTAATTGTGTGCAGGGTGATAAGTATGATTCTATTTGCATTATTCTACATTTAGACATCAGTTAGCCCAGCACCATTTGTTGAAGATGCTTTCTTTTTTCCACTGTATTGTTTTGACATCTTTGTCAAAAATCAGGTGCCCATAAGTGTGTAGGATTATTTCTGGGTCTTCTATTCGATACCATTGATCCACCATTCTCTTTCTGTGCCAATACTATGCAGTTTTTATTACTGTTGCTCTATAGTACAGCTTGAGATCAGGGATGGAGAAGATCAGGGATCCAGAAGATCTTTTATTGCAGAGGATTTTATTAGCAATTCCGGGTTTCTTGTTATTCCACATGATGTTGAGAATTTTTATTTCAAGGTCTGTAAAGAATTATGTTGGTAATCTGATCAGAATTGCATTGCATCTGTAAATTGTAAATTGCTTTTGTACATTTACACAATGAAATACTACTCAGCATTTCTTTGAAAAATAAAGAAATCATGAAATTTGTAGGCAAATGGTGGGATCCAGAAAAGATCATCGTGAGTGAGGTATATCAGAAGCAGAAAGACACACCTGGTTTATACTCACTTATAAATGAATATTAGACATATAATATAGGATATTCATACAAAATCTGTACACCCAAGGAAGCTAATCAAGAAGGAGGACCCTGGGTAAGATGCTCAATCTTCATTCAGAAAGGCAAATGAGATGGGCATTGGAAGAAGGAGAAAACAGGGAACAGGACAGAAGCCTATCACAAAGGGCCTCTGAAAGACTCTACCCAGTAGAGTATCAAAACATATGCTGGGATTCATAGCCAAACTTTGAGCAGAGTGCAGGGAATCTTATGAAAGAAGGGTAAGATCGAAAGACCTGGAGGGGACAGAAGCGCCATAAGAAGAGCAATAGAACCAACAAATCTGGACACAGGGGTCTTTCTCGAGACTGATACTCCAACCAAGGACCATACATGGAGATAACCTGGAAATGCTTCTAAACCAGTGTGGAATATCATCTAAATTTATTTTTAAATATTATAAATTATTTCAAATAAATAATATAACTGGCACATTAAATATGTAAAGATTAATTAAAAGAAAACATTAAATCAAGGTTTTCAGATTTAGAATTTAAAATACATCAACATAAGTCATCGTCCAGTCAGCACTCAAATCTCCTCGCACAGACAATGGAAAAGGAAGCATGGCAGGACTCCTTCCTATATGGAGAAACTTGGGGATTGTAGCATGCTCTGAAAAGACGTGCTTCTCAGTTCCTTATCTTTTAGTGTTGACTCTTTCATAATCTTCAGATGGTGACCAAGACATGTAAAACTACAGTCATAGGCTTAAAAATTCTTAGTCATGAATATTTCCAATAAATAGTAATAAATAATTAAATAGATAAATAAATAAACATATCTCACCAATGATTAGAATCCCTTTTCTGACCCAATCACTAGCCACCTCTGTGGGATCACAGGTGCTTTCTGGGGAGGGGGGAAATTAATGGCACCTGAAGGTGAAATGAGGCAAATCCAATAAAGGTAAGAAAAAAAAGACATATCAGTAACAGATGTCTTTAACCACTGTACAGTAACAACAACAACAAAGAAAACAAAAATTAATTGAAACAAAAAGAAAATAAGCAAAATACATAAAGCATAAACAAAATCACATTTCTAACTTAACACATTTTAAAATGTCTATTATTAAGGAAAAATGAGAAGTTGCCACAATGGTAATTATAATAAGTGAAATAAAAACACAAGAATTTGGTATATCAAATCCTGTGAAAATATGAAGATCAGGTAACATCCCATGATACTAAGGAAAAGCATATGTATAAACTTTACAGCCTAGTAATGATATTTCTTTTTAATTCTTTATAGCACATTTTCAGTAATTGGTCATAAAGTGGAACAAACAGATTTCAAAGAATGTTTAAATTTCCAGAACATAAATTATACTGGCTAGAATTACACAGTAACAGTAAGCTTTATGTTAATGAATTTAAAATACTTGAAAAATGAACATATGTTAAAAATTGCCAACCTTTTAAGTCTATTTGTAGGATTTGCTGAGGTGAAAACTAGGAAAAGAAAGACATTAAGTCATTGAGTCCTGTGATTTTGAGATTCAGTGAAATGATTATTTATACTTAAAATTAATGACCAAGTCAATAAATAAAAAAATGATGATTGTACTGAACTTAATAAAATGACCTTAATCAACGTCATTGTGTGCTTTTAAAGATTTAATTCCAGTTTCATTCTTTACCATATCTTCAATGCACAAAGTATTTCGTCATAGCTCTTCAAATAAGATTAATTCTGATTAGAAGGTACTGAACATACCTACACCAAGATACAGACAATAAAATTTGGCTAAAAGCCTGCATTCAACTTGACTTTGTGCTAATTAGATTTCATAATAATTATTAAAATGCAGATGATGGATTTTTTTTTAATCTAATGCCATGTTTAACTTTAACGTATTTCAATTAATTTTTACTTTTTAGTACTAAAGCTCTCCCCTCCCACCCCCACCGCCCTGAGATTCACTGAAGTTCCTAAATACAATTAGTTTCCCAAATGAACTTGGCAGGGCCTGTTACTAGAGGGCTTGCTCCGTGCCAGGGGATCACCATCACAATTAGCCCCTGCAGTACCCTGTGCTAAGCTGCATGATGCAACTCTCTGCTTTGTTTCCTGCCAACGACTGAAGTCTTTCTGCAAAATCAGTTTGGTTCCAATATTTGCACTTTAAGCAAAAACGCAATCATTTGAATCATCTCAATTAATAAAATATTAACTAGCAAACCAACCCCTGAACCTGGGGTACAAATTGGTTAAGGTGATCTATTCCTCCCAAAGGATTAAACATTAACAATTCCACCATAAAACTAGCTGCTCGATTTATTTTAAGATTTTTCCGTAAATGGTCCCAAGAAAGTTAAACAATTACCTCATTGAAGATGTCTTGAACATTTACTATAGAATCAGCAAATTTTTAATATTTAATTATCCGTTAGGAAGCCTCAATAAAATTGTAGAGCTGCAACACATATATGTAAAGAGAATTTTTGGTTGCCTAGCAAATGCTCAAAACAATTAGATGAGACACTTTGTACACTGTTCAGACACTTTCTTCAAACGTATTCTTGCCGTGCAGCGTATTAGACCAGGGTGCCTTGTGAACAGGATTTTAAGAGTCGGGAGATGTGACTGTGTTTAAGATTCCTTTTTCCAGTCACTAGTTCATTGTCAGCAGCAGCTACAGAGCAGCTTGGTGTGCATTCAGAGACCGCCAGGAAGTTAGTTCTGCATGACTGAGTCAGCACTGCAGCCTGAAGAATGTAGATCTCCTGCTTCCTTAAGCAACTGCATATTCCTTGTTGTGATAGCAATATTAGATAGCATTACTGGTGCAAAATAGTAGCCACGTCATCGCATTTCACGGAAAAAATTAAGTCACCTATCAAAGAGCGTCCCATGCCATACATTCCGTATGAAGTTTAAATGAAACATACAGGGTCTTTTCTTCACTTTGTGTTGGGTTCCAAAGAGGGGAAAAAAAAAAAAAGCTGTTGGTGGCTTGTTTAACGTCCACAAGTCTCCTTAACTACAGGAAAAGGGAAATAACATGTCCTGGGATAGTAACTACAAAGAAAATGAATATTTAAATTAGCAACACCCAGAATGCAAATGATATTTAAAGCTGAGTAAAATGTTTTTGTTTCCATGGTTTTCAAAGGAAAAAAGAGGAATATGTGGTAAAGATTTTCAGTAGTCCCAAATTAAATTAACATCAGCCTTGGCTTAACTACTGCCCCATTGCTGTCCACAATCCATTCTCACCCCATCCCCTAATTCATCCATTTTTAAATCATTTTCAAAAAAAAAAAAAAAAATAGAAACTATTCCTGTACTCCAATCTGTATGTTAGGTATTGCTTTTGATTTTAAGTTCTTTAAAAATCTTCTTGTACATGTTGAAGGCTGAGAAGGATAGTTTTTGTTTTCATAACTTTATATAATGTATTCAGAAATAACACCCAAAGTAAACTCCGAGATATTTCACATATTTCCTAATGAGTTTATAATTTCCAAATATTGTAATTACACACATAGGCGCATGATCTTACCTAAATTTGAATGTACAATTAAAGCTTAACAATTTCGAGTCTGCATTTGGTATTTTAAGACCAGCTTCTTCTTTTCATTTTTCAGTGTTCATCAAGCACACGTATGCAATGCACATTCTCTCATATGTGTATATGTGTACTGTGTGTATCACAAAAGTGTGTACATGTACATTCTCTTGAGCCTAATTTTACAGCTCCAACAAAGTCATTAGCTGTCAGTTTTTAAACCTGATAAACTGGTATACAGCTATAACCAATGAAGAAGCTCAAATTTTCAGCTCGAAAGAAACTCCTTAAACACATACTTGGTGGACGAGACAATTGCTAACTCCATTGATGAACATAAAGGTTGATGATGCAATTCGTACTCTGAAAGTTGTTCCTGTAACAACACGGAGGTTATCAATTTATCTGTCAGAATACCTTTGTGTGAAAGAAGATGGCAAACAAAACAATTCATAAAAAAAATGGGAGCAGCCTAGAGCACACTATCATAACTTTTCAAATTGATCAAATTCTAATTTGTGGTAAAATAATAAGATTTCTAATACAGTAAAATTAAATGTATATATGTGTATGCTTTAGTGACCTCTTCAGCACATCATCATATCCAAACTGTTTGTTTATGTTTTCTAGAGCTAAAGATATTAACAGGGCCATAAATTGCTTAATTATATTCCTTCTTGTAAATCCTCAAATAGCATCCTTCTTCATGAAAATCTTGACTCTCAGTCACTGTACCTCATGTGAGTTTTTATTCATTATTCTATTTTGTCTTTGGGAAGTAAAACAATAGTCATATGATAGGTTTATCACCCTTTGAAAGAACTGGTGTGAGTCTGCCTCAAAACCAGTTACAGATCACATTTTATCTGTGGTCTCTTGGTGGTTGTAAACGACACATATTTTCTATTTCGGATTAACAGGCCTAAGACTATTGTGTAGTTTTCACCCAGAAAAAGACTGGAGATACAGCGCAGAGGTAGAGTCCTTGCCTAGTATGTACAAACTTAATCTTTGTAACAGGAAGAACAACCACAGCAAAATTTAAAGGCTACAATCTAATAAGAAAATAAATCAGTTGGTGAATGTATTGCCACCCAGCCGGGCAACCTGAGCTTTAAGTCCAAGAACCCACCGTAGAATGATCTCTCTTGGGATGCCTGCCCCTTGCCCCCTGACTTCTATACACGCACAATGGCATGCAGTCACTCACAAACACAATAAGCAAAGAAATGAAGATTTCAAATGAACACTTAAAAGGAAATTAAGAAATTTGAAATATTACACAGTAAAAAACACAATAGCTTTGCAGACAAATGAATAGGTTGACCTCAAAACTGCTCAAATCTAAATGCCAGAGATTTAAGAACGAATCAAAGAATGTTTCATTTCTATGATAAGTCATGCAGATTATTATAGCCAATATTACTTACACAACACAAGAAATTTTACTTATTCAACCCTAGGGATAAACTCTAGGGAAATTGTTTAGTATGTCTAAACACTTTCAAATGAGTCAGGAAAATGCTATCCCGAGTGTGTCTCCACTTTAGACAGCCATGACATCAGTAAGGGTGAATATTACCATTACTGGGTCAGAATGCATACGCAGGCTGTGTGAGCTTTTTATGCTCTCAGTCACACAAAAGACTTCAAATCCATTTTTTTTCTTTTTTGAAAATTTATTTATTTTTTAATTAATTACAGTTTATTCAGAATAGCAAAGAACAAATTCTATATTTAATGAGGCTGAAATATTCAAAAATTCAGAAAGAAAATATTACAGGGAACAAAGTAAATTTGTTTCCAGTGTCATTCTGATTTTTCTTTATGTCACTAACCTTCACAGAATTAAAAAAAAAATCATGGAATTGAATAATTAGAAGAAAAGATATTTAAAATATTGCCAGGAAAGAAAAAAGTAGCCCAATGATGATACACTATAGTTTAAAAGAAAGAATACAGTAAAAGTTGTCAGTGGTGATGGGAAGCAATGAAGAATATGATCATATAATGAGTGAAAGAAAAAATTGATTCAGGACTTTGGAAATGCATAGGTTAATAACAGAAACATCCATGCTCTTTCACTATCAGCATTCCTAAAAGATAAGAAGAAATCCTGGAAACTTGGGGGTTGTTTGAGGAACATTTGTGTAAAGGGTATCTTTACTAACTGTTAATTACAGTTCCCTCAGGAGAATAAGCAATTGAAAATTTGGGTGAGAAATATGTTGAGAGTCAAGTATACTATAATAAAGAATTTTTATTATGTATAATAGTTGAAAAGAGTGTTTTTGACAGAGAAATAAAGATTAGGACCTTGCTATTTATTTAATTCTTTTGAATCCAGATTTCTTATGTAAAAATTGAAATAATAATGTTTACTTTGTAATGAGGTTGTTAACTAAACGCTTTAGTTGTAGACTAAACGCACAGAAGAAAAGTGACACTTGACTATAATCATTTTACAATTCTGTCAATAACTTTTATTGTGCTAAAATTTTTCTCTTTCAGAACATAAATTCTGACTCATTCATATCTGTTCTGGCAACTACATAGGCAGTCACTAACAATGGTTAGCAATAGGCAGTGTTAGGGTTGTGCAGTAATGGGCACAGGGATAAAGGGATGAAGGGAGTGGAATCAAGTAGACTCGCACCAGCTTTCCCCATGAGAAGTCCACAGACAGTACTAATACAGCTAAACATACAACATTACAGATTACAATGTGTGTTGTGATGGCCATGTCATAAAAGAGAGGACTGGGAAGTTGAGCCAAATGATATTAAAAATTCGAAGAACTACAGTAAACTAGAAAGCGGATGAAATAAGGTGACGTGCTATCTCTAGTACTGTTATTTTTGTTCAGAATTGATTTTTTAAATATTTATTTATATTTTATGTGTACGAGTGTTTTGCCTGCAGGTTTGTCTGTACATCACGTGCATTCAGTTCCTGTGGAGGCCTGAAAAGGGCACAAGAACCCCTGGAACTGAAGTTACAAGTAGCTGTTAGCTGTTGTGCTAGGAAACAGAACCAGGCCCTCTGTAGAGCAGCCAGCGCTTTTAACCGCTTAAACGCTGGGCCATTTCTCCCTCCCAGGACTCCTCGCTTTCAGAGCTTCTGCTGAGAATTCTGTTCTCTACTGCTCCTGCTGTTATACTTGGGTTGGTGTTTCTACCTTGTCACTTTCGTTATGCTTTCTTTATTCTGTACATTTTGTGGTTTAATTATATTACCAAGAGACATTCTTATTTGAGAGTCTGAATGTTTACTTTGTCTGTGTTGACATAGCATTGTCTAATTTTGGGGACATTTTCTGCTGTGATTTGGTTGAAAATGTTCTCACCTCTTCTCCAAGCTGTGTGTGTTATTTCATTCTTCAACAAGCTGTGAAGAAACTGAAATAATTAGGTCCATACCCTTAACTACAAATAACAAATTCTGTGGGCCAGTCAGAGAGAGAAATTCTATCCTTTCTCAGAACTGAAAATGTCTCCCTTTTATTCTGATGCCAATGGCTATGATGGCTGACAGAACTAATGTTGATACAATGAGACTAGCTCTTGGAAATTTCTGCCTTTACAGCCCCACCATAATAGAGTGTAACTTGGAATGGGGATCTGAATTTTAAAAAATAAGCAAGCTTTATATATATTGGCTATGAGTCCTCTGTCAGATAAAGGGTTGGTGATGATTCTTTCCCAATCTGTAGGCAGTCGTTTTGTTTTGATGATGGTGTCCTTTGCTTTACAGAAACTTTTCAATTTCATGAGGTCCCATTTATTGATTGTTGCTCTTAGAGCCTGTGCTGTTGGTGTTCTGTTCAGGAAGTTTTCTCCTGTATTAATGAGTTCTAGGGTATTCCCCACTTTTTTTCTATATATATAAAGAACTAACCAAGCTGAAAAGCAATAAACCAAGTAATCCACTTAAAAAATGGGGAACAGAGCTAAAGAGAGAATTCTCTGTAGAGGAATATTGAATGGCAGAGAAGCACTTAAAGAAAAGCTCAACCTCATTAGCCATTAGGGAAATGCAAATCAAAACAACCCTGAGATTTCACCTTACACCCATCAGAATGGCCAAGATGAAAAACTCAAAGGACAACACATGCTGGAGAGGTTGTGGAGAAAGGGGAACCCTTCTCCACTGCTGGTGGGAATGTAAACATGTACAACCACTCTGGAAATCAATCTGGCGCTTTCTCAGACAACTAGGAATAGCGCTTCCTCAAGATCCAGCCATACCACTCCTAGGCATATACCCAAAAGAGGCGCAAGTACACAAAAAGGACATTTGCTCAACCATGTTTGTAGCAGCTTTATTTGTAATAGCCAGAAGCTGGAAACAACCCAGATGCCCCTCAACTGAAGAATGGATGCAGAAACTGTGGTACATCTATACAATGGAGCATTACTCAGCAATGAAAAATAAGGAAATCATGAAATTTGCAGGTAAATGGTGGGACCTGGAAAGGATCATCCTAAGTGAGTTGTCCCAGAAGCAAAAAGACACGCATGGTATATACTCACTCATATAAACATACAACATAGAATAAACCCACTAAAATCTATACATCTAAACAAACTAAGCAAAAGAGAGGACCCTAACTAAAATGTTCAATCCCCATCCTGAAAGGCAAAGAGGATGGACATCAGAAGAAAAAGAAAATAGGAAACAACCTCGGAACCTGCTACAGAGGGCCTCTGAAAGCCAGAAGAAAACAGGAAACAACCTTGAAACCTGCCACAGAGGGCCTCTGAAAGCTTCTCCAGTATGGACTGTCAAAGCAGATGCTGAGCCTGATGGCCAACTGATGGGCAGAGTGAATGGAATTCTATGTAAGAAGTGGGAAATAGTAAGAGCTGGAGGGGACAGGAACTCCACAAGGAGAGCAACAGAACAAGATAATTTGAACACAGGGAACTTCCCAGAAAATCATACTCCAACCAAGGACTATTCGTGGAGATGACCTGGAACCCCTGCACAGGTGTAGCCCATGGCAGTTCAGTGTCCAAGTGGGTTACATAGTAATGGGAAGAGGGACTGCCTCTGACATAATCTGATTGGCCTGCTCCTTGATCACTTCCCCCTGAGGGGGGAGCAGCCTTATCAGGCCACAGTAGAGGACAATGCAGCCACTTTTGATGAGAACTGATAGACTAAGATCAGAAAGAAGAGGAGAACCTCCCCTATCAGTGGACTTGGGGAGTGGCATGCATGCAGAAAGGGGAGGGAGGGTGGGATTGGGAGGAGAGGAGGGAGAGGCTTATGGGGGGATACAAAATGAATAAAGTGTAATTAATAAAAAAAATAAGCAAGCTAACAAAAAAAGTAAGCAGACTGCATCCTCCTTACTTGGAGTGTATATGGAGTTCCTAAACAGGTACTTAACCCAGCACAGATGTGGCAAGCATGGCAAAGGAAGGGGAAGTAAAGGATGTTCCTGTGAGCCAACAACAAGGTAAAGTCAACTATGTAGCCAAAAGAATAGTCATCCAAAGATTGCTTTCTCAAGGACTGTTCCAACTACTGCCCCTATAGAGACTACTTCCTGCTTATTCCGCCTCATCTCTACATGGTCATATAGGGATGAACCTTCCTAGGTTTTTGAGCCATCAAAGATTTTTTAGCCTCCAAATGCAGTGTCATGCTTGGCCACCTTGAAAACCGTGAAGTAAGGTTTAAAGTGGTGTTGTGGCTTTTGTTAAGGTTTCTACAAGGCTGACTGGCTGATAAGAATATCTGTGACTGTAGAGAGCTAAAATACTACAGGTTTGGAGTGGAAATTCATTCTGAGATATTTTGGACACTCTGAAATAGCCATTATTGCATATTTCTGTTTGTGAACTATCATTCTTATGATTGTGGGGGAGATTGTTTTATGCTGACAAATCTAAGAAAGTCCAACCACATTCTAAAATATATTCTCCAGGGAGTCAGATTCAATTGACGTCCTGACAACATACTTTCAGAATCAACGACATGGGATAATGTCAGTACTGTTCCTTGTGGGGAGTTTTTGTATGCTCCCTGATTCTCTTGGATTTTTTTTTTTTTTTTGGTCTTTTTCATCTCAGAAGACTTCTACAGTTTACCTCATGTAACAGATTCACTTACAGGTGACGAACAATATCCACCAGATACAATAAAGGACACTCACGTGACCATGTTCAGGAGAAATGTCTATTACACCCTAGACCAAAATATTACGCAGTTTTATAGATTCTCTTCAAAGAGACTCCAGGATATATAATGTTTTAAGGACAGAGCAATTTGTAGGGACAGACTAATTCTTCTCTACTCAGCTCTATGGCCCTACTCAACAGGAAGCAATTCTAGGGAGACCAGTCTTCGCCTTCAACTCCACCAACAACGGAGAGATGGCTCTCTGGGGAAGTCAAGATGGGCTAGAATAGAGAACAGTTTAGCTTCCTGGGACTCTCCTTGGATTGGGCTATGCACAAACTCCTCTTCTCATAATATACTTGGCAGCCTGAGATCCTTGCCTGCAGAAATACTATGAACAGCCCTTTCTGAACAATGGATTGAGTTTCTCCTCCATTTAATGACCACCAAGCTTAGAGTTTATTTGGTTGCACTCGATTTATGTCCAAGTATAAAATTAGGAAAACCAATAGAGTCCAGACTGGACTTTGTCTCATGTACGTAAGACCAAATTGTTCCCACTGGTGAACTTTTAGAGACAACCCTTAAAACAGAATATGCCTGACTCCGAGTGCAAAGCAGACCATCCGAGCCAGTCTTATGTCTTGGAATTTGGGGCTCACACTTCTTTCTGAGGGCAAGGAGCTCACAAAAACCAAGCTGACCTCTCCGGGAAAGACTGGATTTTTTCACGTGCTTTGGAAAATTCTTTCATATTCCTATTAAACCAACAAGTATTCAAATACCATGAATCTGTTCTAAAAACATTTTTCTATCTTTTTTCCAAATTATCCCTTGGAAATCCTGGCAGTTCATGCCTAGTGTCATTCACTAATTTCCTTTTACCTCAGGTTTTGGGGTTTTGTTTTGGGGTTTTGTTTGTTTCTTTATTCTCTCTCTCTCATTTCTTTATATGTTTATGAATATCTTGTGGTTTAAGCCTTTTCCTCCATTCCTACAATTCACCATTCTTTTCAGCCTTGTCTGTTGATAATACTTTGCACTGTTTTTCATTATATTCACCAATTGATATGTTTTTAATATTTATTATGCATTTTTTTATTTTGTCAGTTCTCTTGTTTGACGCTTTTGAATTTCTCCTCTAAGTAACTGACTATTTTCTCCACTTTGGTAGCTTTCCTGTCCCAGCACTGAATTGATTCCCCTACTTCATCCATCTGCGTATTGGAACACTGTTTCTTCTCAAGTACTGCCACTTCCTGATGAGATATGAGCATATGAAAGCCATTAGTACTCAATCCACCACAAGGTGTTATAACACCTGCAAACTGTTTTATTTATATATTTTTCATCTACATTTCCACAGCTCTTATTTCCTTTGTGTTTCATATGCCTTCCTATTGACATTGAAAAGGGGGGGAACATATAATATATCATTTTTTAAATTAGATTTTTATTTTTTATATTAATTATAGTCTATTCACTTTGTATCCGAGCTGTAGCATGTCTATAGTTAAACTATGTAGGAGAATTATAGGTATAAGGATTTACAGAGTATTATTATTTTCAAAGGATAAATATTATTTTCTAAGGACATTTATTAAGACATTTATTAAGATGATGTTGAGTAATCATCATCAGTAAACCAACTAAAGGATAAATAAGCTCTGCGTATTAATAAGCTGTTGATGCCGGAGACATGCACAAGGATGGATATTCACCGGAGACTGGAGTACACAAAGGCAAGAAAAATATGAAAGGATAAGTGAACTAAAGGAGGCAGAGCATACATGATTATGTATAAAAAAAAAAATACAAGGAAGTCGGGGTGTAAATACCTCTTTTAAATCAGGAGTGATTACTTGTAAGAATTAATAATTTCAGCTCTTTAGGTCTGTAGATTTTAGTATGTTTGTGCCATATAATATGTCTCATATCCACTTATAAGTGAGTATATACCATAGTGTCTTTCTGCTTCTGGGATACCTCACTCAGGATGATCTTTTCTAGTTCCATCCATTTGCCTGCAAATTTCATGATTGCCTTGTTTTCAATTACTTAGTAGTATTCTAATGTGTAAATGTAACACAATTTCTATATCCATTCTTCTGCTGAAGGACACCTAGGTTGTTTCCAGATTCTGGATATTACAAATAAAGCTGCTATGAACATGGTTGAGCAAATGTCCTTGTCGTATGTTTGAACATCTTTTGAATATATGCCCAGGAGTAAGTGGTCGAGCTTGGTCTTAAGGTAGCACTATTCCCAGTTTTCTGAGAAAGCACCAGATTCCTCAAAAAGGAGGACCCTAGGGAAGATGCTTAATTCTTGTCCAGAAGAGTAAAAAGCAAGGAAGTGAAGAGGACCACTGAGGAGGACAGCAGAGCAAAGACATAGTTACTAGTGAAATCTAGACTCATCGTGATCCTACAGCACATCCTAGAACTGGAGAGATTTACAGTCTGTTTCTCAGCAATAGTTGGCCCTCTGCCTGGTGGATAGTGTGGCAGTTCCAGGAGCCCAAGATAGTTCGTGAGAGAAAGTTTAAGTAAATTGAGGCTTTTAAAAGATGCCACAGTTGGTTTCCAAGGCATCATCATGAATCTGGGTATGACACCAACAGCTGTCAGTTACAGACCTTTCTCACTGGAATTCTTTCTCTGAATATTAAAGTGAAACATTTTAGATGGATTAGAAACAAGGAGGGCATAAAAGGGAGAAGTGGCTTCTATCTGGTGTCCCCAAGGTTTTTTTTCTTTTGTTTTTTTTTTTTTTTTTATTCTCAAAGCTGATTTCTCACAAATATAACTTAGCAACTTCTGTTAATCATTTAATAAGTGAAGAGACGAAGTACAATCTGTAGATTTTATCTCATATGTGGAATGTTTTTCAGGCCTCTCCATCCAGCTCTAGATATTATGTCTTTAAAAATATTAGTCTTGTAGATGTACCACAATTTCTGCATCCATTCTTCAGTTGAGAGGGCATCTGGGCTGTTTCCAGCTTCTGGCTATTACAAATAAAGTTGCTACAAACATGGTTGAGCAAATGTCCTTATTGTGTACTTGAGCCCCTTTTGGATATATGACTAGGAGTGGTATGGCTGGATCTTGAGGAAGTGCTATTCCTAGTTGTCTGCGAAAGCGCCAGATTGATTCCCAGAGTGGTTGTACAATTTTACATTCCCACCAACAGTGGAGGAGGGTTCCCCTTTCTCCATAACCTCTCCAGCATGTTTTGTCACTTGAGTTTTTTATCTTGGCCATTCTGATGGGTGTAAGGTGAAATCTCATGGCCGTTTTGATTTGCATTTCCCTGATGGCTGATGATGTTGAACATTTCTTTAAGTGTTTCTCTGCCATTCAATATTCCTCTGCAGAGAATTTTCTGTTTAGCTCTGTTCTCCATTTTTTAACTGGATAACTTGATTTGCTGCTTTTCAGCTTTTTTAGTTCTTTATGTATACTGGATATTAGCCCTCTGTCAGATATAGAGTTGGTGAAGATTTTTTCCCAATCTGTAGGCAGTCATTTTGTTTTGATAAAGATGTCCTTTGCTTTACAGAAGCTTTTCAGTTTCATGAAGTCCCATTTATTGATTGTTACTCTTAGAGCCTATGCTATTGGTGTTCGGTTCAGGAAGTTGTCTCCTGTACCAATGAGTTCTAGGGTATTCCCCACTTTTTCTTCTAACTGATTTAATGTGTCTGGTTTTATGTTGAAATCTTTGATCCCCTTGGACTTTAGTTTTGTGCAGGGTAATAAGTATGGATCTATTTGCATTTTTCTACATGTAGACATCCAATTAGACCAGAACCATTTGTTGAAGATGCTCTCTTTTTTCCATTGTATGGTTTTGGCATCTTTGTCAAAGATCAGGTGTCCATAAGTGTGTGGGTTTATTTCTGGAACTTCTGTTTGGTTCCATTGATCCACCATTCTGTTTATATGCCAGTACCATGCAGTTTTTATTACTGTTGCTCTATAGTACAGCTTAAGGTCAGGGATGGAGATAACTCCAGACGATCTTTTATTGTAGAGGATTATTTTAGCAATTCTGGGTTTCTTGTTATTCCATATGAAGTTGAGAATTTTTCTTTCCAGTTCTGTAAAGAATTGTGTTGGTAATTTGATGGGAATTGCACAATGGAATATTACTCAGCAATGAAAAATAAGGAAATCATGAAATTTGCAGGTAAATGGTAGGACCTGGAAGGGATCATCCTGAGTGAGCTGTCCCAGAAGCAGAAAGACACACACAGTATATACTCACTCATATAGACATGTAATATAGGATAAACCTACTAAAATCTGTACATCTAAAGAAACTAATCAAGAGAGAGGACCCTGAATAAAACACTCAATCTCCGTCCTGAAAGGGAAAGAGGATAAACATCAGAAAAAGAAGAAAACAGAAAACAACCTAGGAACCTGCCACAGAGGGCCTCTGAAAGGCTCTTCCCTGCAGACTATCAAAGCAGATGCTGAGACTTATGGCCAACTGTTGGGCACTGTGCATGGAATCTTAGTAAGATCTGGAGGACAGGAACTCCACAAGGAGAGCAACAGAACCAGAAATTTGAACACAGGGGTCTTCCCAGAGAATCATACTCCAACCAAGTACCATGCATGGAAATAACCTAGAACCCCTGCACAGATGTAGTCCATGGCAGTTTAGTGTCCAAGTGGATTACATAGTACTGGAAAGAGGGACTGCCTCTGACATAATCTGATTGGCCTGCTCTTTGATCACCTCCCCCTGAGGGGGGAGCAGCCTTCCCAGGCCACAGAAGATGACAATGCAGCCACTCCTGATAAGATCTGATAGACTAAGATCAGAAGGAAGGAGAAGAGGACCTCCCCTATCAGTGGACTTGGGGAGGGGCAAGCATGAAGAAGGGGGTGGGAGGGTGGAATCAGGAGGGGAGGAGAGAGGGGCTTATGGGAGATACAAAGTGAATAAAGTGTAACTAATAAAAATAAAAAATAAAAAAAACATATGAGTCGGATTCACAGTTTTCCAAACATTCCTAAAATATAACTGGAAGAAGTATGTATCACAACTGTGTAAATGAGCAAGCCATGATGTAGGAAAGGCAGACTATAACGCCAATCACATTTTTCCTTGATGTTTTCAAAGGCTGGATTTATATTCAGTGCATAATTCAGTGTCTTTCCACTATGATACAACCACTAATTAAAAAACTAGCTCAGCTTCTGAAACCTGTCTACTTAAAATATCCATTATGTAAACACAACAAAAGTGCATATTTTTTCTAAGTATTTTTATGACAAGGATTTTAGTGACATAAAGAAAACCACTTTGAACCAGGAACATTCAAGATCCACATATCACTTACTATGTGACCATAGACGGTTAATGCTGAGTTTTCACTTTCTCTCTTGAAAATTGACAGGTTATAAGGACACCTTACCTGTGAGGTTATTTGGTTATATTTGCAGGAGAATAAACGTGTACATATTATAAAGATTGTCAGGTATTGTTATTATCATAATCTTCACTTGGCAAGACTAAATGATGCATAGTTGTTCCCAGATGACCACTTTGCCTAAGTTTTAAATACATCAGTAAGAAGGTTTTAATATTCACAAATAGTAGGCTCCTAGACATGAATTTATGATCAGAAAATATCTTGTCCATCCTAATGCCTGAAAAAGTTGACTCTCCTTTTATTGCCTGGTGCTTAATGCCACTTTGATGTCAAGTTCCTGCAGAGCCTCAAAATGTATGCACACTTTCTTGATGAATTTGCCTCCTTTCTCTAAGTTAAGTGCATCATTTACTGCCGAAGAACCAGATTGTTAGTACTGTGAAGCTGTTTCGCAAAAGAAAAATCTTTAAACTCTACTGTTTCCATTTTCTTGTGACCTCAATTAAAACTTTGAATAGAATTCATAAAAGCAGTTTGATCTGTAAAATATGAAACTCTATGTTATTCTTTCAAAGGAAAAAAAGAAAACTTCCAAGGTTTTAAAATGGGTCCATAACTAGCATTTTTACAATGTGGGCCTAATGTAAATTATGTTTCACCCTGGACAGTGAGTTAATTGGAGGCACTTTCAAAGCTAGATTACAAAATGAACCATCTGTGTCTCTATAACCTATCCACCAGAAGCTCTAAAGCTGAGAGCAGTCACTCCAGCATTCTGAACTGTATTAATTATTTCACTATAAATGCAGATTTCTATTCAAAGTTAATCTAATACAGCCATACTTTGAGTTTTTTTGTTTTTTTTTTACCAAATTGTCTTGATTTAAGGAAGATTCCTAAAATAAGCTCCAATATCTACATGTGCTGCAGGTGGTAACAGAAAAAAAAATTTCCCCAAAGATGTAGCCACTAACACTTGAAACATATGTTATTTTCCTTTTGTTTTTCCATTGACCTGATCCGGATCCAGCAAGGAGTGGCTATGGGCTAATGATGTAAAGGACAACATGTAGCTAAGTGTCTGATGTGTTTAATGCTCTTCTTAATTACACAAACTCAAATAATACAGATAACTCAAAAAATGAAATCAATTGGAAAAGAAGAGGAAGAGAGGGAGAAAAAGAGGAAGAATAGAAAGAAAAGGGAGAAAGAGATATCCTGGAGATCTTAGGATCTTCCACGACTTCCTTTTGAAGCCTGCAGTGCACATCTGACCTCTCAGAGAAAAGCACTACCCACACAACCTGAGACGAGCCCTTCCATTTCATTTAAGAGTGATTAAAAACAAAGCAACAGTAATTTTATGTAAAATTGAACTTACACTATAGTATTTTCAATAGTTTCATGTCAAACTGTGAGATAGAAAATAGCACATTAGGTCAAGAGGAAGATTCTCATCTCCTTCCAATTATTTCAGCACAGGCTCTACATAAAGTCACAGAATTAGCTAATTGTTCTGGTTTTCAAAATGCCATTATCCAACAACTGTATGTGCACTGGCGTCACTGAAGTTCAAATTGATTCCTAATAAGGCCACTATCCTAGAACAATTAGTTAACAAGTTGGTCATTCCTTCACAGTGATGCTCTTTAAACATTTAAAATTCATCATGGCTATTTTTACTTAGCGTAGTTCTAAAATATATGGCACTATGTGTTTCGATGTTTTTCCAGACATCAACCAACGTTTCAAATGAGGTGACAACCATTAACTCCTGATGTCATGGGAATGTTTTTTTTTAATAATTTAATTCTAATGAACAAAAGCTAAAAGAATATAATAGCATCTAAAATGGAGTTCCTTAAAGAGATAGGTTGCCTGATCCTCCATTATAAATCTCAGTCATCGTTACAAGAAACAGTTAAAGTTATTTATATTTTTCCTATTCTTTTTTATGTCTATTTAACTAAAAAGAAAACAGTATTTTATTTGCTAGTAGACCATAGATAGTCATATGATGCTGTCCTCTTTGCTTAGGTAATAATTCCGTTCATTCATGTGCTAAATGAAATTTAAAGTCATTTCACTTTCTGCTCCTCATCCTGCTTATTTAGGTCTAAGAAAATTTTATAAGTGACATGTGAACACATCCTGGATGGTCCTAAAGAAGACTGACTGAAGACCCATGCTAGCCTGTATCTCAAGTGATCTGTGGGTTCTAAGGATAAGTATTTAGATTGCATTTAGAAACTGTGTTGGTTTAGGAAACTTGCCTTAGCAGGTTCTCTTCTATGGTTTCTGAACTTGGTAGCCATGTTTGTTTGTTTGTTTGTTTGTTTTTATAGTGTCAAGTGTTGTTTTTAACAAAATCTCAAACATTCAATTTTACCAGTAAAGACTCGTGAACCAAATGCTGGGGTGAAAGCCTGCTATCTCAGAGAGGCAGAGAAAGCACCTAGCTGACCTTTCTCCTCAGCTGGTATCCCAAAAGGAGCAAGTTCTCCTTCTCCAGACCTTCCCAAAAAACCTCAAGCTGAATGTCCCTTCCTTCTACTTCCTGTGCATTTCTCTCAGTCTTCCTGACTTCTTACTCTCTATGTTTTTTTTTTTTTCCTACTTTCACTCCTTGCTGGTTTCTTGCTCCGACTCCTGACCTATGGTTGATTTTATTTAATCCTGTTTTGAATAAAATGTGTGTGCTAGGGCTAAGCCATATTACAAGTAGAAAAAAAGTTTTTTGTTTTTTTTTTTCCAGTAAACAACACAACCTCTGTGCTCACATGTAATCAAACATCTTGCAACAGCCAGGCATGAATTCTTTCCTGTTGTGTGGGCCTTTTAAGTTAATTATTGGGCCTTATGTCTGTTGGTTATTCCAAAGCTGTAACTGCCATTATTACAGCACCAGGAATATCTATCTTACCATCCTGGTCACTGTTGTGGTTTGTAGACTGCACAGCTAGGTAGAACTATTGATTGCTCTTCTCTCTTGGCAGCCTGTACAGCACCTTCTGATACTGTGAGAATTAGCCTTTATTCCCCAAAGACCTGTGTCCAAAGAATGTGGTTTCTTTAGCAATAGGATCTTACCTTCTAGTAGCTAGAACCAACTAAGATCAATGCTAATTGCTTAAATAGTTTCAGGAGTGTTTTTGATTCCTTGACCAACAACTCAAAGGGAGGTTTCCCATGTCTGGAACAGGTGAATTGATTAGATAGTCTAGGGATTTTTGAGGGAGCATCATTACTATTTATGACACAACCTCATTATATATGTGCATTTAAAAGCTTATAAAATAATGTAGCAATCCATAGCTTCTCAAACCTCATTAACATCTATGCCATGCCACCTTAAACTGGTCTTGTAAAGCATCCATAATATTATTTATAGCTACTTCCTTTCTCTGTGTTTTAATATCCTCCTGCTAAAGTCCTCTTCCATTTTTCTCACATCCCACTTATTGCTCTCTCTCGTGCTTGCTGTACTCATCTCCCTTGGTCCTTTCTATTCACTTGACTTCTCTGTTTACCTCAGGTTCCATATGGTAAACATTTGGAACAAAGGTCCACAAATGAAGGAGATGAAGCAGCATTTGGCTTTCTGGGTCTGGATTACTTCTTTAACATATTTTAGAATTCTCCCCATTTACCTGTAAATGTCATGGCTTCATTTTTCTTACTACCTGAAAAGAATTCCAGTCTGTATATATATACCTTGTTTTCATTATCCATTTATTAGCTGAACGACTTCTTGGTTGCTTCAGGTTCTTAGCTATTACAAATAGAGCAACAACACACGTTGCTGAGCAAGTATCTCTGTAGTAAGCTATAGAGTCCTTTGTGTGCACTTTAGGTAGTAGTGTAACCAGGCTGACAACCTGAATTCAGTCTCCTGAGCTCACATAAAAAAGGTTGAATACTGTGGTAGGCATCTGTGATCACAACAGTTCTATAGCTGGATAGAAAGAGGAGACAGCAAAATTGCCAAAAGCCTGAAAGAACGAGCCACAAAAGAAGGTGGAAGGAGAGACTCAACTTCTAAACTGTTGTCCTATGACTTCCACGTGCTTTCTGTGGCATGTGTGTACCCATATCTACCCCCACACACAAAATCAATCATTTATCGATTTCATTGTTTGGCAGAATATTTTTACCTAATTATTTTGTTTCACGAAAATCTGTTTGCCTATATTGGTGTCTATGAAAACAAACAGCGACTGAATTACAGACATATCTGATTCAGGTGTAGATTTCTGCACCTACTGTAGCACATGAAATATGACCTGGAGCTTCATCTCCAAAATACTGTCTGAATTTCAGTAATGGTTCTGCCACTACTTGTTTCAGTCATCTTGTTTAAATTGTTTTGGCTTTTTATCTATGTGGTGGGATTCCTAGTCTCTGTATTATCTAGGTCTGCGACTCTCAAGAAAATGATGGGAAAGTAGCTAAAATAAGAACTTATTTTGTGTTTCCTAAATAAGTCAACAAACAAATTAATACAACAGGATAAACACAATTAACATACATGTAGTTAGGCTACCTAGAAAAATCATACTTGAAATAAGATATGAAAAAGGAGAATTACAAGTCAGAATCTAAATGTAGAAGATCATAAGAAACTACTATGAACAATTTCATGTCAACAAGCTAGATAAGCAAGGACAAACTGATAAATTTCTAGACATATATTGCCTTAAAAATTTAAGAATAAATATAAAATAAGGAGATTTAACCAGTCATTTTAAAATTGGCAATAAAAGGCAAGGGAGCCCTATGACAATGAATTCATTGTTAAGTTCTACACAGAATTCCAAGAACTATTCTTAATACTTACCTTCTAAAAGTTTGTTTAAAATAAAAACATAAGAAGTTGTAATTGTATATTCACTTGATGAGGCTGACATTACCCTTATATTAAACTAAGAAAGATACTACCAGGAGAAAAATATTACAGGTCCTGACAACTATAAACACAACAAAACCCTTAAGAAATGCATGGTAGTAAATCTTGTTAGAAGGAATTATTTACCAGGACCAAAGTGAATTTGTTCATGCTTACAAAGACAAATGACTTATGCAGATCAAGAAAAACTATAAGACCAACTCAATATATGAAAATAAAGAATTACTACTTCTTCAGGTTATAATTTGTTTGGTTAACTGTTTTCCTTGTCTTTTATGGGTTTATTTTCTTTTCTTTTTGGAAAGTTTTAGAAGATAAGTAGCATGAATAATTTTTGGATGCTCTGTAGAACTCAGCAGGAAAGGTGTAGTGAGGGCTCAGCTGCTCTCCCACAGGACCTGGGTTCCATTTCCAGTTCCCACATGGTTACATACACCCATCCACACACCAGTTCCAGAGGATCCAACGACTTCTGACTTTTGTGGGTACCTGGTATGCATGTGGTACACATAAATTCTCTCAGACACATTCACATAAAAATAAAATGTTAAGGAAACAAAAAACTCAACAGGGAAGTCATTGGGTCCTTGGTCTTTCCCTTCTATAATTAATATATTTTTATTACTGATTCAATCGTTATTTATTATGAGCCAGTGAAAACGTGTTTGAGACATAATCCCATATCATTTCATGATAACATCTCTCAACAAATAAGATGTAGAAAAATGACTTTAACAAAAGCAGTCAATGGAAAGCCCACAGCTAGCATCATAACTGATACTGAGAGACCAGAGTGAATAGAGAAAAGACAGTAATAAGAGAACCAATTCTTATGGTGCCAATGCTTGAGGATAATCTCTCTCTCTCTCTCTCTCTCTCTCTCTCTCTCTCTCACACACACACACACACACACACACTAATCTTATGTAATAATCCACACATACAAAATAACTTGATAAAATTAATTAATTTAGTAAAGTGGTATTGTATAAAACCAGCATAAAATATTTAAACTGTTTTTAAACATTAAACATGAACCAAATAAAGCAATTTTAAAATATAGTATTTTTCATAGCTATAAAAAGAAAATTTAAAAAATTAGAAACAAATTTAACTTTGGGAAAATGTTTTTAACAGAAAAAAAGTTATTTGAGAAATAAATTGAAGAGAACTTAATAAATGGACAGATAGTCCATGTTCATGGATTAGAACAATTGTTAATGTTTAAAAGTTTATTAACTTAAAATACAGCTATAAAACATTTTCCATAAAAATATTATGCTTCACCAGAATTGGAAACACAGCCCTAAAATGTAGTAGGACAAAGTATATGCAAATTCCCAGAGCAATTTTAAGAAAATTGATCAAGCCTAGAGGCACAAATCCTACCTGACTGCAGTGCGTACTACAAAATATATACAAGTGAGCATATAGAACACTGCAAAAGATAGAGAACCCCCAAAATTTACATTTTTAGAGACAACTTGCTGCAGATAATGTGTTCGTAAATGTTCATTGAGTAAGAGGAAAATATCTTCAAAAAATGGTGCAGGCAAAACCAAATACATGCATGCAGAAGAGTGAAATCCAAACTATGACGTTATTATAGGAAACACAGGTAAAATTTCCCAATTATTGAACACATGAAACTACTAGAAGAAAATATAGGGGACAAACACTAACGTCTTGGACACTAGCCTGAACAGTGACTTGTTGTTTTGTTTTGTTGGTGGTGATATGGTCTCAAAAAACATTAATAAACAAAATCAATAATAAACAGCAGGCCTATTTCAAATAAAACTCTACTGTACAACAAAGGAAATTAGGAGAAGAATAAAGAAATCATTTGTAGAATAGGAGAAAAACGTGTAAGCCAAGGATGGTGGCTCATGCCTGTAACCACTGTACTCAGGAAGCAGTGCAAGAGGATTGCTGCCAATGCAAGCCTGTTTTGGAAGAATGAGACCTCATCTCAAAACAAATATTACAAAAGGAAAGTAAAACATTTTGAACAGTGCATCTAATAATGGGTTGATATTTAACACATGGAACAGGTCCAAACAACTCAGTCACAAAAATACAATTTAATTGAAAATGAGCACAAGATTAAGACAGACAAGTCTCAAAGGACACATGACAAGTTTACACACACACACATATATATATGATATAGGGAGATAGAAATATATATGTGCAAATATGATTGATAAGCATAAATAGCATAAAACTGATCAGTGTCTAAATCCCAGAGAAATGCTAATTAAGTCACAGTGAGATTTAAACTTAGACCTGCTAAATGGCTATTACAAAAAAATGTAAAAGGTAGTGATTATTGGTGAAGACACAGTAACAAGTGAGCTTGAATGAACTTTTTGTGGGAACACAAATTAGTACAATCCTCATGGAAATCAGTGTGAAAGAGTCTCAAAAACAAAACCGAACAAACAAAAATAAAAATAACATAACAAGGTGTTGTTTGACTCAACAACTCCATTGTGCAGGTGCATATTCCTGGGCGTGCGCGCGCGCGCGCACACACACACACACACACACACACACATGTTTGCAAACAAATTGAAATCACTCTTTTATAAAATAAACCTAGTTTTCATGTTTGCTACAGCATTACTCTCAATAGGCAAACTATGGCGTGATTACTGTTTTCCTCCATGGGTAAGTTAGTAGGACATGTTAGAAATAAACATAAAGCTTATTTGGTCATAAAATAAGAGAATTTTGTAACTTGCAACAACATAAAAGAATCTGGAGGGCATTGTGATATATGTAATAAGTCAGGGACAAAGAAGATCAATGCTGCAGTAAATTTTCTATATACTGAATCTCAACACTGTTGAAAAGATAGACAAATAGCACAGGGGTGGCTAGGGGGAGGGTGAAACTGAAATGGGAAGATGAAAAAAAATAAAAATAAAGTCTAAAGTAATCGGACAGAAGATATAATTGATGTCCTCTTACTCAGACAAGATGTCCATAATTAATTCTACTGTTCTGTATTTCTCAAACCTGCCAAAATATGCAAGTATTGAGAAATGGGCTTGAACATTCCATCATGAACACAGATGAATAGTGATGTGCATATCCAGTGCCCGGACTTTGACAACTGACTATCTATTGTTTAAAAGAAGAATAAGAAAGACGTTATGAGAGAACTGAGGAAATCCAGAATTGGGCTGTTGAAAGCTCAAGTTAAGGGGCTGAGAGAAGACCCAGCCGCTCTTGCTGAGAGGGAATTCCGTTTCCAGGATCCACACCAGACAACCACCTGCAGACACAGTTCCAGGGAATCTGACACCCACTTCTGCCGCCTTGGGCATTGATATCATATGCACAAACCCACACTCAGACACAAATATATGCACATGATTTAAAATAATTGTATTTTTTTTAAGCACAAGTGTTTTAAGCCTAGAATATACAGTTGCTATGCAACACATTCTTAACACCTGAAGACAAAAGACAGCTTGAAGGAATTCCTCCTGATGGAATAGTTTCGAACACTTTGAGAACCCAAAATAATGACTGTAGTGATCACTGTTCACTGAATGCATGCCACAAAGCATGGAAACAGAATGGAATCTGCAAGGAAAATTGTGAAGTGTAGGGCATAGAAGAATGCATGAGTAAGAAGGTAAGGAGGATCTTTTTTATTTAAATTCTTCATACAATATATTTTAATCTTGCCTCCTTTTCCTCCAAAATCTCCCAGATCATCTCCACCTCCCTACCATTCAACTTCATGTTCTTTCTCTTTTTCTCGCAACAACAACAACAAAAAAAAAAAAAACAAAACAAAGCACAGCAAAATAATGAAAAACAAAACAAACAAAAGGCCAATAAGGAACAAAATGCCAAAGCCAAACAAAATGAAACAGAAAGCCCACAAACAAAACAAACATAAAAAAAAAAAAAACAACAAATGACGTTAACTCTGTGTTGACTAGATAACATTCTGCATGAGTCTTAGTACAGGTACCCTGAGATGGAAACTCTATTAAGCAGTGATCCATGGTTCATCTCAGTGTCTCTCATAGAATCTTATAGAGGGAGCAACTTAGATCATGCACATATTAATCCCAGGCAAATGTATGGCAAGTTCAAGAATGGAAAAGAAAAATATCACGATGCAATTACAGGTTAGAACAATAGATATTTTTTTTTTTTTTAGAGACAAATAATTCCACTTGAGTGGATAAGGTGAAGAAAAAATGATCTGAAAACTTCTGAAAAAGTTACTCTATTTAACATTTTATATTGGTTGAAGTTGGCTTGGCTGAAGACTGATATTATAAAATAATGCATTGGGGCAAACGCTCTTGGAAACAGCAGAATTAATTAGAGAGCTGAAAAGAAGAGGTCACCAGAAGCTCTGGCATTATCTAGATATTTCAGGCTATAGCCTTCTGTCTTTAACTATTTACCTTGGTAATATTTTTTTTCTGCATTAGAGATTAAAGACCCAGAGTAAAGTCTATTTTCTAAAGAAATGTGTTCTTTATTAGAATGAGAGCTGGTTTTCTTCACTTTTGCCAGAATTAACCCTTTTATGTTAGGAACTGACCCTCTGAATTTTCTGTTGTTGTCTATTTTTGTGATTGTATTTTAATTTCAGAATTTGCTGCTTTCTTCTCCCCAAACTCATCCTTAAGCCCTTCCTAACTATCCTTCAAGTTAATGATGCCTTTTTCATCAGTTGTTTCATGTATGTATGTATTTATATATACCTGTTTATTCCCAGACATAAGCTATTCGGTCCATATAATGTTATATGTACGTATGTTTTCAGAGCTGACCATTTGAGACTGGGCGACCAACTGGTGTGCTCTCCTGCAGGGAAAGCCACCGCTCCCGCTCCCAGCTTTACCCAGTTACCTGTTATTCTTGGTGTAGAGTTGAGGTCTCTCATGCGTTCCCACCTAGTCTGCCCTGTTAGTTCATATTCTCCTTGTTCAGCTCATGTATGGGTGGTCACGTTGGTGAAAATTCATGTGTGTAGCTTCCAACGTCACCAGAGCACAATAAGTAACAAGCACACAGCAAACCCCCTGAGTCCCTCTCTCTTACAATAGTCTTGCAGCCTATTCTGCACTGTTCCCTGAGCCTTAGGTGCAAGAGTGTTTTGTAAATGTGTCCAGCGGGACTAAACTCCGCAATTCTGCACATTGATAGGCTAAGGTCTCCTGTAGTGGATTTTATCTGCAAAGAAAAGGTTCTTTGGGGAGTGAGGACTACACTCATCTTTGTGTGTAAAGATAAGTGTTTATAGATAGTTATTAGACATCATATAGGTTTAGTAAATCTTAAGTTTAGCACATCTTAAGTCCTATTAGAGAGCCATTGGCTCTCTAACCACCAAGTTAGATGTTACATCACCACACTTTAAGAGTTATTGTGCACAGAGGAGCACTTCGCAGCCAGCCCTGAAGATACCTGATAAAACAGGGCCAGACTAAAGGGAAGGAAGTCCTCCCCAATCCGTGGACTTGGAAAAGGGCAGGGAGAAGCTGAGGGAGGGAGGGTGGAATTGGGAGGGAATAAGGGAGTGAGATACAGCTGGGATACAGAGTTAATAAAATGTAATTAATAATAACAAACAAACAAAAATCTATCAATATGTCTCATAAAGGATGTGAAAGATTTGTATCCTGAAAGTAATAAAGCACTGGTAAAAGAGAATTTTTTAAAAAAAGTTATTGTGCCATGCTGGTCTTTCATGTGGTCCATAGGTATCATAGCTGAGTGGGAGTGTTAGATGCCTCTCTCTTTTGTAAGTTTGTTTGTGTTTTTTGTTTTTGTTTGTTTGTGCCCTCTGGCACCATGAAATATAGTTCTAGTCCTCAGGGAGGAGACATTCAAGTCAGTTTCATCTCAGGGACCTCTGGGCCTACTCTGAATAACATAGTGTCTTCAGGAACAGAAACTTACCTTCCATCTCTGGTGAGTAATTGAGGACAACAGTGATTGGCTGTATGTTTAGGGGAGTCTCTCAAACAATCCTGGCCAGATATGAGGATTCCCATGTCTGGATTGTTTGTTTGTTTGTTTGTTTGTTTCTTACAGTTTATTCACTCTGTATCCCAGCTGCAGCCCCCTCCCAAATCCAAGCTCCCTCTCTCATCTCCTCTCATGTTCCTCTCTAAGTCCACTGATAGGGGAGGTCCTCCTCTCCTTCCATCTGATCCTAGCCTATCAGGTCTCATCAGGACTGGCTGCATTGTCTTCTTCTGTGGCCTGGTAAGGCTGCTGCCCCCTCAGGGGAGGCAATCAAAGAGCCTTCCACTGACTTCATGTCATAAACAGTCCCTGTTCCCCTTACTAGGAAGCCACCTGGACACTGAGCTGTCATGGGCTTCATCTATGCAGGGATTCTATGTTATCTACATGAGTGGTCCTTGGTTGGCGTATCAATCTCAGAAAAGACCCCTGTGCCCAGATATTTTTTCTCTCCTTGTGGAGCTCCTGTCCCTTCCAGGTCTTTCTACCTCTCCCTTCTTTCATAAGATTCCCTGCAATCTGTCCAAAGTTTGGCTTTGAGTTTTAGTTAAGTTGCCTTTGGCTCTTGGAGGGAGCACCGTTAGACCATATGAGAAAAGTTCCATAAAATTTAATATATAAATATACATGTATAGTTTTAATGAACTTTCCCTGTCCTTATTCACGCTCTGGCTGTTGGCTGATTTCTGTGTTTGGCAATTTTAACAGTGAGACCCTCTTCCAACAGAGGACATCCATTACTCCCTGCACAGATTCGTCTTACTCAAACATTCCTATTTTTTGAAAATTTCTGGTTTCTTTCTCTTTTACCTTCTAGACATTTTATCAAAGAACTCATTTGATTGGGTTGGGCTTTTTTTAGGATATTCTTTCTTATCACCTTAAATTCACTTGATGCTACATGAAAATTATGTACACACCTTGCCTTGCTACTAACTCCAGCGACTAGAATGATATCATCATATTTGTAGATAATACAATGTAGACTATGAGTCTTGGTAGAGTTTTATTGCTGTAAAGAAACACCAGGGCCATGGAAACTCCTATAAAAGACAGCATTTTATTGGGACTGGTTTACAGTTTCAGAAGCATAGCCCATCTTCATCGTGGAGGGAAGTATGGAAGCATACAGGCTAGTATGATGCTGGAGAAGGAGCTAAAAAGTTCTACATATTGATACAGAGGCATCAGAAAGAGTCTTGTATACATACATACCAGAATGGGTAAGAATTAAACTTTGAAGATATTAGAGAAAAATAATGACAAGCATTTTGTTTATTCCAGTATGAGAATGAATATCCACTTATCTGTCTATATCAAAGGAAAAGGGAGACCAGGGATACAAATATACATATCTAGTTTTCACTTACAAGTTGCAAGTACTTTACCCATGGATCCATCTCTACAATTCCAAGTATTTTAACAGTCCTCAGAAAGAGAAAACAGCACTAAGAGATTGATTTTAAATGTCCACACTTTGCAACTGTAATGTAATTCATTTATACTTAAAATCCACAGTAACTGTTGTTACTGCATCCATACCACACTAATAATTTACCTCTGTTTAAAAAAAAGACTTTATAAACTTTATAAAAAGCTATTTTTAAACTATGGGTCCCATAGTTCTCTAGGTTGCATCTCCCACCAACTCCTTCTTTCCCTAAAACTTGTTAGTTTATTTGTTTGTTTTTCACAAACAGAGTAAGAATTTTGCTATTCCAGGTCGAGGTGCTTGCTTGTCCATATAAAGTGGCAAACGTTTTGTTTCAGATGTATGGTTGACTCAGGTATTGTCTGGGGAACAGGATAACTGTGCGCAGTCTCTCTGTGGTGTCAGTCCACTGGCTTTAGTGTAATAAGACCAAGTATTTATATGAGACAAAACAGTGTTCATCTCACAAAGGAGCAAGAAGTAATAATAGAAGGCAAGAGGTTTTTCCAAGCTAGTTTTCTAATTCTTAAAAAGTTTTCCAGGAAATATTTTGTTTCCTTTGCATACAGTTTACATTGCAGTACAGCTGTCAGATTGTAAACCATTAAACCCTGGGATTTACACCACAAGAATATGTGCGTATGGGTATCTTAGACAGAAATAGACTAGGCTTTTCCCAAAGTGAAAGCGATGGAAGGAAATGGTGGGTTCCCCTTGAGTCCTTGGAAGCAACCCCATACTCACTAAAATATTTTTTTTGTTTCTATTCAAAGAGTAGAGACTTTTCTTGATCATCTTTATAAATCTCCTGCTCCATCTACTCCATCCTTCTCTGTACCTGTGGTTAAATTTATTTTCAAATAGTAGAATTATCATTATATCATATAAGCACTTCCCAAGAAAGGACTTTTTCTACACTGCTCAATGGACATCTTAATGTCTGTGAATAATTCTTAGAATCTAGAGACTGTTCAAATGGTATTAGCAAGTGAGAACATATGTGTGATAGGCAACAATAAGGTGCACAGGGTTCTCATTTAGATTTCAGGCCATTTTAATTCTATCCCTTGCTCCCAGGCTGAAGTTATTGTTCTCAAAAAATAATTACATTTTATTCTATTAACGCTTCTTCTTTAGAATATTAATTGTACAATGTAAATTCATGATATAATAAAACAACTTGAAACACTCCTTTACTTTTCATTTATGTGCCAAATATGCAAAAGCAATAAGCGTAGCCCATTTGACTATATGTTTTCAAGAGTATTTGTTAATTGAAAAGTCTTTATTGTTAAATCACAATTTCATGATAAATTAAGAGTCATATCAATGCTTGAAGCAATTAGAATGTGACAAATGCAAGAGGTTGACTGCAGCAACAACACAGTGACAACAATCTTGTTTACTTCAACAAATATAAGTGCTAATTCAATTATCTTATAAAAGACATTATGATTTGCTTTTATTTTTAAAAAAAAAAAAAACAGACCAAAACACCTCTTTGGCAGTTACAACAATGATGGGTTTTGTTCACAATACAAAGGAAATATCTCTAATGGCACTTATGATCTGAGCTGTGTTAGGGCCATGTCACCCGCTCAAGTGCTTACCCAAAAGCTGAGTTAGGCAGACATACACGGATCTCTTGCTGCCTCATGAAGCAGGGTCTCAGCATACTCTCCCACCACAGGGTTTGTTTCCTTCCTCCACTTACTTACCTCCAGCCACCCAATTCTCAAGCCTTGGCTTTGACAAAGCTGCATGTTTCAGTGGTGAAAAATAGCATAGACTGGAGCGTGATATCCTTAACTTGCCGACTGTAACTTAAAGATTTCAAGTGATAAAATAGATGTACATTTAAATGTCCTCTGTACACTCGAGTCAAATAAAAATATGTATCATGAGGATTTTCATTACTGATGGATTTGTTTTCTGGTAATATCTTTATGACCCTAAAGAAGAGGTAACCTTAGATTTCAGTTCTAAATACTTGGATTTCCATTTGAGTGAACTCATATATACAATAGATGACACATATATGAATTGAAATACAAACCACACACTTTGCATTTTACTTCATGAATTCTTAAAGGATTTATTTATTTGTAATTCATGGGTTTGAGTGTTTGCATGCCTGCATGTATGTAGACTATGTAGGTACAATGTTTGTAGAGGTCAGAAAAGAGTCATATCCCCTGTCACTGGACTTACCGGTGCATGTGATCCTCTGTGAGGGTCCTAGGAACTGAACCCAGGTCTTCTGCAAGGGCAGCAAACACATCTTTCCAGCTCCATCATTTAGACATTTCTAATGAGGGTTAGCGCACTTTCTGTGGTGGATCCAATAGTAAATAATTTGAGTTTATGCACTGTACAGCCTCTGTTACAGTTAGTCAACTGTGCCCTCACGCCTCTTACATAACAATAAACCATGTATAAATGGTGGCAGCAGAGATCCAACAAAATTTTATTCACACGAACAGGTCACTAGTTAGATTTGTACCATGGGATCTTGTTTCCGATTCCTGACCTTTAATAGGAGAATAGCAATGTCAATCCTGGCATTTTTACAGAGCTGATATAACTGGTCAAGTACTTAGAAAGGGACAATCTCACACACTATAAACTGCAACAGTTTCACATGTTATTAACATTTTTATGATTTTAGTATCTCACTCCATGAGATACCTTTATCTAGAAATGTCATATGACAATCCCTCATTACCACAGAAAATAAAGTTACTTGCTTCAATGAGTAACCTGTTTCTAAAGCTGTCCATAATACTGACATACAGAACTTTTGAAAATAAAAGCTGTCTTTAAGTTTCAAAAATTAATGATTCAACTATGAAGAATATGAGACAAAATTTCATCACTATATTTGATTTGGTTAATAAAAACTAATGAATATGCAGGATTAAACCATGATAAGAAATAAGATTGATGATGAAAAATTAAGGATATGAAATATGACACACATTTTAGTGTGGTTACCTTAAGGACATAGAATGTTCTGAAGTGGATTTCCATCAAGAGTACTAAGAGATGATGCTATTCATTTAAATGGATTTTAATTCACTTTAAATTGTAATTGAAATACAAAGCACACAAGAAGAGCACATTAAATAGCCACTGTTGAGCAAGATAGAGCTGGAGAACAGTTTTCCTGGGAATGCTGAGCAGACAATGGCACTTCTGCTAGGGAATCTGAGAGAGAGCGTGTTTTATGGACATCTCTGAGGAACAATTAAACTAACTGAATTCAATTAAAAATTGGCCTTCGACCAAGAGGATATGAACTTAGCCAGGAGAATATAACCACATATTAAACAACAACAAAAATTAAAAAATAACTATAGTTGGAAGCAAGACACAAGGATCTCAATGATTCTTTCAGATATTGTCTTGAGTGAGATCATGTTATTGCCATAATAGGAACTCATTTTAATAAGCAAGGATCTTCAGGAGTTTTCTCCAGGTCACCGCTTCAGGAGCTGAACTACAGAACTGAGTAAAAACTCTAGCCAAGTTATATAGCTAGAAATTGCTTTTACACCACTCAAAGTGCTCTCCACTCTGATTACAATTTAAGAAGGAATACAAAGTGAATAAATTGTAATAAAAATATATAAATAAAATTACAAAATGAATACATCCAAAAGAGAAAAAAATTAAAAAGAATGCTAGATATGGCTTAATCTTTTTACATGATACATGCAAGACTGTTTGTACTTATTTAAGCAAAAGATTTGAGTTTAGTTTTAGAGTTTGTGTGTTTTTCTGTGTTTGTGTGTGTGTGTGTGTGTGTGTGTGTGTGTGTGTGTGTGTATTTCTGGAGTTGGAAAGTGAACCAATACTAGACAAAAACTCTACTAATCAGCCACATACAGTGACTCATGACTGGTACTTTTTATTTCCCTGATCTCTCTATTAGCTTTATTAAGGATATAATTGTAATATACACTTAATATGTAAATGGTGTATTATATACAAGCATACTATAACCTAAGAAAATCATCCCCTAGGGTTTATCATTCCATGATAAACACTTCGATAAGTTACTAACATACATCATAGATTATCTGATTTTGTCCATGAAAGTTGTACTATTAAATAACAGTCTGAAAATCGAAATCGTTAAATGGAATATGGTTTTCTTTTAACAAAGTTTTCTGTTTGTCTGCCTATTAAAGAACAGTAATGTTTCAGATTGAACATGATGACACAGTAAAAAGGATTGCTTTTAGGGTGGTTAGTTATAAACTGTCTGGTTTTGACTTGTTTATACAATATTGTTTGAAAATTGTCTGAAATATTGTCTCAAATAAGGATTATTTGTTCTAACTAATTGGTACATTTATTTATTTAAAATATGATGTATATACAAAATTGGTGTTGATTTATCACCAAGTGTAGCAGTTATAAAACAGTTTGCTTAATAATATATTACGTGAAATGTTCTAAACATCTGGGGTTGCATTTTTTAAAAATTAACATAACAATAACTTCACAGAGCAGGTACAATGATTATCTCTGTTTTATATTTAAGATAGCTAAGTGTTTTGATGAAATATGGATAGTCAACAAGATCTATACTTTTTTACAGCTAATTTTACTGATGAGAAGCCAGAGACTCAAGAAAGTTAAGAAATTTAAGCAAGTTAGAGTAAAAACAATTCAAATTAAATCTAGTATTCTGATCACAAAATTTACTCCATTAGGCAATTCAAAAGACAAAATAGAACTATCAATACTGATACTAATGTTTCTATCAACCTTTTAATGGAATAGTTAAGCAATAATTAATCATAGAAAATGTATTTTTAGTAATTATGCCAGGCACCAAAACATTTCTCAGAGATTACATAAACTTAGAAAAAACATTTTGACCAATTTTGAGGTAAGGCTTCAAAATAGATTTACAAAGAATCCATTTTGAAAATGCAATAATATTGTGTTAATTGTTTGTGGAAAGAAAAAGAAATACAGAGAACAACATGGAAAGGAGAGCTAGATTTTGAATAGACGGTTGTGACTGTCTCATAAATTACCTGCTTTGTGAAGTAATCACACCTAGGTAAGAAATTGGCATCCAAGCTATTCCTACTAATTTTTTTTTAATATTAATCACAGGTCATTCACTTGTATCCCAGCCGTGGCCCCCTCTTTCTTCCTCCCCCCCAATCCCATCCCCCCTCCCTCATCTCCTCCCTGCCTCTTCCAAGTCCACTGATAGGGGAGGTCCTCCTCCCCTTCCTAGCTTATCAGGTATCTTCAGGACTGGCTGCAATGTCCTTAACTATGGTGTAGAAAGGCTGCTCCTCCCTCCTGGGGAAGGAGAAGCTCAATGAGCCAGCCACTGAGTTCTTGTCAGAGACAGTCCCTGTTCCCCTTATTAGGGTACCTACTTGGACACTGAACTGCTGTGGGCTCCATCCAAGAAGGGGTTCTAGGTTATATACATGCATGGTCCTTGGTTGGAGAAACAGCCTCAGAGAAGACCCCTGTACCCTGATATATTTGGTCCTTGTGGAGCTCCTGTCCCCTCTAGGTCATACGAACTCCCCCTTCTTTCTAATGTGGAAATCAATCTGGCACTTTCTCAGACAATCACTAAGACTGCTTCCTCAAGATCCAGCTATACCACTCCTAGGCATATATCCAAAAGATGCTGAAGTACACAGCAAGGACATTTGCTCAACCATGTTTGTAACAGCTTTATTCATAATAGCTAGAACCTGGAAACAACCCAGATGTCCATCAATGGAGGAATGGAAACAGAAATTATGATACTTTTACACAATGGAATACTACTCGGCAATTAAAAACAAGGAAATCATGAAATTTGCAGGTAAATGATGGGATAGAGAAAAGATCATCCTGAGTGAGGCAACCCAGGAGCAGAAAGACACACATTGTATATATTCACTTATAAGTGAGTACTAGACCCATAAGATAGGATAAACATACTAAAATCTGTACACCTAAAGAAGATAAACAAGAAAGAGGACCCGGGGTAAGATGATCAATCCTTACTTAGAAATACAAAAGGGATGGACATTGGAAATAGGAGAAAACAAGTGACATAACAGGAGCCTACCACAGAGGGCATCTGAAAGACTCTACCCAGCAGTGTATCAAAGCAGACGCTGAGATTCATAACCAAACCTCTGTCAGAGTTCAGGGAATCCTACTAAGATTTCAGGAGAATCCTAACAATGTCGTGTCTCCTAAGCCCCCAATTATTTATATAGTCAAGGAATCAAACCTCTAGCTATCTTAATAAACTGGCTTAACATTGTGACTCATTCTCATTAGTAAGATTTTCTTTCATTAATATAGTTCATACACATATGTTAATTTTGAATGCTCCTTTCATCTTATCCAGCAAGTTCATCTTTGATATAAATTCATGGCTCAGCAAATGAATGGAAAGATCAAGGTCTCAGCCTGTAAAGTGCTTGCCTTTACATGAACACTTGAGTTTGCTGATCAGAACCCATGTTAAAATAAAGACAGGCACTACGTCATGTGGGACAGAGACACGCAGAACCCACGACAAACTGACAAGCCTCCTTACCTCTTTGGTAAACTACAGGGCAGTGAGAGAATGTCTCAGAAACCAAGGTAGACAGAACCCGAGGGCTAACACCCCATGTAATCCTTTGTCTTCTACATACATGTTCTACATACATGCACAAGCACTCAGGCACATAGGAGCATGCACACACAAAAGATCAAAGTGAATACCCACATAATTAGGAAACACACACGTACATGACATGAAAGCCAGAAGGAAACTACTTGAGGGAAGAAAAAAGGGTTCAGTAGGGAAGAAGAAAAGACAGTAGAGGGTAATGGGGAATATGAACCAAGTACAGGGATATTCAATGAGATCCGCTGATTTGTACACTTAAAACAATCGTTTTTTTTTTTAAGAAAGCACAAAGATCAAAGTGACAAAAACATGACATAAGATTTTAATAAATGTTTTTTTTTTAATCTATAGCCTATTTCTCATTCCAACACGGATGAGTAAAAAGTACAAAGTGACATGAAACTCCATCAGCTTGTTGACCTTAGTCTCTCACCCTATTCGTGTCAAACTTAGTTATTATTTAACAGTTGTGGAGATAAAACTAAAATAGCCATTGAATTTTGATGGAATTTCCCAATTGTATGAGTTTTTTGAACACTGATGTAAGAATTTGATGTTTCTGCAAAATACTTATTTAGAGACTGAGAAATGTAATAATCTACAATGCTGTATAATATTGCCTTCAAAATAGAGCACATATCACCCCTCAAAAGACTTAGGGAGCGTTGTATAAGGAGCGCAGAATGATTGTGAGAGCCAAAAGTCAGGGATGATAAGATGAATGGGGAGGAGGTCCCCCCTATCAGTGGACTTGGCAAGGGGCACGGTGGAGAGGAGGGAGGGAGGGAGGGACTGGGAGGGAATGAGGGATCGGGACACGGCTGGGGTACATAGTTAATAAAATGTAACTGATAAGAAAAATATAAAATACAAAAAAAAAAAAAAAAACTTTACTCTTCATAAGTTATCCAGCCTATGGCATTCTGTTACAGCAACACAAAATGACTAACAGGACTACCAAGTTTGCTAAGGTTGCAAAGTTGCAGTTTGTCAGAAGAGCCAACCATGTCTTCACGTGCAGTCTATGAACATTACAGAAAAGTAATTTGACAATGTGAATAAAATAGCAAATGTGAAAATCCTCTGAAAAAAAAAAAAAGAGTAAAACAGTGTCTTCTGGACATGAAGCCACTGCACTGATAAACTCACACCGCCTGTGAGTTGATTACAGGTGTGTACAAGATCACTCTGCCCAGAGCTCTCTGTGCTCCACTTCCACTCTGCACTACACACGCCAGCTCCCTGGCCTGTGCGCCAATTCTCACAACCACCTCATTCTGAGGCACCAGAGACCAGCAAAGATCAGGCAGCAGCAGGAAAACCAGAGGACTGCAGCCATCTCAGACCACAAGCTCTAACCACAGCCCCACGACCTATTACCATCAGAGACCACCAGGCCTGTTAATAACAGTCAGCCAATAGAGGTCTGTGCAAGAACACCAGCAACAAAAGCCAGCTATCCTACCACAGCAAGCCCTGAGAATTCTTTCACACAGGAAGCACAAGAAAACGATCTTAAAGCTGAGGTTATGAAAATAATAGAGGCCTTAAAAGAAGAAAATCAATCCCTTAAAGACGTCAGTTGGGTCCACATTCTAACATGGAGAAGGGAGGACATAATGAGCCCTGGCCTGTAACTGAGGAGCTGTGGACAGCTGGCAGTTTCTAGAGGAAGAAGGGAACAGTTTTCTTTAAAGAGTGTAGACCCTTGTACGTTTGCTGTGCTCCAGTGAATGGCCTCAGACCCATGAGTGAATTGGCAGCGTAATTAAACCATTAAACAAAAAAGAGGAGCCTGATGTTGAGAATGAGGCAGAATATGAGGAGTAGATTAGGGAGGAGTTAGAAGGGAAGTGGGCAAGGAAAATATGATCCAACAACATTGAGTGAAATCCTCAAATAATTGGTAAAAATATTACATTTTAAGAGTTTCCATGGGTTTCTCCTCTCTTGTTGCATTAAAATAATTGATACACTTGACAATTTTTAGAAAGTGAGAATGTTGGTTGTTGTATTAGATTAATTCAGTACACCTAGTAATTGCTTGCAAAGAACATAGCAATTTAGAAATTCCTCAAAATGACCCCCAAACACCACTAAATAGCTTTTATAGAAATTTAGTACATGATATCAGCTAGTTTAACCTTAAATTTTAATACATGCAAACTAAGTTTTCAATGCATATTACAATCTGCCTTTTATTGCAAGCACTGAGTGGAAACTTAATTTCCCAATTACTTGTACCTTATAATGGAAGTGCTCAATTACCTTCACAAGTTCTACTCTGTGAGTGGCTTTGAGAGACTATAAGTGGTTTAGCATTACCTGTAGATCCTCATCTTAGAATGAAACATTACATGCAATGTTTCTTTCAAGAAAAATTTCAACCACACAAATAAAAATATAGTGAAAGTTATTTTAGTTAGCTTATATCTTGAATCTATTTGTGTGACACTTATAAGAATTAAAATCATCACTATTAAATAATCAAATTGATAAGGTGAAACTTATAACTGGTCAAAGTGCTGAGAATGAGGTACTGTGAGAGTTCAGTCCTATAGGGAGCATCTCTGAAGCTGCAGGGATGATGGAGAGGAAGCGGGGAAGAATGTAAGAGTTGAAGGATGTGGAGGACCACTGTGAAAATCTACTTTCTGGACAAGGCATAGATATTATACATATGAACACATAGTGGCTGTATTTATCTACTTAAGACATGCAAAAGATCAAGCAGGCAGAAATTCTAGTCTAGACGAGGAAACCCCGTCTTGAGGAGCTATTGGCAATGGAGGGAGAGCTGCTAAGGGAGGGAGATTCGTTTCTCTCTCATAGTGTGGCCAATTGCATGTCCATGTCCCAGTGTATGGCCCTGACCAATGCACATATGGGAAGCACTAAATGTACTTGGTGAGTTAAAGAACAAATTTTAAAAAGAGGATGAATAGAAGAAAAAAGTGTAAACAGGGAAACGAGGAGGAAAGGAGATGAAGTTGAGAGGTGAATATATGTGAAAGATTCAGGGGAAAATTGAAGGGTAGATCAAGAGATTCTAAATTAGGTTTTCATGTTCGCATGACCAAGTCCAAGCATTTTTACCAGCAGAGACCCATTTTTAAAAATTGAGATATACTCTCACTTGTTGCAATTTGGCTTTGAAATCACTGCATGGCCAAGGATGGCCTTGTAATTCTAACCATTCTGCCTCTTTCTCCAGTGTTCCTATGCTACCATGCCTGGTTTATATAATGGTAGGTCTCAAACCAGAGCCTCCTGAATGCCAGGCAAAACTAACCTACAACCCTGTTTCCTTTATTTATTTTGAGTCACTGAAAAAAAATGCTTTATAGTTACTGACCTAAGGATTACTACAGTTTGTGAGTCTTTTATTTGCCATCTTAGATAGAAGCCTCCACTTCACAATATTTTGTTGACTGAATGCGCTCCAGAGCATAGGGAAATTCATTCATATATTGACATTGAAGAACTCAATGAAAGTGGGCATATGACTTTTTAGGAAGAGATAAGACTTAACAGAAATGACAAGGATGCCCTAGATTTAATTGCTGAAAGCAAAGATTAATTTGTTTTACAAAGTGCTATTCTGTGAATTAGAAGTGTTAAATTCTCTGGCGTAAGGCTAGTGAGATGGTCAGCCCTAAAGATGCTTACTGTGCAAGCCTCATGACCTGACTTTGATCTCCAATACCCATGACAGAAGGCTAGAGCACACTGTCCTCTGACCTCCACATGGGTGCTGTGGTACACAAACGCACACACATGCCTACTCATCCTCACAAATAATTGAAAAAAAACACAATGTTCTTCATAATATTCAAATTTTGTATACATTTGGTAATAGAATATTACCAAACAATTTGTCCTGCAAAATTTTGAAATCTCAAATAAAATAGTTTATTAACTAAAAATTAATGTGAGTGAAATAAATAGTTGTAAAGGAATTATATATAAATTATTGCCAAATAAGACCATGGCAATAGAAGAATTGCAACACTTGAAACATGATGGCTAGATGAAAATTAAAGATGTTAAATGTTTAAAAGCAAGGCCATTGAAATAAAGATGAAGTGAAAACAAGAATTTTAAAATTAGAAGCACAAGAAGTCTAGAAAACATCCTGTTTCCATAGCACAGAAGGCTTCATGATTAAAAAAGGAGGAAAGGAATTTTTTTCTTCAATTCGTTCTTGAATTAACAAAGGGGTAATTTTTTGTTTGTTTGTTTTAAAAGCATGGACCACTTCTAACAGGAACTCAATGACTGGCTCTTTGACCTCCCCACCTCCCAAGGGAGGAGCAGTACTGTTAGGCTACAGAGGAGGACTTTGCAGCCAGTCCTGAAAATACCTGACAAAACAGAGTCATATGAATGGGGAGGAGGTCCTCCCCTATCAGTGGACTTGGAAAGGGGCAGGGAGGAGATGAGGGAGGGAGGGTGGGATTGGGGAGGGAATGAGGGATACAGCTGGGATACAGAATTAACAAAATGTAACTAATGAGAAAAATAAAATTAAAAAAAAAAAGCATGGACCAACCATGCCTAAGCATGAAATGATAATCAATAAGTCACAAAAAGAATAAAAATTCCCCTTATTTACTTTATGTTTATCCTAATTTCTGTTTTGGTCTATAAAATTGCATCAAGCAGGAAGAGATTAAATGTTCTGATGAAATTTATTTTAATAATCTTAAAAGTAGTCTCACTTACTTTCAAATGGGATAGTATGAGATAATAGATGCTGTATCAATTTTAAAGAAAATACTGATTTATTTAGATGACAGTTTAATAAATTCAGTATTGGTATCTAAATCTATGGAGTAAACTACTGAATGTATGATTTGTAAATTCACAAGGAAAAAAATGATGCCCAAGAACAGCCAAAATAGATGTACTAAGAAGCCACACAGTCGATCTAAGACCCACTGCTGTTAAGAGAATCCAAGGCAACACAGATATGCTTCCGATTATAATGGATTTGGCATGATCTTTCATATTTCTGAACAAAAGGAAGTAAACATAGGTTAGTTGATTCACAGCATCTGTCGCAAGACTCCCTATTAGTCTTGAATGAACTAGAATGAAAATGCTTACTGGAACTTCCCAAAACGGTTGGGTGCTTCAGACAATATTGTGGCCTTCTAAAACTACAATTGTAGTCTAGAAAATGTTCTACTTGTGTGATTTTCAGGATATCAGGGCATGATCTACTTAATGCAGACCACGGGAAACATATCTGACATTCAGGCAACATTGATCATGGGATGATAGCTAATGTTTCAAGTGGCAGAATCCGCCACCGTGAGCTACCAAGTGACAGAAGCACCAAAAACATATATTTTAGTTTCTATCTATTGAGAAAGTGATTAAGTGAAGTTGCAGAGGTTCAGTCTTCTCGCCTGATCTTGCCCCTCCTCCACTACTTGAACTTATGAAAGCTTATTGACAGATAACTTCAAATATGGTGCTTTGCCAGTTTTCAGATGCAGCTTTTGAAATATGGACACATCTTTCCTCCTCATTTGTCCCTAGTTACTGGAAGACAGCTACAGTAATATTTGAAAATCGAGCAGCCCTATGGACAGGCCCATGTGAAGAAGTTCTAACACACTCAGTGTTACAGGTTTTATTGATTCTTGAGACAGCCACCAGCGCCAACAGAATGTTGTAAAAGGAGACTTCCAGGACATACACTCTCATGCTGCTAGTCAGGTCAGTACAGCAGTAAACTCTCCCTAAATCACATATTTGAGATAAAAACAAATGATTAATGTTTTTGGTCAGGATATTTTCCCACACAACACATTCACATCCGCACAAATATATATTTAGTATATAGAAGTCACTTGCTCAAGGAAGTAAGTTGATTAGCATATTTTACCAGTCTAAAATTTCAATATGAACCAGCAATAGGCTACAAATAAAACGTTGAACATCTCTATTGGAAGTAAAAGATTTTTAAAAAATCCTTTGTTTCAAATTCACCATTTTTCTTTTTGATTGTAACTGACTAGAGTTCAATAAATAGAAAATATTGAAGATGAGGTAGAAAGGCCTAGCCAAAAATCTGTGTCATCTGAAAGAAAGCAAGCAATGAAAAAGGAAACAATTAGTAATTAGATCTGGGTTTTATGTGGCAGAGTTATATTAAGAACTGAATTGTACCTATTGAATGGTAGAGAGCCAGCCCCTGACACTAATAAAGATACTCTGCTATGCTTTGCAGACAGGAACCTAACTTGACTGTAGTCTGGGAGGCTCCAGCCAGCAGCTGATTGAGACAGATGCTGGGACTTGCGGCCAAGCACGGGGTAGAACACTAGCTGGTGGGGGTGGGGGGGATGGAGGGACATGGAAGGGACAGGAACCTCACAAGAAGACTAACAGAGACAACTAACGCAGTCCCATGGGGGCACAGAGACTGAAATAGCAATTAAGGAGCATGCGTGGTCTGGACCTAGAGACCCTGCACATATGTGGTTGATGGGTAGCTTGGTCTTCATATGGGCACCTGGTGAGTGGATGGGGGTGAGGTGTTGTTTCTAACATGGACTCCATTGCCTGCTTTTGGATCACTTCCTTCTTGCAGTGCTACCTTGTCTGGCCTCAGGGAATGAGGATATGATCAGTCCTGATGTGACATGATGTGCTGGGGAAGGTTAATACAGGAGGAAGGAGGTTTCCCCCTTTGTGGGGACAAATGGAGGAGGGAAGGGGGGCGAGGGGAAATGGGGACGAGAGGAGGGAAGGGGTACCCTCAGGATGTAAAGTAAATAAACTAACAGAAAATTAAATAAAAAGGAACTGATTTGTGCTGCTTTGGCTGTATTTAAAGAGGTATCAAAAAAGTAGATGGATTTGAGCATCTTTTGGATATATGCCTAGAAGTGGTATGGCTGTATCTTGACATAATACTATTCCTAATTTTCTGAGAAAGCGCCAGATTGCTTTCCAAAGTGGTTGCGCAAGTTTAAGTTCCCACCAGCAATGGAGGAGGGTTCCCCTTTCTTCACAACCTCTCTAGCATGTGTTGTCACTTGAGTTTTTGATCTTAGCCATTCTGATGGTTGTAAGGTGAAATCTCAGGGTCTTTTTGATTTGCAACTCCCTGATGACTAAGGATGTTGAACACTTCTTTAAGTGTTTCTCTGCCATTCTATATTCCTCTACCGAGAATTCTCTATTTAGCTCTGTACCCCATTTTTTAAAATTTTTTATTAATTACACTTTATTCATTTTGTATCCCCCCATAATCCCCTCCTCCCCTCCCGATCCCACCCTCCCTCCCGTTTGTGCACGCATGCCCCTCCCCAAGTCCACTGATAGGGGAGGTCCTCCTCTCCTTCCTTCTGATCTTAGTCTATCAGATCACATCAGGAGTGGCTGCATTTTCATCTTCTGTCGCCTGGTAAGGCTCTTTCCCCCTCAGGGGGAGGTGATCAAAGAGCAGGCCAATCAGATTATGTCAGAGGCAGTCCCTCTTCCCATTACTATGTAACCCACTTGGACACTGAACTGCCATGGGCTACATCTGTGCAGGGATTCTAGGTTATCTCCATGAATAGTCCTTGGATGGAGTGTGAGTCTCTGGGAAGTTCCCTGTGTTCAAATTTTCTTGTTCTGTGGCTCAACTTGTGGAGACCTTGTCCTCTCCAGCTCTTATTATTTCCCACTTCTTACATAAAATTCCATTCACTCTGCCCAACAGTTGGCCATGAGGCTCAGCATCTGCTTTGATAGTCTGTAGGGCAGAGGCTTTCAGAGGCCCTCTGTGGTAGGTTCCTAGGATGTTTCCTGTTTTCTTCTTCTGGCTTTCAGAGGCCCTCTGTAGTAGGTTCCTAGGTTGTTTCCTGTTTTCTTTTTCTTCTGATGTCCATCCTCTTTGCCTTTCAGGGTGGGGATTGAGCATTTTAGTTAGGGTCCTCTCTTTTGCTTAGTTTGTTTAGATGTACAGATTTTAGTGGGTTTATCCTATGTTGTATGTTTATATGAGTGAGTATATACCGTGTGTGTCTTTTTGCTTCTGGGACAACTCACTCAGGATGGTCCTTTCCAGGGCCCACCATTTACCTGCAAATTTCATGATTTCCTTATTTTTCATTGCTGAATAATATTCCATTGTATAGATGTACCACAATTTCTGCATCCATTCTTCAGTTGAGGGGCATCTGGGTTGTTTCCAGCTTCTGGCTATTACAAATAAAGCTGCTACAAACATGGTTGAGCAAATGTCCTTTTTTGTGTACTTGAGCCTCTTTTGGATATATGCCTAGAAGTGGTATAGCTGGATCTTGAGAAGCACTATTCCTAATTGTCTGAGAAAGCACCAGATTGATTTCCAAAGTGGCTGTACAAGTTGATATTTCCACCAGCAATGGAGGAGGGTTCCCCTTTCTCCACATCCTCTCCAGAATGTATTGTCACTTGAGTTTTTTATCTTAGCCATTCTGGTGGATTTAAGATGAAATCTTAGGGCCAGGACATACACGGTCTATACTCACTTATAAGTGGATACTAGACCTATAAGACAGGATAAACATACTAAAATCTGTACACCTAAAGAAGCTAAACAAGAAGGAGGACCCAGGGTAAGATGATCAATCGTCACCTAGAAAGACAAATGGGATGAACATTGGAAGTAGGAGAAAACAAGAAACAGGACAGGAGCCTACCACAGAGGGCCTCTGAAAGACTCTACCTAGCAGTGTATCAAAGCAGATGCTGAGACTCATAATCAAACCTTCAGCAGATTGCAGGGAATCATATGAAAGAAGTGGGAGTTAGCAAGATCTGGAGCTCCACAAGGGCCAAATATATGTGGGCACAGGGGTCTTTTCTGAGACTGATTCTCCAACCAAGGACCATGCATGGATATACTCTAGAACCCCTGGTCGGATGGAGCCTATGACAGCTCAGTATCCAAGTGGCTACCCTAGCAAGGAGAACAAGGACTGTCTCTGACATGAACTCAATGGCTGGCTCTTTGACCCACCCCAGAGAAGGGAGCAGCCTTGCTAGGCCACAGAGGAGGACATTGCAGCCAGTCCTGAAAAGACCTGATAAGCTAAGGTCAGATGGAAGTTGAGGAGGACCTCCCCTATCAGTGGACTTAGAGAGGGGCAGGGAGGAGATGAGGGAGGGAGGGTGGAATTGGAGGGAATGAAGGATGGGGCTACAGCTGGGATACAAAGTAAATAAACTGTAATTAATATAAAAAAGTGAAAATTTAATACAAAATGTGTAAATTGATGAAAACAACCTGGAAACGCTGTTGGTATGGAAGTCAACATGAGTAAGAACTGAGATGACTCATCAAGTGTAAGGATGCCTTCCAAGAAGCTGGATGACGTGTGTTTAATCCCTGGGATCTGCAGAGCAGAATGAGAGGCTGTGCTCTCACAAGTCGGTCTCTGACCTTTGTTTGCACATAGTGATGTCCCTTCTTCTCAAATGAATAAATGTATTAAATATAAAATATTTTTTAATAGTAAGACTCAAGTTACTTGTGGAAGGGTGGCTTTGGAGATATGGGCAAATGTTCTTCCAAACACAGGAAGAAAAAAAAACCACATAGTTGAACACATGGTAAAATTAATAAATCTATTTTGTAAGTGAAAGAATGCTTGTATGATGATATGGATTTTATATCTCTGACGAGTTAAGAAAAGTTTTAGATTATAATTAAAGAGTTGAAGGACTAGGGATGTATTTCCATTTTAAAATGCCTACCCAAAACTCCAGTACTACCTAAATAAAGTTGAATGTGCCATACATAACCAGCGTGGTAAGGTCATTTCAGTCTGGTGGTTGGAAGTGCACAAGTATATAACACTGTCTAAAGATGCTCTGCTCCATAAGATCAAAAAGGGCTGTTGCACAGTCCAGTATTTAGCCAGCAAAGTATTACCATACTTTGGTGACCATTGCTATGTTATTTATTATAGTCATGGACATTGAATTCATGGAGTGCACATTAGCTATCTAATGATGCATAGCAGATAATCCCCAGATATAGCAATTATAAATAGACATTTTGGTTTCTTATCGTTTTTGTTGTTGTTGTTTTTTTTTGGTAGGTCAGGAATTCAGGATCATCTTTGCTGGGCGGCTTAGCTCAAAGTCTCGCGTATCACTGCAACCTCGATGTCAGCCTGGTGGTAGTTATCTGTAGACTTATTTCAGGACCACTTCGGAGTTACTCAGAAGATCATCTTATAATAAAATTTAGAAATGCCTCCCTCTAGGACTGCTGGAGAGAAAGCTAGCCAGCTTATCTGAGCAGTGATCTATAAGTAAGAACTTCCCAAGTTGGCAAACTGTTACTTTTATGCACTATGACATTACCTTTGTAATATCACAGCGGACAGAAGCTGCTTTCTAGTTTTGTCCTGCATTGCTGTGATTGCTGGTAGAATGGGATCTTACTCTAACCAAAATTGGATCTGAACTGGAGAAGAATAAGAAAGAGGAGAACTTTCTGTGCAGGAGTAGATGAGAACAAGAAGTAGAAAGTTAAGCTTGAAAAAGTCTGTTGTTTTGGGAATGGTGGTGAAAAAAGACAGACATTAACAAGACATGAGTAGAACAGTTGCAATTATATCTAGCCCAGACATTTGCCACATTTTTCTCTTCTAGATTCCATATCTTATATGATACTGATGTGTAGCTACTTTCTCCAAACTGAAATATCCTGTTCTGGAAGGAGGTGGGAGGTTCATGATACTCAGGAGTTAAAGACAGCTTAGGGGATTCAGGAATCTCAGAAGGGGAAAGATCCTTCTTTGTATTTCTTTATTTCCCTTTCTTGTCTTCCTGCTCAAAAGAAGACTTTTAGCCCTGTGTTTGATAAGAATAGAGAATGTAGATACCCTTCACTTATTCCTGGATAAGTGGAAATACCTTGAGATTTCGTTACTTTTTATAATATTGACTATAGCTTTGACATGCAGCCTTTATGATGTAGAAATTTGTTCCCTGTATTCTTAGTCTCTGCAAGGCTTTTATCATAGATTGTTGTTAAATTTTGCCAACCTTTCTACATTTATTGATATGGTAAGTGAATATTTTTAATCTTCTTTAATTTGAGATTTTTTTTGCCTTTATGTTAATCAAGAGTATTAATCTATCATTTTAATTTTCTTAATTGTAAAAAAAATTCATACAGCATTGTATGATCATGTTTTCCTCTCCCTCAAATCTTTCCAGGTCCTCTCACACTCTCATCTACCTAACTAACTGCATGTCTTTTCTTTCTCCCTCTATCTTTACAAAATAGAAAGGCAAATAACTACAAAAACAAACCAGTTAGAAACACACACACAGGGAGAGAGAGAGAGAGAGAAAGAGAGAGAAAGAGAGAAAATAAAACCCATAAAACTCAAGATCAGAAATTTTAATATACAACCCAAAGACCAGAAAAACAAAAAGAACCCAAGTAAAATAATATAAAATAAAATGCCCAAATAGAGCAATAAGAGAAAAATTCTACAAAAATAACTTTTTTTAATTTATTTTTTGAGACAGTGTTTCTCTGTGTAGCTGGACTCTCTTTGTAGGTGGCCTCGAACTCGCAGAGACCTCCCTGAGTGCCTCCCTGAGTGCTGGGTAACAGGCGAGTGCTACCGAGCCTGGCTCAAAAATACCTTAGAGTCTGTCTTAGTTAGGGTTCCAATTGCTGCGATGAACTACTATGACCACAAAGCTAGTTGAGGGGGAAAGGGTGTATTTGGTTTATACTTCCACATTGCTGTTTATCATCTAAAGAAGTTGGGATGGGAACTCCAGCAGGGCTGGAGCCTGGATGCAGGAGCTGATGCAGAGGCCACAGAGGAACACTTGCTTCCCGTGGCTTGCTCAGCCTGGCTTTCTTATAGAACCCAGGGCCGCCTGTCCAAGGATGGCATCACCCACAATAGGCTGGGCCCTCCTTCGATGATCACTGGTTGAGGAACTGCCTTACAGCTGGATCTCCTGGAGGCATTTCCTTAACTTTCTCTCTTGATGACTTTAGCTCATGTCGAGTTGATGCAGGAAACCAGCCAGTACAAGTTTGTTTTGTGTTGACAGTCTCGGCCATCTATAGCTGGGTGTGGGGCCTCGATGAAGTATGATTAGTATACCCAGTGAGACTCTATTGGAAAAATAAAATCCCTTTTCCTTTGCAAACAGATGTCAATTTCAGATAGCTTCTTGGTTAAGGATGAGAGCCCGTGTCTTCTTCCCACTGTCAGCACTGGGGCCTTATCTGGCTTGAAACTGTTCAGGCCTGTATCTGCTGCCACAGTCACTGTGAGTGCAGTTATGCATCGTTCCAGTTGTGTCCGGAAGAGACTGCTTCCTTGGAGTCATCCATTTCCTGTGGCTCTTATTTGCCTCTTTTTTCAGCATAGCTCCCTGAACTCTCAGAGGGGGGTTTAATGTAGACATTCCATGTAGGACTGAATGTTTCAAAATCTTTCTTTTTAAAAAAAAATATTTATTTATTTATTAATTAATTTATTTATTTATTTATTTATTTATTTATTTATTATAATTTATTCACTTTGTATCATCACCACAGTCCCCCACCTCCAGTCTCACCTACCCTCCCTCTTCTCCCCCTATTCCCTTTCCCTAGTCCACTGATAAGAGAGAACCTCCTCCTCTTCTATCTGATCCTAACCTATCAGGGGGAGGTGATCAAAGAGCCGACCACTAAGTTCATGTCAGAAACAGTCCCTGTTCCTATTACTAGGAAACCCACTTGGAAACTGAGCAGTCTATGGGCTTTTTGAGTCTCCGGCTTAGTTCTCAGGTACTGCACAAGGAAACTTCTTTGTTGATGGCTGAGAAAGACACTGATCTGAGTCAGAGCCCAGTGTGGCCACCCTCTCATTTTATTTGTGCTTTGTAAGTTAGCTTTGATGTAAGAATACTACTGGCAATGCAGGCCAGGTTGTAGAAAAATGGGAAAATGTTTTTGAGTCACTTCTGCTCTTGTAAGGCACATGTCACCAAAGTCACTCCAGTAAAATACTTTGGTCCACAAGACTAGACTTGGTGGAGATTTATTTGGTTTGTTATCTAGAGGGAACAGCTATTTGCTCACCTCTTACCAGGAAAACTTAAACAATAGACATGTTTCTTTAGGAAATATTTTTGAGTTTTTTTCTACTTTTTTCACAATTTTTTTATTACATATCGTGATTGAGGCCCCCCTCAACTCTTCCCAATCCCACCCTTCTTCCCTCTTCTCCCATCCTCATTTAGAACATATTACACAAAAACAATAACTGTACATCCATTCCCTTTTCTATGAAATAAGTCTACAGAGGCCACAGCTTCATGTCCACAACCAAGTAAGTAATTAAAGTAACTTCTTCGTTAAAATAAAACTTCTTACTTCTAGTGAATTGAATTTGCATAGATGAAAGATGATGTCATAATTACAATAACTTTATAACAAAGAAACAAAGAAAAATTCCAGAACAAAACAGTAACTGATAGAAGAATTTTGGGGTGAATTCATATTTCACTGAAAAGTTTTATTCTGAGCTTAAAAAAATATTTTGTTTTTTTGCCTGCATTCATGCTGTGTGAAGGTATCCAATTCCTTGGAAATGGAGTTACCGACAGTTGTGAGCTGCCACTTGAATTCCGGGAGTTGAACCCAGATCCTCTGGAAGAGCAAGCAGTGTTTCTAACCACTGAGCCACCTCTCCAGCCCCATATTCTGAGCTTTTAAAGTCCATATTTTTCAAGTTACTTCTGCAGTATATCTACGTGACAACACACGTGTTCCTGGAATGCAATGAAGAAACTATGGAAATGGACTGGCAATAACTACTGATGATCAAACTTCTAGTAAGAAGTGCCATTATACTGGGAAACACTAATAAATTTGAAAAGTAATACCAGGGACCCCCTGAGCTAATTAAAATCTCATTGTGCCTGCACTAGATGAGGCTTGATTATCCTAGACAGAATTCTCTTGATGCACCTCCTGCCTCCTGTTACTTTTCACTAATTTGACCTGTGCTTTCTTTTCATGGCTGTCTAAGATGAAAATGACCAATATTCATATTGAGACTGAACCCAGCTTAGTTACTGAGATACTTTGGTATTTAAGAAAAATAATAAGGAGGAGCGGATAAATCTGTTTGTGGCAAGTTATTACCACATTTTTTTTAAAGCAAAGGAATGCAAACTTGTAATATTTTAACATTTTACTATATGATCATTTAAATACTTGTTGATTTCAGTAATAAGACCATTATAAGATTTTATATCTCTGAAGATACTAGCCAAGGGGAAGGAAACAGAGAAGGAGAAGGTAGAGGGAGAGAATTTGTTTCAAAATGTGCTCACAACAGCAGAGAGCCTAACTGCTGGGCAGGGGGGCATGGAATGACCGAAGAATAGGCTACATACAACATATGCTTTTAAAAATCTTACTAGTAATAATAAACTATAAAACATACAATGTGGCAATATAATATCACCCAAGAGACTATATGAGAGAGGGCAAGGGAAAGCTTTTTGTAAAATTGTGGCTGGAGGGGTGGCAGAGGTTAAGGGCACTGTTTTAGTGAAAGACCCATGTTTGGTTGCCAGCATTCAATTGGCACTGACGAACATCTATAATTCCAGTTACAGGGGATCCAAGGCTTCTTCTGACATCCAACGACCCCTACGTGAGTGCGGCGCACAGACATGCATGCCAACGCACACAAAATAAAGCCAACAGTTTAAAGCATTTTGTAAAATGGATTAAATGTGTTTCATGAGCACATTATTATTTGATGAGAATTATACAGATGACAGAGCTATAAGCAATAATCTAGGGGAATGGGATTATTATCAAATGTAGAAAGCTTAAAGTTAAGAGAAAAGTAAATTTAAAAATAGTATCCATAGAAACATTTTCTTGGATTGGTCTTAATAAAACAGATAAATTATAAGAGACACAATTGTGAACATGTTAAACTTTAGAGACCGTTGCCAATTTGAATTATGATAATGCCATAAAATACTAGACTAGACCTGGACATGTTAACACTGAGTTCTCAATATTCCTTTTGAAAGTCAGTAAGGATATGGATAAAATCAAGTTTTACAATTAATTTGATAGTTTTGGCTGTGGAATAAAATGATAGGCAATAAGCAGTTTAATACAACCTTCCAAACAGATCAAACGAAATACATGTGTACATGTCATACATATATACTTGCGTATATAGATTAGGAAATAATGTATGCATATAAACATGTATAACAGGTGCATGTGTGAAAGGTGAAATTTGTTCAGGGGTACACACAGGGACACGTGATGTACACGGTAGAAACTCGTAATTATCATGTGAAGACACAGAGCTCAGACTGTACACTTTTTCTTTTTGTTGTTGAGTCAGTGACAGCAAAGCTTTCCCACGGAACTCCATGCAGGCACAAAACAAAGTAATGCCTTCTTGGCTTGGCTTTGGATTGTGTTGTTGTCAGGGCCCAGAGACCGGATTCTCCTTATAGAGTTCCTCCTGTTCTTCTTGATTGTGACCCCCTAAGTAAGTCAGATGAGCCCCGGGTTACTGTAGCCCTGTCTTGCCTGGCATATTTATCATCTACAAATCATCTGCTATAAATATACCTCAGCAGGATCATCATCAGGCCAGCTCAGTAGCCTGCAATTTATGAAGGTTATGGGAAACAGTGTGAAGGGTGAAGCGGTTTATTAAGAGTGGCTTTCCTTTCTGACCCAGCCCTGCATCCTACTTGAATTAAAATGATCCTGGGGAATAGTGCTCCTTGCCATTTAAGATTAAGCCTTTTTAAATTGTCCCCTGAGGTTGTTATTCTTACTCCGTGGTGCTGTGACTTTAGGGATTTCTAAGAAACATCAAAATCACAATGCTAAATGTTAATATGAGAAGACACAACTGTGTGAGAATTATAAGTAACCCTACATTATTTTATCTCTCTGTGTACAAACTGTACAAAGTATTTTCTTATTCTCCATTTTTATTGCACACTTGTTAATTTTTTTCCTCCTGGTAAAACTAGCATATTGACTCAAATGTCTTGCAAAAATTCTGAACGTTTTCTTGAAAGTTGAAATGAGTGAAACACTTTTCTGTTTTGTACTGCAGGAAAGTCTTTGTTTTTACAAGAAAATGTTTTCACTATATACACTGTGTTTTGGATTTTGCATTTGACATATAAGACCCATTTTCTTTTAACATTCACTTAAATGAACAAAAGCATTGTAATGAACCAGAAATGACACAAAACCAAAATGCCACCCAGGCTGCTTCCCCTGGTGATTTGTTCCTGGGAACATAGTTGAAGCCTGCTGGAGAGTGATTAACTGTTTCCCTTACAGGTTGTTACTTTAATTCTTATTCTAAAAGAGAAAGCCTCGAAGAGGGTCATTCTATTAATATGCACTAAGATGTAAAGCACCAAAGAGCCAATTTTAATATTTCAAACAATTCTGGTGCATAAAAGATCGTCAGCATCTTCCTGTGTTACGATAGCCCACCTTTGAAAATCGTGTTCTTGATTATGCAATTGCCCCAGGGGAGAGGGACAAGAAGAGGAATAAAAAATGCAAATGAGCGAGTAGAGCAAATGATGGAAAACTGTTTCATTCAACTTGGCCTGCCGCTCAGGCGACCCATGCTTAGGAAGACTCTCTGCTCAAACGCATTACCCGTTCTATCTCCTCCCACCACACTAGTCAAGCACTTGTTTCGCAAACCAACAGTTTCCGAGTAGAGACATAATAGCAGACGAATGACCAGTTGTAGCTGCAGGTGAAGCCTATCGGATACGTCTCCAGACGCCTGTACAAGAGGCAAAATAAACAAAATAAACAACAAGTAAACAAAAAGGCTGAGGCGTGTAGAAATTTATTCTCTTTCTCCCCCGTCATTGGACAACAAAGGTAGCTTTTCCTCATTTCTTCCCATTCACTTACCCAAACTTGCTACAAGGGGAAACTTGACAAGGAATAAATGCATTAAGAAAGCAGAACGAATCAAAAAGTTTAGAACCCGCACTATTGTCCCATCGCCATGCAGAGAGGAGTGCAGGACCTCGGTAGCCGGCACAGTGGTCCTGGCAAAGCCTCTTTCGAGCCAGAACAAATAAGATGTTAATTGCAGTCTGGCTGCGATTAAAAAGAAAAAGAAAAAGAGAAAAAAAAAAAGAACAACAACTATAGTTCCAGCCTCCAGCCTGAGGCAAGGAGCAGTGGGAGCCGAGAGGTGGGCCCTCAGCTGCAGACTGGATCAACGCTAAATCCCGGTGCTGAAAGACAGCTCTCCCGCGGCCGCAGGTCCTCACTGAAAAGCCGAAAGAGGCGGCTGATCGAGTCCAGCCTTTTACTTGCCGCTCCTCCAGTCGCCCTTCTGTCTGCGAGCCCCCCTGCCTCTCCTCCTGGGGACTTTTCTCCTACACTTGGTGGGAACCGAGGATGCGAAAACCTCCCAGACGCAGGAAAGGTCGGCTACCAGACGTGTCTCGGCTTTGAGGAGCGGGGCGCGGGCTCGGCTCGGGTAGAGCCCCGCGGAGCCCGCCCCCGCCCGCCTCGCCCCCGCGCCCTCCTGCCCGCCCGCCCGCCCGCCCGCGG